>NC_050488.2:20204264-20504264 GCF_012460135.2 Molothrus ater
CCGTGGGCCAAACTCCAGCATCTCCCAGGACAGCCAGCCAAGGGCAGGTCAGGGTCCAGGGCCAGCCTGCAGAGGGAACAAGGGCACGGATGGGGGAAAGGAGCAGGGGTGGTTTGTGCTCTGCAGAAACCTTCACAAGGCAGGAGATCTTCTCCCAGTTTTTTTCCACTCGGCTGCACTGGTTTTTATGGAGGGGAAAAAACCCAAGTACTTTTTAATGTTCTGTGTTGTTTTTAATAGCTCAACGCTTGCTGGATCTGTGCAGTGTTCAAGACCTCATGAATTTTTAAAAAAAGCACAACAGAAAAAACGAACAGAACATGTTTGTACCCGGGAGGGTTTTTCACGCCCTTTCTGACTCTTCCGTGAGCTCCTTGGGGTCACAGCTCCTCCTGTGAGGCTGGAGTGCTCCTGGAAATCCTGGGGCTTCTCCTTGGCGCTTTGAGTGTCACAGGAGTCACAAAGCACTGCTGGGTGTGACCTTGCTGATGGCAAAACTCAGCCTGGAGTACTGGGGATTGCCAGCAGAGCTGGGTTTGTTGGGGACACCCCAAGGCTGTCACCCACAGGAGCCCAGCTGGGCCAGCACTGCCAAGCAAACAGGAGCACGGAAGATTTCTTCCCATTAGCCAGTTGTGGTTCCAGTAACAATTTTGGTGATTTCCTGCAAGGAGCCTTGGGTTCAGAGGGGTTCCTGATCTGCTCCAAGTGTTCCACACCATGTGAGGCCCTGGCACAGGTGCCCAGAGCAGCTGGGGCTGCCCCTGCATCCCTGGCAGTGCCCAAGGCCAGGCTGGACATTGGGGCTGGAGCAGCCTGGGACAGTGGGAGGTGTCCCTGCCATGGCAGGGCTGGCACTGGGTGGGATTGAAGCTTCTGTCCTATAATTCAAATTTCTCCAAGGTTGTGCCTGCACCAGGCAGCTCCAAGGCCTCTCCCTTCCCAATATTTCTGCATATTATCATTCTTCAGTGAGAACATTTTCTCTTTTCAGCAGTCTTTCTGATATTTTTTTTTTTCCCATTCCCTTCTGGTCCATTTTGTGAGAAAATTGAAGTACATTTCAGGACAGGTTGTTTTGACAGAAGGGAAATAACCCTTTTCTTCCCTGGTGCAAGCAGCTCTGTCCAAATTGGTGAGATTCTTTCCCTCCCAGACATTTCTGCTCTCCTGGAAGAGAAGCTGGGCAGTCATTCTCTTGCCACATGGAAAATGAGAGTTCTGCTGTTGGATTTTGAAGTGAGAACAGGATGCAGATGCCTACATGTTATGGGAAAACAGTATTGCAAAATCTGCTGCAAACAGCTCCTTGGGAAAAACTGCCCATGACAAGGGACAGGCACTTTTAACCTCATTTTCTGAATTTATGGAAATCTGTTGTCTACCTTAATGGGCTTCTGGAATCCATTGTCCTGTGCCAGAGGGAGGGTGCAGGCAGGCGGAGGGGCTTAGTGAGAAGTGCTTTGAAATGAACCATTCCAGCTTCTCTTTGGGTCTCTGGATCTTTGGAGATTACAATTTTCCGAGCCACATTGCTGAGGTGGAATTTAGAGGGTGCTGGGCACTGCCCAGGCTCCCAGAGAATGGGCACAACCCTGAGGCTGCCAGAGCTCCAGGAGCTTTGGACAGCCGGGGTTGTTATGGGGTTTGTGTAGGGCCAGGGCTGGGGCTGGATGGTCCCTGTGGGTCCCTTCCAGCTCAGCACATTCTCTCGTTCCAAACCTTCTCCAGCTCTCCCTCCATCAGTAATTTTCTACAGGAGGGAGCAAAGCACTGCACTGATTGGAGGTGAGCTGCTTGTTTTCCCCTGAATGTCCCCCAATCTCACAGCAGGCAGGTGCAGCAGCAGGTCCTGTCCTCGGGGTGTGGCTGTGCCAGTGCCACCAGGCTGCTCCTGTTCCAGCAGGGAGCCCTGCACTCCTGCTTTCCCTCGCCCTGGGCCTGCACAGCCCTGAGCCACGTGCCAGCAGCAGCAGGTGGGGCTGGATGGAGAGTTCTCCTCCTCTGGCAATTTCATCCTACAGGCTAGAAACTCCTTGGGATAGCAAAATCCGGGAAAAATACAGCTTTTATGGCCTTTAAATCAGAGATTCCTGACAAGCTAATAATGGGCTACTGTGCTCCCGGTGACAAGGATTTTGCAGTGGCAGCGTTAGGAATTGCCTTTGTCATTGCTCCTGGCTGGCCACGGGTTATGGATGGACCTTCCCAGGGTGCTGCAGAGCAGGAGTGAAGCCTGGAGAAACCCAACCTCGTGTCTGGGAGCTGGGGAGCCTTGGCCAGGGGAATGACAGGGCAGAACAGCGCAGGAGTGCTGAGCAGCAGCTCCTTGCCGCGAGGGCTTTGGCCCTGTAGGGGGATGTGAGCGAGGTTTTCCTCCTTGCCAGGGCTAATTGTTGAGGATTTCCATAAACATTTGCTCTGCAGAAGGAAAAGGGTCAGGATCAGCTCTTCAGGGAGATGTTATATTAGGAAGCTGCTTTAATAGGCTCCCTTGTATTTTTGAGGCTCCATGAGGAAAGGTTGTGGATATTCTAGCCTTGATCTTATAAATTGCTTTTCAGCACTGTTTACAGTGACATTATCTGTGTGCTGGAAATTTTCTGGGTGCTGGAGTGCTCTGCTGGACTGAGGCAATGGGGACAAGGCTCCCCTTTCCCAGCACCTTTTGTTTTCATCAGCTTTCAGAGAGAAGCCTGGTGAAAATCTCTTGAATCTTTCCCTGGCTGGGAAACAAACAATCATATATTTAGAATATATGTTGGAGAGGGTGGAAGGAGGGGAGATGCAGAATTTGCGTGTTGGCCCAGGCTGTGTGTGTGTGGGAAGGGCCATGTGTGGATGGGGAGGAGTGAGAAAGTTCCTCAGCCAGGTGTGTTTTCCAGGCCAACTTTGGAAAGTCTCCCAAGCAAACTTGTTTATCCCATGCCATTGTATTTCTCTTTCAATGTGCACTGGAGGTGACGTCAGGTATACATCAAGTAAATGGCTCAGGAGAAGGAAACTGTCAGGCAGCCATAAATTACTGAGAGTTATGGTCGAGTTTATGGTTCTTCAACTCTTAATACACCTTGCAGCTTTAGCATAGCACTTGAGCTCTCAGTGAGACAACAGTTGACAGGATTATATTTTATTTTAAGAAGTTTATATTTTAAGAAGCCCATTTGCTGCTTTCTTTTTCTCCTACTTCAGTTTTTGTCTTGGAAACAAATGATTATGGAATTTGGGCTTCCTTGTCACTGTCTGAAGTGCCCCCTCGGGTCAGTTTTTTTTTCTTGCCTCTTTTCCTGCAGGTTTAGGAGCACCTGGTCCAGAAGATGAAGTGTGGGCTTTGTGGGATGCTGGCTTTGGAGCTGGGCTTTGCCTCTCCCAGGTGCCTGCAGGGTCAGGATGTGGAAGGAAGGCATGGAGCAACTCAGAGCTGAGGTTAAATGTGTGTCCTATGGCATCTCCATGGGATAAACACAAATATCCAAATGGCTTCATGATCTATTCAAAAACAGACGTCTGTAAATATCTTCATTTTTATACATGCATAGATGGAGGGAGGTGGTTCTGCCCCTTCCCACCTTTCCTGGGGAGAAGGGGGAGCAGGGCAGAGCCTTGTGCCAGGAGATCCCTTGTGCTGGAGCCTGCAGGTGTGCAGGGCTGGCTCCCAGCCCACCACTGCCTCCTGACAGGCAGAGATTTGGCACTCTGCTCTCATGGCAGGCTCCAGCTTCATTTTCCTGTGCTTTCAGCCACTTCTGACTCACTGGAACATCCTGAACAGCACAAAACTGACTGGAAAAAGGACAAACCCAAGGACTGTGTGTGGTGATTTACCCCAGTTTGTGCCTGGGGCCCTGAAGGAATTCAGCTCCTTGTCCTGGCAGAGGTGACAGAGGGCAAAGCTGGGCTGCGGATGTGCTGAGGGATGTGCTGGGCACTGGCTGAGCCCCGGGGACACAGTGGAGCAGCTGATGTGAGCAGGTCTGCCCGAGGGTGCTGGTAGATGTGCCAGAACCAGCAAAGCCTCTTTGCTGCTGCCCTTCTGTTCTGGAGCTCTCTCCTCACTGCCAAGGACTGCAGACCATTTCCACAGAAATAGTTTTGAGCCACAACAATATCGTGTGGAACAGCAGGCTCTTGGGGGTGGGGAGAAAACGACATTTCTAATTAAAAAAGAAATTGTATTCAAATAGAACAGTTTATGGTTCTCACATTCATTTTTAACAGAGCAAAAGGAGGAAAACCCCATGAATTCACCTTTCTGTGTACTCCTGCAAATTGGAACACCCTGTGCCTTGTTTATTTGCATTTCTCCCTGCATTTTTGCAGGGTGAATCAGCTTGGATGAAAGGAGAGCCATCCTCATTCCTGCCAAACCCTCGGGGACCTGGGGACAATTAAACCCAGCTGGATGCTGCAGGATGGGCAGAGCTCAGAGGCTGAACTTGGTCCTGCGGTGCAGCCCAGCCCAGGGTGAGTCCAGCACTGATGGAGCTCTGGCTCAGGGACAGACCTGAATGTGCCCTCACCATGCAGGGCTGGCCCCGTTTCCCTACCAGGGACAGTCCTGGGGGGGCTGTAGCAGGGTTTGGGAATGGGGCAGCTGCTGCTGCAGGGCTGGGGGGTCACTCCTGCTCAGCCACCTCCAGAGTGGGGCCAGGCCCCTGCCCAGGCAGCATGAGATGGAAGGTGCTGGCCCCTTCCCCAGCTCCTGGTCCCTTCCAGCCCTGCCCTGCCCTGCAGGGGGACACAGTGTGGGTAAATGAAGGTGGTACAGAATGCAATCTTATCCCCCAAGGAGTTGCAGCTGGAGCCATCACTAAAGATCAGGAGCAGGCCTGATGTTAACAGGCCACACCTGTAGCCAATAAGAACAAGTGGTGTAAAAGAGTGGATTGGTGGGATCAGGAGTCAGATGGCTGCTGCAAGGAGCAGGAGCAGTCAGTGCTTGGAGGAGCTGCCTGTGAGAAGCATCAAGGAGATACAAAACTCTGGCAGTGTGGAATCCTTGCACTGTAATGATAATAGAATTTTTGTGCTATGTAAGACAGCACTGCCCAAGGGCTCTGACCCTGCAGGGTCACTGAGCCATGCCCCCAGTCCCCTTACAGGCCTGTTTTGTGCTGTATGTGATCTATAATGGATCATTCACAGCAGAAATGCGGCTGCTTTGCGTTGCAAATGGGACCCAGCTGGGTCCCTGGTCCCAGCTGAAGCCCCTGAGCAGTGCTCTGATGAAAGCAAGGAGCACAGAGCTCCTGCTCTCTACTGCCAGGCTGGCTGCTGACCTTTGTCTGCCAGGGCACGAGTGAGGGAGGCTGCCAGCTCCCAAATGCAGTGCTCCACAAGTGGATCTGCACTCAGGAATGAACAGGGAACGAGCAGTGCAGCTGGGTGGTTTCTGATGTGTTAATTATCCCATTTTTATCTTGTCTGGCTAATGCCATTCAAAAAAATGAAATCCTGTGAGGGGAGGAGAGCAGTGTGTGGAACATGTCCATTCAATGGCACAGCACGTCAGAGGGCACGTCCTTGTGGGTAGCTGGCCATGATAATGATGGTTACCTGAGTGAGAGAAGCAGGAGCTGCTCCTTTACCCTGGGTTTGCTGCCAGCCCTGAGTTTGAGGGAGGAGCTGAGCCCTTCCCAGTGTTGCTTTGCTGTTGGGTACAAATAAAAAACTGAACTAACAGCAGAGCCTTCCCCACCAGCTCCCATTTGTGAGGATGCCTTTGGAAACTCCACGGTAAATCAGTAATTGTGTGTTGGGAGATGGCAGAGACAAGTTCATATACATTTGTTACGCACAGAGACCTCTCCAGGTGCTCCTCTGCTCTGCCATTACTGTAATACATGGTTTATTTTACCAGTCTGTGTATCTCACTGAGAAATGGAGCTATCAATTTAGGCAGGCATTGTAGTCCTCTTTCCATTCCTGTAATAGCTGCTGTATTTCAGCCATTTATGCACTGCACTAAACTCTTTATTTTTGTTCAGAAAACATTTTTGCCTTAAAACACAAGTTGCAGCTGATACAGTTATAGAAAAGCCCCATTCTCTGGGAACTTGCTTGGAGTGAAAAACTCATTTTAGTGTAGTTTTTTGGAGATGTCTCTAAAGGCAATTAAAAAAGCAAAGCCTAAAATTCTATGGAGTTCTGAGTAGCAACAGTGGGGGTTTAAGTGATTTTTAGCTGTGCCTGGGATTTTTCTGATCCAGGGGTATAATTGGGTGATTTTCTGTCTATTCAGGTCTGAAGTACCCCAGGCCCTTTGGAGTGTTCAGCCCTGGTGCCCCTTAGATTGACCACATTTCTCCCCTTGAATTTTTCCATTTAAAATTTTCCAGGCCCATCCCAGCACAATGCTGGCACTCGTCTCATTGCTGAGACAGGCACAGTTGTAGAAAAGTCTCCAGAAACTGAGCTAAAGACGTACAAAACTAAGGTCAAAAGGATTTCTGTGGAAAGGTGGGCTGTTTGTGTCCTTAAAGAGAGCCAGAGAAAAGATGGTGTGCCCAAACTTCGTTTGTTGTCTGTCTAGACTTCACAGCCCTCAGGATGTTTTTGTTTCTGCAGCTCTGAATTATGAATGGCCTTCACTTTTTCTGCCTTACACTTGAACAGAAGAGCAGGAGGCACAAAGCAGCGGGAAGAGCGATCCCAGTGGGAATGGGTGGAATTGTGGCACGGCAGCATGTGACAGTCCCGAGCATTTCCATTGTCTCTGCTGAGTTATGTCTGAGCAGACAAAGCTCTGCTGCAGGCAGCGAGTCCAGGTCCCCCTGGATGCATCCCTTCCCTCCAGCAGCACCCACCTCAGTGGCCTGGGACACCTGGGGAGGATGTGCCCATCCCCTGTGTCAGTGTGGCACTCACGGTGCCAATGCCAGGAACATCCCTGCCCTCTGCTCTCCCTGGGCATGGAGCTCCTGGAGCAGAGAGTTCCTTGTCCTGAGCTGTGCCCTCATCCCTGAGCAGTGAACATCCCTGCTCTCTGTGCATGGACATGGAGCAGGCAGTTCCTTGTCCTGAGATGTGCCCTCATCCCTGAGCAGTGAACATCCCTGCTCTCTGTGCATGGAGCTCCTGGAGCAGGCAGTTCCTTGTCCTGAGCTGTCCCTCTGTCACTGTAGGACACCAAACAACACGACCTGGACTCGCTGCTTTATCCAAGGTAAAAAAATGGACTTTTATTTTCTGACTCCCAAAGTTTATAGATTTCCAAAAGTGACAGTGGATTGGAGGGTGACAGTGCCACCTCTCCAATGACACTGGACAAACCAACAGTCCATCAAATTTCTCCTCCTCCAGACAAGAATGCAAAACAATGAGTTATTTACATAAAGTGTGTGAGAAAGTTCATTGCAAGAATGTAAACGTCAGAAGGCTTGGAAAATCATAAAAAATCAGGGTGCCATCCCTCCAGGTCCAGTCTCCATTCTGGACACAAGGCTGGCACGTGGGCAGCACCCAGAGCTGGCACAAGCCCAGCTCCTCCCTGCTCCACCAACACCAGGGCTCCCTCCCAGAGCGCCACCAAGTCTGTCAGCTCTGATTAACCTCCTGTCCCCTCCTTTCATCTCCCATGGACAGCTGTGGGATAAAAGATGTGCTTAAGATCAAAGGAAGAGCACCACCACACAAAAGCATTAAAGCTCACAGAGCTCAGCAAGAGGATGGAATCTTTTATCCCAGCTGGAGCATTTCCCCGATGAAAACATGACCAGCCTGGGACTCACGGCAGCCCTGAGGAGCTGGCCAGGCTGGCTGGAGCAGCACAGCCACTCCCTGGGGTCAGGCTGTGTCACAATAGCACACAAAATGAACAGCATGCACAAGCTGAGATGTCCAAGGCGAGAAGAGGGCAGTTTATTTCTGAACTCCAATATTTATAGACTTTCAAAAGTGACCATGGGTCGGAGGATGAAATTGCCACCTCTCCAGCCACACTGGTCAAACCAACAGCCCATCAATTCTCTCCTCCTCCAGAAAGGAATGCAGAACAACCATTATTTACATGAAAAGTGTGTCAGAAACTCCATTACAGAAATGTAAACGTCAGAAGGCTTTGAAGAACAGGGCCCCAGGTCTGGGTCTGGCTGCCTGGGGAGATGCAGTGACAGGGAAGTGGCTGGTGCAGGGCTGTGAAGCAGTTCCAGGGCATCTCCTTGGAGGCTGCAGCTCCATCCCAGGTGAGCAGGGCTGTGCTGGCAGAGCCCTTCCCTCCATGGAGCACTCCTGCCTTGCCCTGCTGCCCCTCTGGAATTCTCTGTCTGCAATTGCTGCTGCTGCTGATTCCCTTTTGGATGAGCCTAGATTTTCTGGGATGCTCCGCTCACCACAGTTGTTGGTTTGGGGTTTTGCTCCTGTCCCTGTAAATCCCTACAGCAGCAGGGATCACCTGGATCATCTTTGGACAAGCCCAGAGTTTCTGGGATGCTCTGCTCACCACAGTTGTTGGTTTGGTTTGGGGTTTTTTCCCTTTCTCAATTAATCCCTACAGCAGCAGGGATCACCTTTGTCTCATCAGCAGTTCAAGAGGGAAGTGTGGTCCTTGGAAAAGGGGGAACGTGGGGCTGTTGGTGTTGGAACTGGGACTGGAGATGGATCCCCATGAGCTGTATCCAAACACAGCTGTCCAAAACCCCCTGGAACTGCAGGAGCTGGGAGAGGATTGGAGCAGTCACCGTGGTAACAGCACAGGCTCAGGATTTACCTGCAGCTGAGGGTGCCAGGGAAATGGAGCAGCCTCTTACACCAATGTTCATCTAGAGCAACAGATTCCTCCAGGAACAACGTGTGTAACCCAGAGCTGCCTGACAACATTGCGGAGCTGAGGGTTCCAAAAGCTTCAAAATCTGTTTATAAATTACATAAATCTCTTTATACACTTATAAATTAAAAATTTATAAATTTAAAGGCTTTTCCTGTAAATTTAACTCACTTCTTTTTTCTTTGAAATTAGGGCATGTTCACAAGGCCATGCACAAAATAAGTCTGAAAATTGTGGCTATTTCAAATGAAAATACATGGAGATATTGTCTCAGGGTGGAGGTGGTGCCCTGAACACTGTTTTGGATGGTTCCTGCTCACTCTCCATGGAGGATTTTGGCTGCTGTGCTTAAGAGTAAGTGGAGCTGCTTTGCCACTTCGTTCCAAGTTTTAATATGGCAATCCAAACATGTTTTGAACGATCACATTGTCTGACGGGGTCTTTACTTCATTTGTGTTGTTAACCCACGTTAAGATCTGCATTTTCATGCCAGCAAAGTCTCCACAGGTAAAACTTTGATGTACAACATATGGAATATATGTTTTAATAATTCAGTGTAATTGTGATGGAAAAGAAACCATTGGTACTGGTATTTGAGCCTTAATGAATATTGTGGTGCCTTTAATCACCTTGATCTCATTGGCATTTCAGCAGAGCTGAGTCTAGAAGAGGTGATTATAGTATTTTAATATGACCATCAAATATTCATGAAGCAACAGCAGTAGTTAGTTCTTGCATATTACAACTTTGATATTGTTGTAGTACTTACTCCATTGTTCTGGAGATGGTTGGGCTCATGATCTTAAAGGTCTCTTCCAATCTTAATAATTCCATGATTTCTGACACCTTCCAAAGCATTGCCCTGATCCCTTCACTCAGTTCTAACAGTCCCAGTGACATCTGTGAGTGAAGTTAATTTATATTTGAATGTGGGGTCAAAGAGCAAGCAAACAGATCCTAAATAGTGAACAATTGCTCAAGAAATACTCATGGTTAAATATAATAAATAAATTAAATATCTATTTGTTTTAATCTTATTCTCAGGTGGCAAACAGTTGTTCTTTATGGCTCATGAAACAAATGCAGCTCAAAAAACCTCAAGCACTTGGTATAAAAACAAATATATTTGACTGATTAAAGAAATTAAATTATCATTTGATTATTTTGGACATTTTGTGCTGTGCTGCAGGTGTAAAACTGGAGCTCCTTAGTTTACATTCATAGCTCTCCCATCATCTCTTGGCTTCTGAGATGATTTTGTTGTTCAGAGCGGCTCCAATCAGTTCCTGATTTTACTGTCAGCCTGAAAAGAGCATATCTGAACTTCAAAAAAGAGTCAAGGGGGGAAAAAGAAGAAATAGATTCAAAAATAGATTCCTGCAGAGAGTATAATCAGGAGTAATTTTCTTTCTGCAGAAATACTGCAAAACAAACCGTGCTTGTTCTAAAGCAAGGGAAATATTGGAAGATCACTCTCTAGTGGTAGCAGCCAAATAGGTTTTTGAAAGTGCAGTGAGTCCACAGCAATTTTACATCTAATTCTGTGTTCTCCTCATAACAATTTACTGCTTGTTTTCCCCATATTTTCAGCCTGGCTTGCAGGGCTCGGTGGAGCCGTTTTCCCTGACACAAGGGTGGGGTTGAGGTGCACGGAGGGGAAGGGAGAGCTGCAGGGGCAGGGTTTGATCTCCAGAGCCAGCTCTGCTCCTGGGGAGGCTCTGACACCCTGGGAGCCTTGGGCAGGCTCACAGAACATCAAGGAGGTGCTCTGGGCCTTTGCTTTGAAGCTGTTGCTCTCGGATTTCGCGTTATTAATTCATTCTATTGCTTATTAATAGCATGATCTACTGCATTGAGAGGTGATGGGTGCTGAGCAGGCTCTTGTGGGAGCTGATTGTGTTTGCTCTCAGTCTGGGGGGTCAGCACTCCATCCCCTCCAAGGTGGCATCCAGGGCTTCCTGACTTAAACCAGCCAAAGCCCCAGGAATCCTCGGCCAAGGGTGATTTTGGGGGTTTATTGCTGTGCTTGCCCTGTGAATTCTGCCCGGGTGGAGAATGGGAACCAGTGTTGGTCACTGGCAGTGAAACTGAGAAAAAAATCTTTTCTGACACAGCCTGGACCATAGCAGACATTGCTGATGGAAATTCAAAGGAAATCATCGAGAGTTCCCAGTGCAATGAGATGTCTGCAGCAAACTCTGGCCACAGATAGGCTGGGATGCCACAGGACTTGGAGCTAGAAGAGGAAACCTGTTTGCTAAGCACAGAGGGATTTTTCCCAGGTATAAATTCTGAATTTAAGCTGTAATATTTAAACCAGGTTAGTCTTGGTGAGGAGCAATTTACTCTGGGAGGAGATTTAGACTGAGTTAAAAGTTACTGCATTCATCAAACCAGCTCTGGCAGACTTGTTCTTAAAGGCACCAAAATACAATTTTCACAAGTGTTTATCTAATCATATCAACAGGATAAATGCTGGGGTACTTCTCAGAATACCACTGGGAATGCCAGGAAACAGTTAAAGTGTCTGGAGCATGGGCAGCTGTGTTTTTATTGTCATTAATACTCAATTTCATACCACAGGAGCTGCTGGCATTGCTAATTTGTCACAATGTCACATTCTTGTTGTATCTGGAATATTTAAGGCTTGTGCCAGTGTCATTGTGGGCACCTCAGTTTGCAACCTCATTTCAGATTCCCTTTGTCCACTGCCTGCCAGTGAAACATCTGCTGCTCATCTGAAATGATTTAGTCACTTAATCACCCCGGAGCATTGATCTGCCCATAACCTTCTGTAGAATAAAGATTTAATGTCAGTCTTGGAGGCTGTAGCAGATACCTCCAGTCTGGTCTTGCTGCAGTTTAGCTAAGCTGTTAACACCGTTTTATCTTTTGAGAGTACTTTTTGAATAAGAAAAGCAAGCAAAGAAATCTTTTTATCTCGGTTGTCTTAACAAGTGTTTAACTTGCTGTTGAATATTTCAATAAAAAGGAGTCAAATATTATGCAGAGGACACTGGTCTGCTTCTAAGACCTGAAACTGAGTAAAGCAAGCTGGTCAAACACCCGGAGCGGGTCTGCCCCTTCCTGAGTGTGAGGAGGTGAAGTGAAACATCCCCACTTCCCTCCTTGGCCTGGGCTGCTGCAGCTTTGGGGCCAGGACGGTGCCCAGCAGCAGGGAAGGGGCTGTGGGGGGCTGCAGTTCATCACTGGCACCCGGGGCACTCTCCTCAGGGCTCTGCAGCCTGGAGAATCACCTGCACCCGTCTCTGCCTCTCCGTGAGGCCTGCATGGCAGAATTGCTCTCTGCCCTGGAGTTGAGTTGGTGTGACAGCCAGGGTCTCATTGTTATTGGCTGAATGCCATTAATTTTGATGTGACATATTTCTTGCTAATGGGAGCATTCATATTATCAGTATTTTCAAAAGGCAGCAGGAAGGAAAAAAAGCTCTCCCACAGCACTATGAATATTTCCAGGGCAGGCAGTGCAGGAGGGAGCACTCTGCCTTCTGGAGCCCTGCCTTTATTGATTGCTAGAGGTCTTAAAAACATTTTCACCTTTTTTTCTGCATGCTTTTTCCCTTCTAGGGTGCAAATGAAGGGGAAAATTAACATAAACAGGCAAAAAAAAAAAATGGAAAAGCAACATATTTCTGTGAGGAATCCTGAAATACCAGCTCTGTTTGGGCAAAGGGAGCACTGTGATAGGAACAGCTCAAAAGGGAAATGGAGTTCAAAGCAGATTAAGGAATGACTGCTGGACCCTGAGTTATTTGGATTTGTAATGGGTTGAAATCCTGCTTTTCCTTGATTCTTGTGAGCTGGGAAAAAACTGATAGAGGTTTTGGTGTGGGACCAGGTAAGGTGGTCACAGGGATGGGGGTGGTTTTTAAGAAATGGGTGCAGCTGCCCCCACATCAGCTGAATCTGATTTCCCAGCTCTGGGTTATCTCTGTTTAAAATCAGGTAATAATAATAATAAAGTAGGAAACTTTGAATAAGAAGAGTAATAAAGTAGTAAACAGGCAAAATGAAGGAGCAAGGTGACTTTGGAGCAGCGTGAGAACAGCTCTTTCTCTGCTTCCTTCAAAGGAAGTGTTTTGGTGAAAGAAGCTTGTGAAAAGAAAACAGGTTTAAAAACCACCTAGAAATCCCAAGAGGCTAGGAGCTGATTTTTATTATATTTCTCTCTTTATAAAATTGGTGGTAACTGCTTTCTGGATTCATAATGATACTAGAAAATAAATGAATAGGCTTTCTCTGCCCAGTGCATTTTAACTTTGCAGGTACTGCCAAAGTTCCAAATTGAGGCTGACTTGAGACCCAACTTCCCTGAAATGAGCCATGACAAAAAGTTAACAGGATCCAGCCACTCTGCTCTGAAATACCTCATCTGGGCTGATTTCACAAAGCTGAAGGAGGGAATAATTCAGTCCTGTGGGTGAGTTTGGTCAGAGATCTCGGTGTTATTCCAGCCTGTTATTTCTAGCCCAGCTTTTCAGATTTGCAATTACTTTATGCCAGTGTGAGAGAGGCACATGGACTGAATGAGCAGCCCTGGCTCTGCTGTGTCCCTGTGCCACTCCTGGGGATGCTGAGCCCCAGCCCCAATCTCCTCAGAGCAGCGTGGGAGCTCTCCCTGCTCTGGGAATGAAAGGGCCACGCGAAATCAGAGCACTTTGTGTCATGCTGCTGGAGAGGATTGGGGTTTTATGAAAGGAGAACCCATTTCTCAGCAGAATTAAAGCTAATGTGTGACACCTGAAAAGCCATGTGAAGTTCTGCATTGTGATTTGCTTTCGGAATGAGATTTTCTAGTAAACAGCAGCAGATATCAAAGCTGCAGAAGGAAAAGCCCTTCAGATGGGCACCTCCACAAGTGCCAGGAGCCATCAGGGAGGTCTGGAAATGCTGGAGAACCCCCAGGGCTTGCTGCAGATCAGCCCCCACAGGCTGAGGGGGTGCCCTGTGCCTTGAGCTGAGCGTCTTTAAATGCTTTATCAAGGAGATGCTGTGTGGCTTCAAGTTCCTGTGTAAGAAAAAAAAAAATCCTGAAATATCCAGGGATGACCTTCAGCAGTTCAGCCACAAATGTATTTAAAGCAGCCAGACCCCACTGCAGAAGGGCCAGCACTTTCCCAGCATCATCTGATTATTTCCTGACCTTTGGCAGCCCCTGCATGGCCCTGGTGTGAAAAGATTTTATAAATTCAGCTGTTCACGATGCACTCCCTTAGCTGGCCAGGAGAGAACACTGAGAGAGAACTCTGATGGCAAACAAACTCCCAGATCCATGCAGGATGTGCCAGGTGGGTGCTCTGTGGGAATGGGTTTGGGATGTGGGACTGCACGTTCCCCTCACTGCTCTGGAGGTTAACCTTGCTTTTAAAGCCTGGCTTTAGGCATTCCAGCACCTCCTAGAGGTTAACCTGCCTTGCTCTTAAAGCCTGGCTTTGGGTATTCCAACACCTCCAGAGGTTAACCTGCCTTGCTTTTAAAGCCTGGCTTAGGGCATTCCAGCACCTCCTAGAGGTTAACCTTGCTTTTAAAGCCTGGCTTTAGGCATTCCAGCATCTCTTAGAGGTTAACCTGCCTTGCTTTTAAAGCCTGGCTTTAGGCATTCCAGCATCTCTTAGAGGTTAACCTGCCTTGCTTTTAAAGCCTGGCTTTGGGTATTCCAGCACCTCCTAGAGGTTAACCTTGCTTTTAAAGCCTGGCTTTGGGCATTCCAGCACCTCCTCCTGCTGCTCCCACACGTGGAATGACAGCACTCCTGGTACCTGTTCCCTGCACATCTGTGGGTTGTGAAAATCTTCTAAGGATCAGAATTTACCCTTTGATTTTTAATCCAGTGACAGCTTATTTAACTTTATTTTCATTAAATAACATGATTCTGTGAAGTGCCTGGGAATATTATTTTTGAGAGACTGCAGGTTAATTATTGAAAACTTGAAAAAGGAAATATTAAGCCAATTATTAAATTAGAGTTGATTATTAATCCCAGAGAGATAATTACCAAGGCCTGAGGCAATTTGTCTTCTGTTTGAAATAGATTTTTCCTTGATTAAGTTGTATTTGTCACTTAGTCCCATGGTTGTTACTGCAAAGGACTTTATTATCCTGCAAAGTAGAAAACACTTCTCTGAAGTCGACCCCAAATATTTGGGAAACTTTTGAGTTGAATTCTGTGCAAGGGCACACCAGCATTGGGGAATAATCTGTCCTTGCTCCACTCAAAGGCAAACTGATTCTGAGTGAGTAGGATTTCTACCACGGCAACAAAAAAGAACAGTTTATAGATGTAAAAATGCATAAAATGCGATTTTTGTTTCAGAAACCCACAGGTAATACTGAGCATTAAATGCACATCTTGTAGTGTAATCAAATGATTGTGGTGAGACTTAAAAACTGCAATAGTAAAAGACAAGATAAGTGATGTTTGCTCTGAGGCAGCATTAAAATTCTGTGCTTGAGTAAAGCAGAGGCTGAAGACATTTTAACCCTTCAGCCCACGAGCTGAGGACCTCAGTGCATTAAATGGATCTGACTGCATTATTCTGGGCTGTGTGTTGGTTGCACTGTGGCACCCTAAATACAAAGGGTCTGGGAACGTTCCGAGTGTTTGTGCTTAAACCCGAGTTTAAATCACTTGTGAAACAGCTTTTCTGGATATCTGAGTGCTAAATCTCAATTTAATTGCTGTGGAAGTGCTGGAGAAGCACTTGAGAGTGAAGTGGTTCCAGGAGGGCAGAGCCTGTGTGTTCCTGGCAGGTTTTCTGAGCTGTGGCAGCCCCTGGGTTTTGAGGAGCACTACAGAGAACACTGAGGGTGTTTTCTCTTTAATAATTCTCTAGCAAGGTGAAAATGTACTCACGTTTTCCCCAAAGATGAGGCTTGCAGTGCATCCAGCACAGAGAGGATCAATGTTCTCTGCTTCCTTTCCTGGAAGAATCAGCTTGACAGAAGAATCCTGATTCTTGTGCTCAGTCACTTTTCATCCTGGAATTCAAAGAGCATTATTCATAACCCCCTTGTGGAAATTCACCAAAAAAGGCTTCATTTTCTCCTCAGCTTAATTTATTTTGCTCTATGTACAGAAAGAGTGAGGATGCTCAATGTCCATTATGTCCTGTTCCCCCCATCCCTCCCCAAGCCTGGGAGGAGGAACATTCCCTTGGGGATCTGTAACAAATGCTGTGTTAGCTCAGACTGAGCAAATCCAGGTTCCTCTCCATGGACAGCGTTTGTGAGGAGGTGCTGCAGTGCAGAAATGGGGTGCCAAGAAGGCTTGGATGGACAGCTTAGAGAAAAAATGGAAACTGTTTTACTAAAGAGGGCAGAATGCTGTTTATAAGGATTCTGGTCTGACTTTACATTCCTGTGTTGGCAGGGAGCAGCATTCCTGCCACCAGGAGCAAGGGGAAAACACTTCAGGCTGTGCCAGGGGAGGGTCAGGCTGGGCAGCAGCAGGAATTCCTCCCTGGAAAGGTGCTCAGGAATTGGCACTGCCCAGGGAGCTCTGCAGTGCCCATCCCTGGAGGTGTCCCAGGAATTCCTGGAGGTGGCACTCAGAGCTCTGGGCTGGGGACAAGGTGGGGATGGGCACAGCTGGCACTGCCTGGGCTGGGAGGGCTGTGCCAGCCTCAGTGATTCTGGGATGCTGTGATTTCTGAATGAAAAAAAAAATCCCAATATGGATCTTACCTTCTGTTCAAGGAGGTTTGGCACTCAGGGCAAGGTGCCCTTGACTCCTCAGTCTGTGCTGTGGTCAGTTCACCTGTGCTTGCTGTGTGGGATGGCAACCCCAAACTGCTTTTCAGTGATGGAACACTCACGGATTTGGGAACCCCTCAGAGGTCATTTGGAGCACAGCTTACCCGACCTTTGCATTTACTGCTGTGCTGCTCCTCCACTGCAATGCAATTCCACACTTGGCATTCCCACAGACAGCGAGCAGGCCTGAGCTTATTAAACCTCCCCCCAGCTGTGGGAGGGAGGCAAATATTTATTGTCTCATTTCATGGCTAAGGCAACACGAGCTGAGACAACATAATGATAAATGATGAGCAAACCTGCCGTGGTGCCTGGCCAAAATCCGGCCAAGCCAAGGAGCTGGCGAGGCTCCCACTGAGCCCGAGCTGTGCAGAGCCAGAGCTCTGCAATGAGCTTGTGCTCCTCAAGAGATTCTCTTCGGGCGTTTGAAGCCCTCCCTGCATGGGTCCCAAACAAGATCTGTAGAACAAAATAACTGGGTTTCTTTGGTAATTTACAGGCTTTGAAAACCTGGTGTCGATTTTTTTTTTTTTCCTTTGCTATTTCATTCTGCTCGAGTAAGGATTTTATATCTTGGCTCTTCCTAAGATGTAAGTACACCTGATAGAGTCTGAGTCCATGCCCAGAGGAGGGATTTTGCTGTCCTGTGAGGCTGGGCACGACAGGAGCTGTTTGTCCCTCGTGTGCCAGCCAAGACGAGGGGCAGCGGGGCGGGAGCTGGCAGCCTGTGCCTCTCGGGATGGCAGAGGTGCTGCTGTTAATAAAGCTGCTCTGAGGGAAGAGCAGAGCTTTGCTCAGCAGCAGTGATGGCCCCAGAGACACTTTGTGCTTTCCTGGGGAGAGCACACGGAGCCTAAATTGCTGCTGAGCTCCCGAGGGACGGAGCTGCGGGAATGGGCTCTGCTCCGGCTGCTCTCAGCTGCCAGCTCCTGAGAAATAACAACACGAGCAGCCAGGCTGGGGAAACAAATAGGATATTATAGAGTTTATTCCTGTGTGCTGCTTCCACCCCATTTGTCAGCATTTCATCCCACCTGCTGCTGGAAAGGATTCTGCTGCTCCGAGATGCCTGCGAGGCGTTGTTGGCATCTCGTACTACACGAGAATATCAATATCTGCTTTGAATAACCTCAATGTATTTTAAACAAGACATTTCCAAATGGTTGCTCTGTAGCTGTGCGTGAGCTCTGTGGAGCTCCAATTAAGAGTCTGTCAGCATTTGCAATGTGATCCATTGTGAAAATTTATTCTGGGTAGAAATTTGGCATGTAATAACCCAGACCTGGAATTCTCTTTTCTCCTTTCTTTCCTGTTTCACTGGTTTTATTCCTCTTCTGTGTTGGAAAACAATATCTGATGCTGTAAGTGATAAATAATGGAGGTAAAAAATTGCTCTGCATGAGAGGCCAGAGCAAGGCAAAGGAATGGCTGTTCCAGGGGTGATCACAGCTCTCTGACTCCATGCAGTGAGGCAGAATGGAAAGGAGGTGTTCAAATCGAAAAGGTTTCTTATGAAGTAACAAACAATGGCTTTAAGCTGAAGGAGGGTAGATTTAGATGGGATTTTGGGAAGAAATTCTTCCCTGTGAGGGTGGGGAGGCCCTGGCACAGGTGCCCAGAGCAGCTGTGGCTGCCCCTGGGTCCCTGGCAGTGCCCAAGGCCAGGCTGGACACTGGGGCTGGAGCACCTGGGACAGTGGGAGGTGTCCCTGCCATGGCAGGGGTGGCACTGAGTGGGTTTTAAGGTCCCTCCCAACCCAAGGCAGTGTGTCCCTCCATGTTTCTGAGTTAGCACATCACAGTTTGAGGCCTGGAGGCACCTGCAGCTGAAGCAGAGCATCAGAGGTGCTGCAGGATTTCTCCTGGGGTGATCAGACTGTGATGGTGTAAGGGGACAGACATGATGGGAGATGCACTTGGTGAAGGGCAGCTGGATTGGATCCCCAGCCCTGCTGGGTGCTGTGCCAGGCTGTGCTGCTTCCCCTGGGGGCACTGAGTGCTGGGCATCCTCTCAGCTCTGCACTGAGCCATGAACTCTCGTTAAAAACTTAAAAACTGGAGCTGGTCTCACTTGAAGTTGTGACCTTGTCCTTCAGGGTGCCCATGTGCTGCTCCCCTGGGGTTGTCTGGCTGCAGAGGAGGTTGGGTGCCAATGCCAGCGTTTTTGGGATGGTTGAATGGCCTCCAAGCTGCTTTGTGTGAAGACTCTGCTCCTTTCCAGCTTGTGCTTTGCCAAGTCCATTATCCACCTTGGATGGCAGTTTGCAAACTGCAGCCACCCGTTATCCCAAGATGTTGCTGCTGGATTTTTCCAGGTTCTCATCACTGGTGAGCGCTTCCAGAACATCTGCAAACAGCAGGAGGGGCTGGCACAGCGTGTTCCCCTGGCAGATGGCATCTGTAACGCTGGCACAGGAGAGCTGTGCTGGACAGCACCCAGAGAGGGGAGCTGGGAGACATCACCTCTAAAATTCAGCCAGGCTGCCACAAGGAGAAAGGAAATCCTGAAGAGAGCTGGCCTGCAGCAAGGTAGGACAAACACATCTCAAAGAAATGAGGCCTTTTTCACCAGAGCAGTGAGATGGAAAGGTGTTGGAGGGAGGGCGTGCAGGTGCACGTGGAGCTGCTGCAGTTGGGTCTCCTCATGGCCTCCAGTGCATCTGCAGTAAATGTTTGATCTGAGTTGTTAGAGGAGTGCTGTGAATCTTATTATGCACCTCAGAACAGAGCTCGGCTCTGAAATTTGCAGTGAAGAGTCCCTGATTTCCTCCACATTCAGAAATTAATTTGATTGCATGCTGTGCTTTTAGATGCGGCAGATCTCTGTGGTTGTGGGGATAATTCTGTAACAGAAAATGGAATGGGCATGAAATGGAAAATTTGTGTTGAAAAAAGCCAGTGCACTCCTTTATAGCCCAAATTCCTGTTTGCTGCAGCCATGGGGGTGTGTGTGGGGGCCAATGGATACTGACCTCAGTGAAGACTGGGGCTGGTGATGCCTGGTTTTAACTTCTCATAATTTAAATAATTGTGTTTCTTATCGAAATGATAACAGCTGTGGAGGGGTGCCATATTCAGGCTTTGTCAGGTATTCTTTAATAGATCTGAAATCTCTCTTCTTGTCACAGCCCCTCCCCTTCTGTCCTTGTGTGCGTGCTCCTTTGGGAAACACCCTGAGGTGTGCAAAGGGTGCCCAGCACTCTGTGTGCCTGGGTGCTCTGGGGAGCTGTGATTTGTGGTTGTGGGTGCTTTGCCCCACCAAAGAGCTGTGTCAGGAAGGCAGCTCCTCCTTTCTGTGGCTCCCAATCTCAGCTGAGCAAAATGCTGAGAGGAACAGCTCTGTGCTCGCTGGGCTGCCCAGGCCTGCAGGATCCCCCAGCTGGCCACAGGTTTGGGGTGCTCACTACCCTGGTCTCAGATGGTGGGCTGGAAAATAATTCCTTTGTGGTTTTTTCCCTGCCATCCTTGGTATGGTGTTCTATTCCCTGAGGTAAATGGATCAGGAGTCTGCTGTCTGCCATGGCTGAAAATTCAGTTTAACTTCTCCTCCCTCAAGGTAACGTCAGAGCCTTTAGAAATCTATTTTATACGAGGGAGCTCTGAATCTTGTGGCTGTTTTCTCTGAGGTTTGTCATGCTGAAAGCTGCCATGGCACTGTATCCATATGGTCCGTTTGGGGACAATTCCCATCCTGTGTTTGTGGGAGGAGCAAGGCAGGTGTCCCATGTGAGCAGGGCAGGTACAATGATGGCACAGCTCAGAGCTGCGCTGATCTTGGGGGGCAATTCCTCCTAGAGCTCTTCTACTCTGCAGTTCTACTCTTACGAAACCAAAAATCCTCATAAAATAACTTCTAGTCATTTCTCTGTGGGGAAAATGTACAGCAGCAGGTGGTCACAGAGAACTGAGTTAAATATCATGGATTTTGCAGAGAAGACAATGAGATTTTAATGTTGTTTCCTGGGTATTATTTTTGCGATTTAGATTTGAGATTGGATAAAGGAAAATTGTGGAGGAAGATAAGGATGCAGACCTCCAAGGATGTGGTAAACATCTAGAAGAATTTATTGTATCTAATTATTTGAAAATTATTTCATACACTAAAAAGGCAAAGGAAAAACAAGTTAGAGACAAAGGCAATAGAGCATTTACTACAGAAATCTTTGTGCAATGTATCTACAGGCACAAGTCTCAATGACCTTAAGGCAGGAAAAGAATTTACTGGTGTTTTTAATCCTGTGTAACCTTCTGCCTCTGAGCTTGGCACTATTTAAAAAGTCCAAAAGCTCATGTTGACAGAAAATCTGTGTGTCTCTCACAAATATATTTACAGGCATGCTTGGCTTCCTTTTTCCCTTTATAGCTCTCAGGGCACTGAGGGAAAGTTTTTGTCCCTTGCAGTATTTTTGTTTAGGGCAAAGTTAAATACAGGTTGTGTAAGTAGGAGGAAAATGGGAAAACAAATCAACCTCAGCCTCTCCTCACAGCAAGAATGCTCTGAAAAGGAACTCTCAGTCCTTGTGCTTCTCTCTTGTCTGGAGCCAGAGATGCTAAATTGTGTCCTTGTCCCTTGGGAGGCTGGGCAGAGGGATGGCCTGGCAGAAATATGGCCCAAATAGGCTCCTAAATCTCTAATTTGTGTCTCGTGGAGGCATCACCTCATGCTGTAAAAGCCTGGTCACCCAGGGGATGCTGAGGGTGTCCAGCAGCTTGGCTCTCCTCAGCCTGCCAGGTGCCAGCACCTGCAGCACTGGAGTTTTCAGCAACTTCTGTTAAGTACTCTTAGCCCAGACAGTTTCTGGGGAGAGGCCATTTGGACAGCACTAATCTGGAAGCAGAAGTTTGCAGCTCTCATCCCTGGAAGATGGAGCTGGGAATGCCCAGAGCCAGCTCATTAAGTGTTGGTGTTACTGATGGGCCCTCAGGGGCCTGTTCTTTATAAGCAGCTGGTGGTTCCCAAAATCAGCTGGAAGGCTTGGCCAAGTTGGATTGCTTGGCTTTGAGGATATTTAGATCAGACTGATGCCCTTTTGTTGCAATCCAATGATTCTGATTTCTCTTGGATTCTTATTTATTTCCTCTTATTAACTTATGTTTCAAAAACTGTAGCTGGCATCTCTGCGTGCCTGTGGCTGACACGGGCCCTGTCAGCCACTGATGGCTGGGTACACTTCACCACAAGTAATCCCAGGAGTAATCCAGACTGCTTTGGCTGGGGAGGACATTAAGGATCTGTCCCCTCCCACTGTCCCAGGTGCTCCCAGCCCTGTCCCACCTGGCTTTGAGCACTGCCAGGGATGCAGGGGCAGCCCCAGCTGCTCTGGGCACCTGTGCCAGGGCCTGCCCACCCTGACAGGCAACAATTAATTTAATGAATCCAAATTAAACTTACTCTCTTTCAGTTTAAAGCCATAAAACCATTTTCTTTTTTTTTTTTTTCTCCTTCTGATGCCATGTTTTAAAGGATAATGTAAAGCAGCAAAGGTTTTTCATTTGCACTTTGAATCTTTGTAGGCGTGCTCGTTTTCCCAGAACACAATGTCCCATTGGAAGCAGCTCAGGTGTCTGAGGGCAGAGAAAGCCACGTGGAGTGCAGTTAGTCCAAGGAGAAGAGGAAACTGTTGCTTCTGCATAATTCCTTTATTCACTGTGCTGAATTATACTTCATTATGAGAGGCTGCCCAGCATCCCTGGGGGTGTAATGGTATTATCAGCTTCAAGGAACTATAGCAATAATAGCTTACCTTACATTTATGTAATGCTTTTCATTTGCAAATGCTTTGCAAACAGCAGTTCCTCTTCTCCCGACATCTGGAAAGCAGATAAAGGTTATTGGATCCATAAAGCAGCAGAGGAAGAAAGAGGGAAATGTTGAGCTTTATTTAATATTGAATACAATGTGCACAATCTCAGATCTGCTGTTATTTCTCAGAGCTATTCATGTCCAAGATCAGGTTTCATGTCACAGTGGAAGGCTGAGATCAATGATGATACAACAGCAGAGCTCCAGAAGTGCCCAAGTGTTTGTGGAATCTTGTGGAATTTCTCCTACCAGCGCACAAATCCCTTTGAAAAGGGGGATGTAGCTATTGCAGCAGTTGTTAAAAATGTGTGTACAGCCTTCCCATTAAGCACACTCCATCTGGAGTTGCAGAGGCAGACTCTGGTTGCACTGGCAGGGCAGTACCTGCACGTGCAGCTGTAAATTCAGCCTGACCCAGTGGCTGAGTGCAGGAACTCTTGGGCCCCTCTCTCTCTCTCAGGTGTGCTCAGTGACCCTGGGGAGCTGCTGCTCACCCCAAGGAGCAGCTCAGGGGCTCCTCAGCAGCCCCTGGAAGGAGTGACTGAAGGGCTCCCTGCCCTGCAGTCCTGTCCCATCATTTCCCTGAGCAAACGCTCCTGGCAAGGCTGGGGCTGAGCTGGGTCACAGAGCTCTGCAATTTCAGAGTCTGAGCAATAAAATGTCCAAAGCCCTTCCTAAGGGGACAACAGGGCTCAGGGCTGGGGTGTCCAATGCTCAGCCACACTTCTGAGCAGCTCCCACAGTGAGGAGTGTTTTAATCAAGGGAAATTCCAAGATATTACAGTTTAATTATGTCCCTATTTTATGAGCTGGCTTCCAGACACTTGGGGATTTCTGCATTATGAAAAAGACACTTTTGTGATCTAGATATTTGTGTGCATGAATGTAGTGTGCCCTATCACAAGGCCCTGTAGTGACAGGACAAAGGGGAATGGCCTGGAGCTGATGGCATAGATTTAGGTTTTGTTTTGTTTCTGTCTCACTGCGAGTTCGCAGCTTTTCCTTGTTTAAGTACCAGAGAGGTTGTTGTCTTGCTTTAGGTTCTGTGTGCACTGGATTGAGTGGTAGCTCTATGAAAACCAGGAATATTTCTGAGCTAGCAGCAGGTGTATCTTCTAGAGACATCATTATCTTCTGTGAGTCTCGTTACCCTGACACTAATTCTGCAATTAGCAGCCTTTAGTAAATATTACATATTATTTATCCTTTCCAGCCCTTCTAGGCTGGCAGGACTAAGTTTTCACAAAGCCATGGAGAGTGCTCAGTTCCCCGTGGATGGAATGAGGGACTCGGTGTCCCCAGCAGCCCCTGGGTGCTGTTTCCCCCTGGCCCAGCAGGATTTCCCAGCCCATTTGGAGGATGATGCTTTGGGCCTGCCTTTAGCCAAGGCCTGAGGGCCAGCCAGCTGCCCCAGCTCCAGGGGAAACACTCCTGATGTGGCACAAGGCTCAGGGATGCAGAGCAACAGCCCAGCACAGGCAGAGCCAGCTTGTTTAATGCCTGTGAACCTTTGTATCTCACACAGTGTTTGTGCAGCTTTGCTGGTCTTTTTAACCCACTTTGGACGTCCCACTCTGTTTCATTCAGTTGACAGCCAAAGTTTCCAGGAATTCCCTCTGCCAGCGCCCTGATCATTTGAATTACCTGAATAATCTGAGCAACCATTTGTTTTGAAAGCCAATATTTAGACACAGAGCTGCTCATTTGCATTTTTTCCCCCCGGGGCCTCAGGTGGATTTGTTTGTCCCAGAACTCAGCCCAAACCCTTTGTCCTTGTCCTTGGCTGCTGCTAATCCTCAGCCCTGGGACCTGCAGCATGCTGGATCTGGGGCTAAACAAACTCAGCCAGTGCAGGCGGTGTTTGCAAGGTGTTCCCTTCTTTATTTACCTTCTGCAGGACATTAAATAAATCTGCAATTCTTCTCTGTCAGAAACCTGTGTGATTCAAAGGTGTGAGACTGCGACTGCCTGGGCAATGAAAGGCTCCAGGGAGACCCTAAATCCCCTTCCAGGAGTTAAAGAGGGCTTAGCAAAAGGAGGGAGAGCAAATTTTTTTACAGGCAGAGAGTGACAGGAAAGGGGGTTGGTTTTAAGGTAAAAGAGGGTGAAAGGGAATGTCAGCATTTGTTAAAAAACCCACTTAACTCATGAGAAATAAAGAGTGGCAGGAAGCTATTCGGGAGCTCAAGTTGAAATCGTTATGACCTGAGAGTGAAATTGTTGCTTGTCAGGATTAATTAGTTAATACAATTCCTAAGAAGAACATTACAGACTCCCTTTTCCTAACATTTTCTCTCTCTGATAGTTATACATTAATTTTAGTGACTCTAATGAGAGTATAATGCAGAAAAATAGGTGATCTGAAGATGTGATGAATATTCAAGGTGCTTTTAATTTTTGTCCATTTGAGGTGAAGTTTTCCATGTGTGTTTGCTTTGAAGGCAGAACTCCTGTTTAATTTACATGTTACATGTTATTAATTTACCAGTGTTTAATGCACTGTACCTAAGCTTCAAAGTTTTGATTCAATTTATTTTTGGAAGCTCATTAAGTAGATAATCTTGGTATGCTGTGTTACTTCTGGAACACTTTTCCAGTGCCTAAATGCCTAATTTTAGCACTTTTAAAATTCCTATCCAAAAATAAATTTAGTTTCTCCACTTTCATAAATAAAACCACGTATGCAAGACTTCATTTTTCTCAGCACTTTGTAAAGTAAACTTTAAATATTTCCTTTACTTCTTTATGTGGTTTTTTTTTTTTTTTTGAGTTGCCTGGTGAGAAGATGCAAATGTGGCACATATAAAGATCTTTCATTTTAATTTAATTGCTGAGCATTTTCTCTACAGTGCAGCCATTATGTGTTTGGCTTTTATTGCCTTCTCCAGCAGTTCCACCAGTGAGTCAGCGAGTCCATGAGAGCAGCAGGAATTCTGTCCCTGCCTGTCCCCTGGGTGTGCTCCTGGATCCATGGAGCTGATGGAGAGCTGTGAGCACCATAAAAGGGGATGTGAGAAAAAGGATTTTTGAAATATTCGTTTATTATTTTAAAGCAAATATAAAATTCTTTCAGGCGTTCTGAAAGTGGGAGTGAGGAGTTGGTCTCTACAGAATGAAAGCTCTTCCAGCTTCACTTGAGGGTTCCTGGCTGGGGAAAGCAGGAGTGAAATGCCTGAATTCTGCACCCAGCTGGGCAGTTCAGGGATTGAAATATCAGATTTAAATTTCACAGGATATCCTGAATTGGAAGGGACCCACGGGGATCATCCAGTTCCCACTCCTGGCCCTCCACAGGACACCCCAAGCACTTGCAGCTAAAATCCACTGATATCAGCCATGAACAATTTCTCAGATGTTTGCTGGGGAAGAAATGGGCTCAAAAGTAATGAAAAGAAATTTCCTTTTCTTGGAGCAACATTTGGGCTTGGTCCTGATGCTCCTTTCCTCTTAAAGCCTGAGCTCTGTTTCAGCCACTGAGAGATGGTTTTGTTGAAACATCCCAGCAGCTGAGACTGCTCTTCATAAACCAGTGCAGAGAGCCCTGTTGTCCTCCTGGTTTTGCCTAATTAATTAATATAAATATTTTGTCTTTCACAGGTACAGAACAGGACAATTTAAATCAAGCAATCCCTCCCCTTTCTTGGCTTGGAGTTGGCTGTGTCAGTCCTCAGTTTTCAAGGGGGGAAGAAGCCCAACCTGTGGGTTTTGTGCCTTTCTAAACCTTTCTTTGTGTGGTGATTCCACATGGGAGCAGGTCCTGCTTCTGCAGAGGGGTGGGAGCAGGAATTGCTGCTGCACAGGAAAAGGGAGTGAGGGCCCAGTGATCACAGCCCTGTGCTGGGCTGGAGTGAGTCTGCTCACAATTTCCTTGGCAAATGTTGCAGTCTGGGGGGTAAGTGGTGGCTGGGGATATAATATTCTATTTGATATATAATGTGATGGTCTGGGGTTATAATATTTTATCTGATATTTAGGCCAGGCTGGATGGGGCTTGGGGCAGCCTGGTCTAGAGGAAGATGTCCATGGCAGAGGTTGGAATTAGATGCTCTTTGAAGTCCCTTCCAGCCCAAACCATTCTAAGAGGTATTCTATAATTTTCCTGTTTGCTGTTCCCTTCCCTTATTAAGGGATGGCACTATAAACAGTGAATTCCATTAATAATTCAGAGTTTTGTGGTGGTTTTATTTTTCTGCCCTGTCCCCATACAGTTGCCAAGCACTTGGCACATCAGTGGTGGCCTTCAGGACGTGCCCTTGGTGACAAATGAGTGCCCAGTAAGTCCTGGTGGGAGCCCTGTGGGGTTTTGGTGTTTGCCCAATCTCAAATACACATCCTTTGACCCCATAGGAAGTCTCTGGTGAATAAAATGGTTTTGCTGGCTGTGGGGTTGGAACCCCCAGCTGGGTTTGGGACAGTTTGGAGACGTTCTCCCAGACAGGCCTGAGTTCACCCAGAGTTTCTCTGTGGCTCCAACCGGTTACAGGAGCTCTTAAATCAAACCCCAGTGCCTCACACAGCCTTGCAAGGCTTCTGTAAATTACAGCAGCCCTGGGAGGGAGCTCTGACTCTGGGCTTTTATACCTGATTCATGGCCCTCCTCGGGAGAGCACAGCGAGGACAATGACTTTCACATGCTGAGTCAAACAAGAAACCGCCCAAACTTTGAATTGCTTTGCTCTTTAGCTACTCCAGGAAACCACAGCACATATTTTGGACCTGTCTGGGGCTCATATATCTTCTCTGATAGATGTTATCTGGTGAGAAATGATGTTCTGGTTCAATAATGAGTGAGAATTCTGGGCTGAGCCCACCCTGAGCCCCTGCTCTCTGTAGGGTCATGTTTTCATTTGCTTTATGAACTGAAGCTGCTCCCAGTTGTGATGTCCTCTCCTGGCTCCAGCAGCATCCCTGGTCCCCAGGTGCTTCCCCTGACCTTGCAAATATTTTATGGAATATAAAATATGTTTCTATAATGCAGAGCTGTTTTATAAGGTTTATTACCATTTTATATAGTGTACAATGTATGAAAGTAATGGTCCAGTTATTTATGTGACAAGATGTCCCTGAAAATGTTCCTGTCTGTGCTGTTTTAATAAGGCACTAAAAATACCATAACCCTCTGCTGCTGAAGCTTCCCTGGGTAACAGCCCTCAATTATATCCCTGCTGCAGTTCCATTCAACATCTGCATTAAATCCGTTTTGTTAAGGTTTTAAGTTAATGCAAGTAAATAGTGACATTAAATCCTAGTGGAGTTTGGGTTTTACCCCCTGTCCCAGTGAGAAGTGCAGTAGCAGAGTGACAGGGACGTGCTGCTGTCACACTCTGTGTTTAACACCTCTGACAAGTGTGTTTATGCAGGGGAATGAGGGGGTTCAGCATGAGGCTCATGTGGAGCAGGCGTGTCTCAAGCTGATGGAGTCCCCAGCCCTGGGGTGTCCCTGGAGATGGCACTCAGTGCTCTGGGCTGGTGACAAGGTGGGGACTCCATGGCCTGGAGGTCTTCCCCAACCTCGATGGTCCTGGGATTGTGTTCAGGCCATTTGCACCAGAAACAGAATCATATCATGTCACAGGCCAGATTTCTGCCTTGCTGCTCACGTTACATTACAAAAATATCACATGATTGCTTTGGTTTGTTTTTTTTAAGTATTTTTTCAAGCATCTTCAGCAATTTGGGAGTTGTGTTATAAAGAACATTTTCCCTCAGGCAGCAATGGGTATGTTTGTTTGTTTCATGCACAGTTGGATAAGTACCTTCCACCTGGCCGGAGGAGATAAATGCAGGTGTTTTTGTCTGAAAGTCTGAACAAATTAACCATGAGGAAAACCACGTGGAAAACAGATAAAATATTTTAAGTTTGTCCTTATAAATGCAGGAAAGTGTGAAGGTGCATTTGTTTGACAGTGAGGAGATGAATGAATAAATGAAATGTAGTGGCTACTGATGGTGGACAATGAAATGCTCTGAGATTCCTTTATGTTTCAGCTTTAAAGATAAAGTGAGGAAAACTTTTTTTTTTTTTGTATTGTGGGGGGGAAAAAAAGGAAGAAGCAATAGCTATCAAGTGCTGTCAGATAGCTGGTGGGTTTGTGTTCAGGAATCAATCTGGATATCTGAGACAAAAATGAGCTCTGGGGTTATTCCCATTAATGGATATTACAAAATCTGCAGCAGTTTTATATCCCTGCTAAAGGCAGAGTAAATGAAACACCTCCAGCTCAATCAGAGACTCTGGAAGGAGTCTCCTGGCCTGGAGGAGGAGCTGGCTCTGAGGAAAGCCTGTGCCAGTCCTTGGCTGGCCTCTTGCCTTTGGCCTTGGCATTGTCCCCCCGGGCAGAGTGACCTGGCAGAGCCTCTGGTCTGCCTGGGGAGGGCCTGGCCTCAAAGGGAGGGAAGAGAGGGAGAGCTGTGACTGTCTGCTGAGCCCAGGGGAGGAGACTGGCATTGCTCTGGCTGTTGGAAAGGAGGAAATGCTCCCAGGCTGGATGGGGCTGGCAGGGACATTAAGGATCCCCCAGTGCCAGCCCTGCCACGGCAGGGACACCTCCCACTGTCCCAGGCTGCTCCAGCCTGGCCTTGGGCACCGCCAGGGGTCCAGGGGTGCAGGAGGACACAGCGTGGGTAATGTGGAATGTAATCTTAGCCCCCAGTGAGTTGCAGCTGGACCCTATTACTAAAGATAAGGAGCAGGCTGGATGATAACAGGCAACACCTGTGGCCAATAAGAACAAGTGGCATAATAGAGTGGATTGGTGGGCAGAGGATCAGGAACAGTCAGTGCCTGGAGGAGCCGCACCAAGCTCTGGCAGTATGGAATCCTTGCACTTTAATGATAATAGACCTGTTGTAATGTATAACACAACACAGGGGCACCACAGCTGCTCTGGGTGCCTGTGCCAGGGCTGCCCACCCTGCCAGGAACGATTCCTGCCCCAAATCCCATCCAGCCCTGCCCTCTGGCCCTGGGAAGCAGCTCTCAGGAAATCTGAGGATGGGGCTGGCAGATGTGGGAGATGGGAAGGGTTCTCCCTGCTCAGTCCTGGCCTCCGCATGGTCTGAGATGTCTCAGAGCAGGAGGGCAGCAAGGCTGTGGAAGGGCTCTCCACCATCCTGAGGACATTTCCAGCTGGGAGCCTCCCTGGGCTGTGAGCAGCACGAGGGATGCTCATCCCTGCCTGCAGCCTGGCCAGGAGGTGGAGCAGGAACAGCCAGACCCTGCTGTGGCACCGAGCCTTGTCCTTCCTTCCCTGGCTGGTGCTGAGCAGAGAGAGCCCCAGGGAGTGCCTACAAACTCAATTAGCACCTGGCTAATCACCCTCACCCCTTTCCCTCTGCCTTGCTGCGTTAGCCTGGCCCCACATTTCTCTGCACAGAGAAAAGCAAGCCACAATTCTTCCCAAGAATATTTCTGGGTTTCACATTCTCTGAACCTCAGAGAAAGGAGGAACAATTATCATTTGCTGTGTTTGTGCCACAGCAGAATGCAGTGTGGGGATTGTTCACCCACAGTGATGGGGTTTGGTTCCTTGGCCTGTCAGGGCTGAGTGTGCAGCCCCACATTTCTCTTCACAGAGAAAAGCAAGCCACAATTCTTCCCAAGAATATTTCTGGGTTTCACGTTCTCTCAACCTCAGAGAAAAGAAAAACAATTATCATTTGCTGTGTTTGTGCCACAGCAGAATGCAGTGTGGGGATTGTTCACCCACAGTGATGGGGTTTGGTTCCTTGGCCTGTCAGGGCTGAGTGTGGAGCCCCACGTTTCTCTTCACAGAGAAAAGCAAGGCACAATTCCTCCCAAGAATGTTCTTACCTCATTTGCTGTGCCTGTGTTTGTGCCACAGCAGAATGCCATGTGGGGATTGTTTACCACAGTGATGGGGTTTGGTTTTGCCCTGTCAGGCCAGGGGTGTGTGTGTGTGTGTCAGGACTGTCGGGACAGTCACGAGATTCTGGGCAGTGTGTGCAGAGCTGAGTGCTTGGCAGATTCGGTTTGGATGTAATGTAATATAGTATAGAATAATATAGTATAATAAAGTAATTAATTAGCCTTCTGATACCCATGGAGTCGTCCTCATCGTTCCTCCCTGCCATGGGGATCCCTGCAAACGCTGTGTTAGCCAGCCTGCCTGGAAAAGAGAGGAATCAAAGCCTCTCACCGTTCTGTGGCCCTGCATGAGCAGTGGAATGAACTGCAGACAGGAGTTTCAGTGTCTGATTCAAATCACTTTTAAAGTTTAATGAGCTCACAGCTGTGCCACCCATGTGCTTCAGCACTTATCCCTTCCACAAGTTATTTTTGTCCTCAGGGTCTGGTCAGAGAACAGCTGCAGGAGTGGTGGTTCTGCACTGAAGTATCTGAAAGCTGCATTTTTCGCAATATTTAACTGAGAATACTGGGGAGAATGACCCACACTTATGAAGGTTTCACTGTTTAAGAAAGAACTACTAATTTCAGGATTGCACAGTAAATCTTTTTTTTTTCCTCTGGAGGCTGTTGTACGTGGTTGTATCACAATTTATACTGGTTTTGGGGGTGAAAATCTGATCCTGAAGGGTGCTTGTTGTAAACAAATACATAATTCCATTTATGGTGGTTAATGTGAAAACTGAGGTAAGTCCATAATTCTGGTTATTATGGAAAAGAAGTGCGTGTAAGAAGTATTTAAATGAGACAGGTGGAAGTAGAAATGCTAAATTTAATCAGTTAAGAAAAAGCAAAGGCAGGAAAGGGGGTTAATATGAAATCCTGGTTGGTCTGAATGCAATAAATCTTATTCTGAGGGGAAAAGCTGATTCTCTGAATGTGGGGCATGAACCAGAGCAGCTGAGCAAGAACTAAATCAGAACCCATTTTCCTGCTTGAAGATTGAGTAAATTCTGCAGTGTTTTCTCTGTGTGGGAGCACAGGAACATCTCTGGGTGCCTGACACACACCCACAATAAATTACCAGCAGTGTCTGTGGCAGCAAATGAGGGTTTCTGTGGGACACGCTGGCTTTGAAGCTAAAATGGATTTTTCTTGGTGGTCCAAGGCACTGCTGGTGCTAGAATATTAAAAGGACACTCCTGTGAGTTGCGAATGAACTTAAATTTACCTGAGGAGGGGAAAGAGAAGTTGTAATATTATGGGAAGGGGTTTTGCCTGGCTTTTCCTGTGGAGAAAGTGCAGATGGAAGCTGTGGCCATGAGATGGAACAGCTCAGACCTGCCTGGAGCGCTCTGCAGGGCTAAGTTGAACACAGTTTTGGACAAGTGTCAGGTTGGCTGGGGCTTCGTGACCTTCACCTGCAGGTTTTGCCTCCGCCTCACACCAAATGCTCTGATTTCTGCAGCTTTCCAGTAAATCAGCACCAATGCAGCCAGACAATATCACAGCCATTTAGAGACCTGATAGTCCTATCACATTGGCTGACTGCACCTAAGAATGGAGTATTTTGACACTGGAATTTGTATAAATGCAATGCTTGTAAATTATCATTCCACCTGGCTGCTTTACATAGCAGTAAATTTATTTATTACTGGATTATTGATGATATTCTTCCCTTCATTTCAACCCTGCCATTGACCATAAAGAAAAGCCCAAATCAATGACTCTGAAATGGCTGTAGTGTGTTTGTGAGGATGTTTCTGAGACCCTTTTTGTGGGCTTTAATGAGATGTCCGACCCACTAATGAAGTGTGTTTTTCCAGAAGATATCACATCAAAAAAAGCAGCTTGTTGTGGTAAATACCATCTCTGGTGAAACACTGGAAAGCTTAATGTGTGCAGCAATTTAAAATCCAGTTACAAGTTAATCAAATAACATCAGCTTTGCCTCATTTCAGTCCTGGAACAGGCTCTGAATTGAGGATTTTAAACAAATGCGAGCACACGGCTGCAGCAGGTCAGGTCCAACCTGGACGTGTGTTCCTTGGCTCCGTCAAACTCTCATATTTTCCACCTGGTTGTTGTTTTCATTGGAGCTCTCCCAGTCTGAGTTTGCTGGCTCCAGAAGGGGGGCTGATTGATTTTTATGCTAATCCTAGGTGAAAAGCAGCTGTTGTAGCCACGGCTTGCACTCGGCTAATCCAGCTCATCAGGGCTGTAAACAGGCAGATAAAGCCGGGGGATTTCAGCCTGGAAGGTGCTAAATCCCTGCAGTCTGGGGCTTTCCTGAGCTGGGATTTGCACCCCTGGCCGGGCTGGGGCTCTGCTCCCTGCTGATGGAGGGGGGCAGAAAGGATGGAAGGGCTTTCCCACCCAGCTCTTCCCAGGCAGGAGAATTCCTGGGATAGAAGGGCAGCCCCCTGTCCATTGCTGCTGGATTCCTGCTTTTCTGTGGGTGTCCTTCCCGTCCCTTTTCCCCCAGCCAGAGCCGAGCCATGCTGTAACGAGGGAGGGATTTACAGCCCGCTCTAAATTTGATTTGTTCCCACAAATGTTGTATAAAAAGGAGCTTGTTCTTTTATTAAATACTCCCAGCCTGAGGGCACGGTTTATACAGCATCATTGCACCTGGTAGGAATCCTGTTCCCTTGCAAATGATGGATGGCAGGGGGTGTATCCAGGAGAAAAGGGTTGGGCTGCTCATTCGTTCACCTGCTAATGAGCACTAGTGGATTTTAATATATTCTTTTATATATATATATCTCTATATATCGCTCTATATAGATATGTATGTGTTTATACGTATATATATGTATGTGTGTGTATATGTGTGTGTATATATATATATATGTATATAAAATTTTTGGTTGTACACTGGATAGGGCTCTGATTAACCTGTTCTAGTGGAACATTTCCTGAGCATGGAATGGGGTTGGAATTAAATGGTCCTTAAGGTGCCTTCCAATGCCAGCCTTTCTGTGATTCCATGATTTTCTCTGTACAGGATTCAGGGATGTATCCCCATACCCCCCCTCTCCCCTCCACTTAATTACCTCTACGTTCACTCAACACCTCTAAACTGCCACACACAACGCTGAACACAGAATTAACTTCTTCTAGTGCCTATAACAGAATTAAACCCCAGCTTAAGCAGGGCAGGCTTCAGTTATTAATCCTCCCATGAGGAACTATAATTATTTTTGCCAGCACTAATTTCATTTGCATATGTGTTGTTAAGTTGCAGATCACAGGGAAGCAAGGGGGGCTTGGGGGTTTTGCTGAATGAAGTAGCGCTGTCAAAGCACAGGGATTGGGGGGAGCAAAGTGCTGATTTAAAGGAGGGAAAAAGCAGCAATGCCCTGCCAAAAAAAGGCAAATGAAGCACTCGGAGTGTCTCTGATCTCTCTGTTTGTGAGAGGATTCCTGGGAGAGGTGGTTGTCCTACATCTGTCAGGAGTGACTGGATTTGACAGTGAAGGTGACAGGGTGGTGGGGCTGAACAAACACAGCTGAGTTCTGCTTTCAAACCCAGCAAAAGGAATGACAAAGAGCTCCAGTTAAAGATGGGAAATCAGTTTCACTGGAATTTGCCTCTCATCGCGTGTGCTCGGAGTTCTGAGGTGGTTCAAACACCCGACTGTTGGACACAGGACGGGAGCAAAATTTCATTTGGGCCAGTGGACATGCCGCAATCTTTTCCTTCTGAGATTTTTAGGAACCTTCAATCTGTGTCACTGTGCTTTGTTTTGCAGGTTGTGGTGGCCTTGGTTGTCAGAGTGTGGGGGTTTGCTGGCAATAATTCCCATTCCAAGCCAAAAAAAGCACTCACGTAAGTCAGGCTCAGATGGTTCCTCCTTTCCCTCCTTTCTCACCACCTATTTTTGGGTGCTAAAGTTGTCACTACCAGTTGGATGGGACAACACAGGCTTTGCATCTTCCTTGTGCTGTAGTAGGAGAAGCAATTTCCATAATTTTTGTTGGGATTTGCCTGGAAATTTATTCAGTGCCAGCTGGTGAAGGAGAGGTTTGGGAAGGACGTGGGTTGGCTGATGTGTGTCCACCTTTGCCCCTGTGGGCTGTACAGTGAATAACCAGGCTTCCCTCTCCCTGGAGCCCTGAGATCCATGGGTGTCTCTTCAGTTCTTGCTGATATTTATTTTTGGCAAACAAGCTCAGCTTTCTGTGCTCAGGGATGACCTCGAGCAGCTCTGAGGATCAAAAATGTGAGAAAAGAAGCTACAAATGCAACAGAGCTCACCAAACCTCTGCAGGGCACCCAGTGAGCGCTGTGACACAGAGACACCATAAAAACATTATTAAAATATTATAAAAATAGGCATGTTAATAAGGGAGAGAAGTTGCCAAGAACTGGGGAGCAGCAGTATCTCAAAGCCACAGCTGGGAGTTGCACAAAGCTTTTTTCTTGCTCAACAGGCAGAGTGAAATAAATTTATTTTATTCATGGAAATCTGGTTTTCCAATAAGAGAGCTTAGAAGGCAGAGGGCAAGAAAAGGGGAATGGTCAACTTAAGTTCTTAATGCATAGCATTTTAAACTCCTTCCTTTTCACAAATGTTTAATTCATCACTAAATATTCCTTCATTTAGTGCTGCTGAAACTGAGTCAGAAATAAGAAATCCTCCAAGTCATAAATGTTCCACATGATTTGTGTTGAAATCTTCAGTGCTGGACACCTCTGTACATTTAATATTGAACTCTTGATTTTCCAGGTTGTTTCCTAAATTGTACAGTGGGTTTATGTGTTAGTCCAGTTCTCCCACACTGGGTCTAAATTTATCTAGTTAATTTGCTCAAAGCCAAATGTTTAATGTCTAGATAAGCCTTGTTATTTAATTAAATACCTTCCCTCTATATTGCTGCTCATAAAGTGAATTTAACATTAAAATAAGGACCACATTATTTTTGTTCCAGGAGCTCTCAGTGGCTTCTAGAGCCTCTGTCAGTGCAGTCTCCTGACACTGTGGAACCAATAAAGCACAATTAACCCATTTGTCTGAGGGGTTCAAACACAGACCTGGTGTGGGACCCAAAGCTGGGCTGGAAGCAGCTGGTGAAGGGAAAAGGGGAGAGAGGGAAAGAAATGAATTTAATATTGTTCAGTAAGATGTTAATGAATTTCAGGTGATGTTTGCCATGACTGGGTCTGGCTCTGGGATGGGTTTCCATCTTCCAAGCAAACACCCAACAATTCTGCTGGCCCATCCTTTGTGGATGCTTGCTGTAAAACTGCTGTCCCAGCTGTAATACCCCAAAGCTCTTTGCTAAGTGGAGAGTTGTTCTCAGGCTGAGGAATTAATAGCAAAGTTTCCCTGACAGAAAGAGCCAGGCATTCATCCCACAGCAATTGTTCCCAGAACTGGCAAATACAAATTAAAGCACTTTGCTGCTGCATTTCTTTTTTCTGTGAAGGTCTTTATTTATAACACTTGCTGTTTAGGTTTGCAGTCTCAGCCCTATAAACAGTTACACACAAATTACACATGAAAACAAAATGTGACTGGACACAAGAATGAATGTTATCACCAAGAGAAATGATTGCTTTCAGAAATACATCCAATATATTCCCTGTTTTCTTGTATAAAACCTGAGTTTTGCTCCTCAGGACCTTTGTCAGACTAAGTAAAAAGATGTTCTGGCATTAACTCTTTTGTGCTGAGGGTTTTTCCTGTCCTTCAGGGAAGGAGGAGGCTGCACCCTGAACATCTCCAGAGAGCCACACGTGCCAGGGCCAGCGCTGGTGTGTGCAGCACCATGCTCAGTGTCTGAAGAGGCCACAGGGACACTCTCACCATTAATAAAGGGTTCTTTGGAAACCTCTCAACACAGCTGGAGTGCCAAAATTACTTAAAGGGCTCCCAGACTCCACTTATGGGGCTGGAACTCAGCTGAGAGGAAGAGCTCCTGGTTTCTCCACGGTACGTGGGAGTTGTTCCATCCCATCACTTTTAATAACTTCAGAGTAAAAGGAAAGTTATTTCAAAGGAAGTAAAACATTTTCACTTTCACCAGTGAAAAACTTCCCCCCAAGGTCTGATTCATGGTTCGAATGAGCTCTCTAGACCAGAGCTGCTTGAGGTGTCTGCTGGGTGAGGGGAGCAGCTTTGGGTGGAAACAGCTGAGCTTTGGTCACAAACCTGTTCTTGCTGTTGCCTTCTGTTCAGCTTCAGGGTGTGCTGTTATGTAATGGAAAGAGAAAAACACATCTGAAAGCAGCAAATAGGAAAGGTAAGAATGCATTAAAATAATACCAGATAAACACTGTGCAGGAGGAGGAGACCCCTGGGCCGAGACTGTCACCTCTGACGAGGTCAAAACCGAGCAACTGACAGGAGTTCAACACTTTCCATGTTTGTTCTTCAGTGACAGAGGTATTTGTTTAATTTTGGACCGAAGTAACAATCAAATAAGCTTTTCTAGTGTTTGTAAGAGCCAGTTTTTCAGGCCTTTTTAATTCATGTGTATTTGTCTGAAAGTGCCAAAGCCAGGGAAGGATCTGGCAGTGCCAAACCACCTTTCTTATTTCCCTAGCTCGAGGTGAAGAGGCAGCAGAGAGAGCCTGTCTGCCCTGGTTAGGCTGATCTAACCAGGAGCCTGAATTTAGCTGACACACAGATGACACCCCCAGCCAGCTCTTCCCTTCCCCAGAGTTATTCCCATCTGTTTCTGGGGAGAGGAAAAGCAAATCAGGTGCTGGGTCAGTTTTGTTGCTGTTTCGTTCAGGAGAGAGCAGGCTCTGCTTCCTCCAGGTGCAGCATTCACCCCCCAAAGCAGATTTATTTTCTTCTTCAACCTTTAGACTTTAATGTGGGGCTGGAGGGATTTCATCCCTGTAGGTGTGGGAGCAGGACCTGCACAAGGGCTCCAGCATCCCCTGCTGGAAATTCTTCAAGGGTGTCCAGGTTCAGGGCACATGGGTGGTGGCTTGGTCACCTCCATCTGCTCAGGGCTGAGGGCATCAATTGGTCATGGGCTTAGAAAAACCACAAAATAGCCCAAAATGAAGGGATTTCCAGGGCCCAGGGTGGCCCTGCATCACCCAGCTCCCCCTGTCCCCTGCACAGCCTCAACGAGAGGATGGGGAGAGGTTTGGGAACATCTCCCTGAAATTCCTCTCTGCTGATGCCCAAATTTGCAGCACAGGGAAAATCACAGCCTTTATGCAGCACTGAAGAAAATAAGCAAAACTTTCTGTTCCTAACTGTTAAAGTAAAAGCTGAAAATCCTGGAAATGCTCCACAGGCTTAAAAAATCCGGGATTCCATTTCTGTATTTTCTGAGTGTTGCTGCACTTTCAGAAGCTCTCATTTCACACGTGGAAATTGGTGATGAGCAGATTAAGGGATTTCCTACCACCTGTGGAGTTATTAGAAAGAGCAGATGCTGGTAAAGCTGGAAAGAGAATTCTGGCTTGGAATTCAGACTTCTTTCATTTGCACTTTTCTGAGAAATGGAATGTATGTGACTCCTAATGATCTAAGTTATTAGGAAAAGAAAGCTTTAAGGGATCTGCCCCGAGACTGTGTCCTATTAATTCTAAATGTAAAATAATTTCTCTGATGACAATGGAAAACTGCACAGTAATTACAGTGGCCCAAGAGAAGAAATTACTGTGCAGTCTCAAGTTATCAAACAGCTCCAACCTTTTTTAATATCACAGAAATACTTAGGCTTCATGCAAGAAAAGCAAAATACCCCAAGGTAGTCTAATTTCATCTGCCAGCAAACAGAAATCTTTTTTTCTGTGAATGCAAATCACATTTTTATTACAGCAAAGAGCAATGAGTACTTCATTTTTTTTTTCCCTTTTAGCTCATTGGAAACACAGCTGATGTAATTGGACAATTGATGTAATTGTAAATGCAACTACAGTAATTGCACATGCAAATAAGGGATTGTTCTCAGGGCTATAAAACTTGTGGGAGCAGGTACAATGTACTCCTGCATTGCCTGGCTCATAATTGGATGGGTATTTTGCACCAAGGCTTTAATGCAGCTCCTACCTCCTTATTTATCTGGGAACAGCTCCGTTCCTTAAATATGAAATATCCTTTACACAGCAAGCAATAAAAATAATGGGTTCCCCATAATACTCAGGGCTGGGAACGCATTATTTCTAAACTGTGGTGCCTTTTACTTTATGGAGAGTGAAATAAACACTTACTGGAGATAAAACCTCCTTTAAGCTCCACAGCCACCAGGAGCAGCTGGAACATTGGCTGGGTCCATGGCAGTGGGAAGGGAACGTGGCAGGCAATATTTATGATGGTTTTTTTAAACCTGTTGGTGCTAATGATAACATTTTAAATGTAATAACTTTTCCTCTCGCTCCTTATCTTTCCAGTTTCCTTGGCATCAGCAGCTGCTCCGTGGTGAAATCCTCCTTTGTGTGTGAGGAAAAGGCAGCAGCTTGTGCAGCCCAAGTGTTTTACAGCTCTGTGCCCGAGCTGCTGGAGTTCAGCACGGAGCTGGGCACACTCAGCTCATTCCTTGGGCTGGGAAAGCTCCTTTTTTCCTTGTTTGTGCCTCCTTTTTTACCCCCTGACTGCAGTGGAGGCATCAGCAGAGTCTTCCAAAGGCACCAGGCTTTAAGGGAACTGCTGGAGCCAGACCCAGGTAAAATGAGCTGAATACTTAGAATTTTATACTTTTATTGTCGTCTATTCCAGAGTAGGACTGCACACAAGCCCCACATCTGCTGTGCAAGAAAACTTTCAACTTTTCCATGCCATCCCAGAAATATCTCCTCCAATATGTATTTAGAGCTAGAGGGATCCCCAGGAAGAGCTAGGACACTGTATTTCCAACAGTTTGCTGGGCCAAGAAAGGGCCAGGAAAAAATGCATTCCCATTCATATAATTATGGCCCAAGGAATTAATTATTCAGATTAAACCATCATTTTTATCCTGGGGTGGTTGCTCTGCATCCAGAATTGGTGGCCTGCCACTGCCAAGTCTGGGTTACTCAGACTTTTGCTCAGTGCAATTCTTGTCTTCTCAAGCTGGCAATTCTTGTTCCAAAGTCACACTCTGCAAACCCAGAGGTGCCCAGAGCCCCGAGGTTTGCCCTGCACAGACAGGGGTGTGATCTGTGTCACCATGATATTTTCTGAAAAATTCCTTCATCAGGATTTCTTTTCCTGGGAAGCTGAGAGGCCTCAGAAAAGAATGAAAACAATAATTATCTGATTGCTTGGGAATGTGGTCTGGAGATGGTTTACCAACAGGTGCATCTTTGATGGGTTCCATGTGAATTGTTTTTAATTAATGACCAATCACAGCCAGCTGGGTCAGACTCTGAGGAGTCAGTCACGAGCTTTCATTATTCATTCTTTTTTAACCTTCTGATGTCTCCTTTCTCTTTCTCTAGTATAGTTTTAGTATAACATATAGAATAGAATAGAATAGAATAGAATAGAATAGAATAGAATAGAATAGAATAGAATAGAATAGAATAGAATAATCAGCCTTTTGAGGACATGGAGTCAAATTCTCATCTCTCACCTCGTCCTAGGGACCCTCACAACACCACAGATCTGCAGGGCAAAAGCTCCTGGCAATGACCTGAATCAGGGGGCAGCTCCAGCCCTGGCCTTCAGCAGTGCTCTGTGGTTGTCTGGACAAGGGCAGGGCTGTGGCACTGCCCTGAATGAAATTTGAGAGCAGGATTATTTGCAGGTTCTTGCTCTGTTTAAGCTCCCTGGGAAGGCCCTGCCGTGCTTTGTTGAACAAACACTTCTGTGAGATGGGAACTTGATCTTCACATGACATTTATAGCTTGATAGGAAGAACCTCTGGCTTAATCTGTTCCACTGAGAGATGAGGATTTATTCTATTTATCAAATTCAAGTACTACTTTGGGGTTAGTTCTTCAGCTGATGTGCTCCAGTGTGGAATAGTGTCAGATCTGGTGGAGAAATTCTAATGTAACAAAAGGCTTTATGTTTCCCTCATTTCACCTGCTCTCATTTGCTTTATCTTAATTCCCATAGAGAGACAATGTGTTTTACCTTGGCTCATGTTTATTCTCAGAGTAAGAGCTTTCAGTGCTCGCCCACAGCTCCATGGATTGGGAACGCCACTCCTCTGGATCCAGGGTATCCTCACACTCCTGCTGGGCAGGTGAGCTCATTTTTCCATAGAACAACTCAGTGGCACAATGGGTTGGGTTGGAGGAAACCTTGAAGATGGTCTGGTCCCACCAGAACCTGCCATGGGCAGGGCCTTCCATGGAGCAGGTGGTGAGGGGATAATCAGTGACAAGGACCCTTCACCTCCAGCAGAGCTGGAGTGCTGCAGTTCCAGATGCACAGAGCTGTGTGACACCAGTGGGCGAGACAGGAATGAAAACAATGCCATGTGGAGCAGTAAGTGCGGGTTTGTAAAGGGGAAGGTAACCCCAGCCCTTTGTGGCACAGAGCTGCTTGTGTGCCACAGTTCCCAGAGCTGTTCCCCTCCTGGGCCTGAGGCTGAGCTGAGGCTCCAGCAAGCTCTGCTTGCAAAACCCCAAACTGAGCCTTGTATTAAAACCAATCCCCCATATGGTGGCAGCCTTTTGAAGGAGATGGGGAAAACCTCCCTCACTGAGTGTTTGTTTTAATGCAGTCAGAGAGAAAAACAGAGCGTGTGGAATGGCTCTCCTCAGGTCCATGGGGAGAAATGGGCATCTCTGAAGCACTCCCACAGAGCCCTGAGAGAGGCAGAGGCTCTCTAATTGCTTGCTGACAAGATGATTTCCATTCTTGGCTTTATATCTGGACAGGAGTGGTTTTAATAATTTCCATCACTTCTCAAGTGCTTACAACAGTCATAGTCTTAGATAAATACAATTTTTACCTTTCTATAATATTCTTGTATTTCATAGAGTAAAACTACATTTTAGGCTTAAAAAAAAGAGGTGAAATTTCAAATGGGCAGTGCAAACAGGCAGTTTTAATGTACTGAGAGCTGTAAGGACACAAACCCATGAGCACATAACCAAAATCAACCAAATGTGTCTGCATGCACAGGTATAAAAAATACCAGCTTCATGAGCAAGGTGAAGACTTTGTGTGAGTCCCTCTGGAGAGCTGCCAATACAACAAAATAGAACCAAAATCATAAATACAGGACCCAATAGAACGAGTCCAGGTTAACAATGTCATAAATGCAGGGCCCAATAGAGCAAATGCCACTTCTGTTATCTGTGCTGTGGTTCGTGCCTCAGCAGAGGCTGCACGGTGATGTTGGAGGAGTTTGTTGCTCTTCCCTGAGCCCTTTCTGCTGCTATTCAGCAAATTCCAAAATTAGGTGTTCAGCAGAGTCCTCCTTGTTCCCAGCAGCTTTCCCAGAGCGAGGGGCCCTGTGCTGGCAGCTCCTCTGCTCTCTGCTGCTCCGGGCAGGCCCAGCCAGCCTGTGCCCTGAGGGCAGCAGGGAACATCTCTCTGCTGCAGATGGAAATCCCGTCAATCAGGGCCATGAACTGGAGAGCACGATGGGGACAGTGGGGCTGATTCCTTTACCTGCCCATTAGGCTTTGCTAATGGGAGGAGAAGGGTCCTGGGGAGCTCTGCCAGCCCGGGAGGGTTTGGGGCTCTCCAGGGAGCCTGCTGGGCACACTGCTCTGCTGGAGGAAAGGCTGCATCTGCTCTGCATGGCCTCAGTGCAAGGAAGGTTTCTTTTTTCTCCCTTTTCCCTTGGTTCAGTGAGTGCTGCCCAGCAGAATCGCGCAGCTCAGGCGAGCAGGGGTGTTGGGAGGCAGGACAAGCCCCAGCACATGGCAGAGTGACAGTGTGTGCCCCTGAGCTGTGGCAGGGAGGGGCAGAACACCAGCAGAGCTTCTGAGGGCAGGTTGAGAGCTGTGGTGCCTGACAGTGCTTTGTGTTCCTGGCTGCTGCCCTGGAATGACCTGCTCCTGCAAGCTTTGTCCCCCAGAGGAAATAAAGGAGAAGGAGAGGGATGCAGGGGTGATGTGCAGTGTGGGGAGCTCTGGGTGCCTGCAGTGCCAGCCCCACCACGGGCACCCTGCAGCAGCTCCCAGGGCAGGGCAGGGTGTGAAACCTGATTCGAGGGAGAATGGAGGGGTCCAGGAAAGATGGAGAGGGACTTCTGACAAAAGCGTGGAGTGACAGGACAGGGGGAATGGTTTAAAGCTCAGTGGTAGGTTTAAACCATTATATGTGTAAATGTTTAAATTTAAACGTTTAAATGTTTAAATTTAAACGTTTAAGTGTTTAAATTTAAACATTTAAAAGTTTAATGGTTTAGATTAGATGTTGGGATAAAATCCGTCCATGGAGGGTGGGCAGGCCCTGGCACAGGTGCCCAGAGCAGCTGTGGCTGTCCCTGCATCCCTGGCAGTGCCCAAGGCCAGGCTGGACACTGGGGCTGGAGCACCTGGGACAGTGGGAGGGGTCCCTGCCATGGCAGGGTGGAACAAATGATCTTTAATGTCCCTCCCACCCCAGAGCAGTGTGAGATTCTGTGAATACCCTGAGTTGGAAGGAACTCCCAGGGATCACCAAGTCCATCTCCTGGCCCTGCACAGCCCAGCAGTGATGTTACCCCCACCCAGGGAATGATTCTTGTCCTGGAGCTCTCTCTGTGCTCAGCCCAAAGTCCCCTCTGTGCCCAGGGCAAGGGACCTGGTTCTTTGGCCTCTCTCCACCCCTGGCTCATGGAAATGCAGTGTCTGTGCTGGCTGGCGGCTCCCAGCCTGCTTATTGTTTAGAAATAAAGATATTAGCATGCAAATGACTCTGGGAGGTGTTTCTCCTCATTAGAGAATGGAGATCATTTGATAAAAGATGCAGCATGGCTCATCTGCAAGAGGGTTCAGCAGATTTGTCTTGTCTGCACGGCTCCCTCAGCACCAGAGCTCGGGGAGTGCAGCAGGGCAGGCTCAGGAGACAAATGGTTTGTGACACTCGGGTTACCTTTGCTGTGCAAGGTGGGCGTGAAATGTTTTATGGGGAGACAAAAAAGATGATGGGCAATTAACTACAAACTCATGCAGCAGGTTTATCATATGCTCAGCTCATCCATCTGTGTCTCAGTCTCCAGCAGACTCATGAGTTTCATCAAGAAAGCCATTTTCAAACTGGCAGAGCAAAACTGATCGGTTTTGCCTCCCAGCTCCACCGAGGCTTGCAGTGCTTTTATCATATGTTTATGGTTTACAGATGCAAAATACACATGTAGGAGGAAAGAGGGGGGCAGATGCTTCTCCCCTTGCAGGGGGCATGTTTTGAAATGTTTCTCACCCAGGGAGCAGTCGTGCAGATGCTCGTGTGCATGTGAATGGCTTTACTCCGATGGAGGCAGAGGGATCCTTTGGGATGAGATGCTGAACAGGGAGTGGAACTGCACTGAAATGCCAGCCCCTGTCCTGTGGTGCTGACAGCATGGCTCAGGGGCTGGGAGAGGGAGGCTGAGCTGGGGTTAACCACTGGATTGCTCTGGAACACGTTGGTGCTGGTTTTGCCTCTGCTGCAGGTGGGCTGTGTGACCCTGGGTCAATCACTTGGTCTGGCTGTGACTCGGTTTTGGTCTGTAAAGTCACAGAATCATGGAATGGTTTGGGTTGGAAGGGACCTTAAATCCCACCCAGTGCCAGCCCTGCCATGGCAGGGACACCTCCCACTGTCCCAGGTGCTCCAGCCCCAGTGTCCAGCCTGGCCTTGGGCACTGCCAGGGATCCCGGGGCAGCCCCAGCTGTGCCAGGGCTGCCCACCCTGCCAGGGAACAATTCCCAATTCCCAATATCCCATCTGTCCCTGCCCCCTGTCACTGTGAAGCAGCTCCCCCTTTTCCTGTCACTCCATGCTCTTGTAAAGAATCTTTCTCATCTCTTGTTGACTCCCTTCAAGCCAGAATATTTGTTGTTTTTTCGACCTGTTTGTGCTAAGGCAGTTAATACTTCACAATTACCCCCTCAATATTATGCCAATGAATATCTTATTGGAGACATTTAAGTACTAATCTTACATAAATAATTTTTTCCTTAACTAATTACTTGGACGCAGTCTTGCCAGATTGGTTAAGAAAAGATATTGATTTTCAGAATCAAAGGTAATTATTTTTATCCTCTGGATCTTCAAGGGCCTCTTCTCTTTCCAGCCTCTAAATGTAAGTGCTGCACAACAGGCACCCAGCTCTTCCCTGGGGAGCAGCAGGGGAGGGAATCCATGGTGTGAGGGCTCAGGACTGATCAGTGCCAGTGCCCCAGAGCTGGATCCCCCTCAGCCTGCGCTGGGGAGGCTGCTGAGCCCTGGGAATCCCCCTGGATTTGATAAAGAACGGGGTGGTGCAGGTCCCTGGGTCTGCCAGGGGGTCACTGGTGCACAGACACCTCCCCACAGCTCCCAGCTGGACTTTTCCATGCCGTGCTCCACTTTCCTTACAGGAAAATCACTCCAACAAAGCAGCGCCCTAATTTTGTGTTAATTTGCCCAACACGTGTACATTTTTATTGCCTTAGAACACTGCTGCTGCTGCTGCTACTGGAACACTGCAGCTCTGAGGCTCCAGTGAGTGAAATGCTGCCTTTAAATCCCTCCCTGGCCACTGCAAGGGAGCTCCTGGAGGAAGATATTGGCCTTGTGGACTTTGCTGACAGTCCATAAATCCCAGCTGTGTCAGCCCAAGGCGGTGCCATAAAGAGAGCAGATTAAAGGAGATTGGTTCTGCCAAGTGCCTGAGGAGAGGATTTACAGCTCCCCCTGCCCTCCCAGGAGCTGCAGGTGGGGCCCGGGGGTCAGGAGAGTCCCCCTGCTCTGCGGCACCAGCAGCAGATCTGCTGTCCTGGGGAGGGCAAGCAGGGATCAGCAGAGGCTGGCGTTATTCTTCCATCTCTGGGTTGTTTTTGGAAGAGGATAATTCCTGATTTTTGTCACCATGTTTGCAATCTGTAGCACCAAAGGCTGCTGGGATGGGATGGGTTGGGTTGGGTGAGGAGCTGATCTCATTCCAGCCTGCCCTGGCAGGGACACGTCCCTCCCTGTGAAATGGTGGCTGATCCCTCAGGACACTCATGGGACACCCAGCACAGCGAGGGCAGAGGAAGAGGAGAGCTCAGCACCAGTTCAGGCACCATCATCAACTGGGTTAGGCTAAAGCATCCCAAAAGCAGAGCTGCACTTGGCTCTCGGGGTACCCTGCAATCTGGGCACCAGAGAAGTTGTGGAAAATGCAAATTCCCTTTGGGAATGACAATGGGGTGCTGTCCCTGGATTTGTGCTGGCTCATAAAGGCTTCACAAGCCTGGGTTTCATGGCTCAGAGCTCCCCTGTGTTGAGTTTGTGAGGGTCCCCAGGATGAGGTGAGAGATGACAATCTGACTCCATGTTCTCAGAAGGCAGATTTATTATTATATTATATTATATTATATTATATTATATTATATTATATTATATTATATTATATTATATTATATTCTAAAACTATTCTAAAGAAAGAGAAAGGATACAGACAGAAGGCTGGAAAAGAATGAATAATAAAAACTCGAGACTCCTTCCAGAGTCCCGACACAGATGATGGTGGTTGGTCATTAAGTGAAAACAATTCACAAGAAACCAATCCAACATGCACCTGTTGGTAAACAACCTCCAGACCACATCCCAAAGCAGCCAAACACAGGAGCAGTGAATCAGATAATTATTATTTACATTTTTCTCTGAGGCTTCTCAGCTTCCCAGGAGAGGAAATCCTGGTGAAGGGATTTGTCAGGAAATGTGACAGTGACACCCCTGGACTCAGACAGGAGCACCTGGGAGGGGTCAAGTGCAACCCCCAGCAAACAGCTGGGGTGAAAATGGGATAGAAGAGTCAGGAATCCTGAAGGAATGAGGAAGGGAGGGTCCCAGAGGGAGTGAGGGCTGTCACAAACCGGCTGCACTGAACGTGGGTTGAGATCTGGCAGAGCACAGAGCTTTGATCCCTTGGCTTGGGAGCAAGAGCCATCGACTCATGGAGCCGCTGCCAGCTCAGGTGAGACAAAATGTGCCTTTATTCCCCCCCTGCTGCACAGAAAGGCAGGAGAACCTTGTCCTCCCATGGCCAGGCTTTGATCACCCCCTGCACCATGCATCAGGAGGCCGGGCTGTGTCTGCATTCCTAAGGAGTGCAATAAATGTCTCTGCTAGGATTTCACCTGAACTCTGCACGGGTAAAATGCCTTCCACCCCGCTTCTTCTGCCTCATTTTCAACAGCAATTTCCTATTTTCCAATATAAATGCAGATATTTGATAAGTCCTGATAATGGGATCCTGCAAATCTGTCAGTGTAATGATTTCTCCGCAGTCTGGAAGGTGCCACTGTGGTTCTTATTTTGATCACAGGATGCTACAGAGAGAAAAGCTCTGGAAAAAGGAACTGTGAACCTGTGGGAGAGCACCTTTCCCATTTTCCTGCTTCTCTCTAATTTTTTTGTAAATTCTTTGGAAAATCCTCTTTTACGTTATCTTAAAAAGGGATATAAGGTGAGAGCATGGAAGTTTAAATGCTTGTTGTTAACAAATAAATATAAAAATCAGAATTTAAATAGAAATATTATTGTGTATCTTATAGTCTCAAAAAGCGAGTTTATTTCTCCAGTCACTTTGAAATACTTGGAGATAATTTTCCTTTCATATTTTCCATTTCTAGTCCATCATATCTATGAGAATTACTTGATAACCTGAATTTCCCTGTGGTTTATTTATCTGTGGAGGAACTGGTCTGGAGAGCACAAGTTCATCCAGAAGTGTCTGTTTTGCTTGATGGGGTGTTTGCTCCCTCCCAGAGATGGAATATTCTGTCCCCCTCTGACTCACTGAAGAAAATGAAATGCACAATAAGCAGGGAGAGGGAAGCTGTGATGATAAAATACGAGATATTTGTTAATGTGCATCATGCACACGTTCAGAGCCTCCAAATGAGGCCCTAAAATTTATCAGAATTTATGCTGCACTCAGTGTTCCCTCCGTGCTGAGGAGTGGCAGCCTCTGCCAAGCCAGCGGCACAACATGGGGAGCACCAGTGCAGGCAACGGGGCTGGGGGCTCTTTCAGGGGTTTCAAATTCCAAATGAATAATCAACCCATTCTCAAAGTGCTCGGCTGTTATTGTGATGTTTTTGGAAAAATTCCTTTGCTAGGATTTCTTCTGCTGGCAAGATGAGAAGCCTCAGCTTCTCCATGTTTTGCTTCCCTGGAATGTGATTTGGAGAATTGTTTACCCAGCATGGGAATTGTTTTTAATTAATCACCAATCCCAGTCCAGCTGTGTCAAGATTCTGGTCAGTCATGAGTTTTTATTATTCATTCCTTGCTAGCCTTCTGATGTCTATATAATATAATATAATATAATATAATATAATATAATATAATATAATATAATATAATATAATATAATATAATATATAAATAATATAATATATAATATATAATATATAATATATAAATAATATAATATAATATATATAATATATAATATATGATATATAATATATAATATATATTCAACCTCCTGAGAACATGGAGTCAAATTCTCATCTCTCACCACGTCCTATAGGCCCTCACAACACAATAGTCAGCTGAATGTATTTTAAAGTAATTAATTGCTGGTTAATTGCCATGCAGGTTACTGTGCTGTACAATGGAATTCCTGGGCATTTTTGGTGCCACAATGTGAATACCCTAAGGCAGCTGCACAGCTTCTGCCTGGTGTACAAATCTCATAGAGGGGCTCATCAATTTTTTAAAAACATGAGCTGGCAGTGGTTCAGTGAAACGATTGAATTGAATGAAAATCATGACATTGGGAAGCTTAATTAAAATAACTGCTGATGTGAAGTGCTAAGGGATAGGAGCTGTACATGATAATAAAGATAATAAACAATTAGAAGTCTGTGAAAGAAACTTTCCAACCTGCTGGCCCCTGGCTCTCCATGGTGACTGCAGCTCTGGGAATGGGGCAGTGGAGGGAGGTTTGGGCTCTGTCAGCCATGCTGGGGTAACTCTGAAAAATCCTTCTCCAGCATGGCACCAACCCCTGATGCCTCAAACTCCTCCTGGAGCCATGGGCTGCTCCCCAGGGAAACTGTGCTGGCGCCTGAGGAGCCTCTGGGTGGAGAGCAGCACGATGGAGCTGCAGGTGTGAGGCCTGGCTCAGCACAGGTAAAATGCAGATTTTCCTCAGCCATAGGGAGGAGCTGTGCTCTGCCTGGGGAACATCCAGAAAAGAGGCTGCAGACATTTTAAAGCCAGTTCTGGTTGTTTTTCAAACCTGTGCTGTGCTTTTGTATCTACTTGGATCTTTGAAAAGCCTAAATTAGCATTCAGAGAGCTGTTGGCAATTTGGGGGCCAGATTTTGCTCTTATTTCCCTTTGTACAAGGCAGGAATGTGCAAGGAGAAATTGGCAGCGCACCCGGCCAGATCTGAGCTTGTTTAAATGGAGTTTCTGCAGTTGCTCTGCTCTTCTCCAGGCTGTGTGAGCCCCCAGGCTGGTGCCCCACTGGGGCAGGGATGGGTTCGGGCTGGGCTGGGTTCCTCTGGACTGCCCTGAGCTCTGAGCACATGCCCAGCCCAGCTCCTGGCCTTTCCCTGGTGAAACCCTCCTTCTCCTGCTCTGCTGCCACTGAGCTGCTGTTTGCTGCTCCCCTGGCTGCTGCCAGGGGTGTTCCAGGTGTCCTGAGCCTCCTGCCAGCTCCCCAGCCCTGTGATGAGCTGCTGCAGGGCACTGCTGGCACTGCCACCCTGGCCAGAGGCTCCGGGAGCTCCTCCTGGGCTGGGATTGCTCATTCTGGCTTTGGGCTGGAAAACACAGAGAGTTTTTAGAAGCAGAACTGAATTGCTGCAGCAGAAAGGAAATGGTGGGAGTTGGCAGCTCCTCCATCCCTGGCAGTGCCCAAGGCCTGGTTGGACATTGGGATTTGGAGCCACCTGGGACAGTGAAGGTGTCCCTGCCATGGCAAGGGTGGCACTGGGTGGGCTTTAGGGTCCTTCCAACCCAAATTGTTTTGAGATTCTGTCGTTCTGTGATTCTATAGAATCCCAACTTGCAGGTCGCTGAGCTTTTGGGCACCCCCTTTGTGTCCTTGGCTGTTTTCTGCAGGGGAGGGAGGATTTGGATGGAGGATTTGCAGCGGGGTGGGGAGGAAAGGAGGGGCTGAGGTTTGGCTCCAGGCTCCAGGAGGGTGCTGCTCACAGGCAGCTGCACAGCTTTGGAATTATTCTGGGAAATGTTTGGGCTCTGAGACCCAAACCCAGCAGGCTGAAAGCCACCTGGGTCAGTGAAGCCTGTTCCTGCAGGGAACAGCCAGAAATGCTTTGTGCCTCAGTTTCCCCAGCAGGAATGAGAAACATTCCTCATTTAGGAGCTCGTTTTCATTGTTCACAAGAAAGGGGCACGGTTTAAGGTCATTGTCATGTGAAGCATTTCCCTCAGTGCAGACACAGGGCTCAGGTTTGAGGGGGGGTCCTGAAGTGAGTCCTAAATGGAGAAATAGAGCAATAAATGGATCATTCTTTAGTTTGATGCTAACAGAGGTTCTGGCTCCTCTGGGCTGTAGGAAGGTGCAGTGATTGGGTCACTTTAGCCTTTCCTAGCACTGAAATGAGCCCTGGATCAAATGCTGCTGTGTTTGTATCTCCAGCAGCTCCCACGAGGGGAATGAGTTTGGGGAAATATTATTGTTCAAGCAGTTTGGGATTAAGAGGGGATGAGTAACTTTTATGGGAGAAGAAGAATATGTTTAATTTTGAATTTGGGCTCGGTGCAGCCTGCTCTGCTCTCCTCCTGGATTTGTGGCAGAGGGAGACAAGAGCTGCTGCACTATCTGGGATGATTAATGCCTGGAGGAACCCAATGGTTATGGAATTACTGCATATTTGAAGGGTCTGACATGGCAGATAATTTCTGCTGCTCCCCCTGCCCTGGCAGCACAAGATTTAGACTTGCTGATGCTCCTGAGGAGCTGTCCCAGGCCCAGAGATGGTGGGGATAAGGTAAATAACCTCTCTGGCCACGGGCAGCTTATCTAAATGAAAACCCAGCTCCAGGCCCCTGGAATCTCTGCCATCGCTCCTGCAAAAGCCCATATTTAAAAAAGAAAATGAAATGTTGGAGTTTTCGATTTCAAGTGGGTGCAAGTATTTCAGTTCCAAAAAAAAAAAAAAAGTAAAAAATTAGATGGTAGATTGTTAAAAAAATAAATGCTTCAGTGCCCAAAAATGACAGAGTGGAAAATGCCACATTTTATTCAGAGCAAACAAAACCAATCAAGGCCTTTCACAGGATGTGAATGGAAGGGACCCACCAGGAGCTCAGAGTCCAGCTCAGCCTCCAGCTCAGAACCAGCTCTGGAGTTCCACCAGTGCCTCTGTGGTGGGAAATGGCAGCAATAGCATTAAAGCTGTTCACCCCCAGCTCCCCATTTCCCCAGGATGCTCCCCAGTTCCTTTCCCCAGGGCAGCAGCAGCAGCGTGCACCAGCTGCCCACAGCTCCCGCCAGGGAAAGAATAAAGGAATGGATTTTTAACCTGGATCAAACTTCCGCTGTTTCCAGGCTTGTCTGGGGCATAAATTGGAAATCAAACACCCAAGTTCCTTCCATCCCTGCTGAAAGGCTCCAGGCTTCCTTTAGTCAAGGCTCAGAATTAATTTTCCTATTAAATTAATGCTTTCTTAAAACGAGGGGGGAAAATGTTTTCACTGATAAGATTGTTCTGTGAACCATTCCTAATGAGCTGCTGTGTCATCCCCTTCTGCCTCCTATTTATCTTGTTTAGATCCCTTCAGTGTGAGCTACTCCCGTCCTTAGCTGCCTGCTAAGAGTTTGTTTTGTTTTGTTTCATTTTAACTGGGAGCCTCAAACACCTTCTAAAAGCTGTTAGTGAAATATTTTATTTATTTCTTTATTTTGGCATTATTTTTCAGGAAAGTAGATATAACACATATATATATATATAAATATATTATATACATATGTATATTATATATATAATAAATAAATAAATAAATATATATATATATATGAACTTTTTATCTATTTCTGTAAGGCTTATAATCTAAATTTCTAAATTTCCATTATTTTTTTAATACATGGCCTTGCTTGTTTCCCAGGGACATTTTCCTTCTTGCCCTGGGAAAGGGCTTGAACTCCCCCCTGGCAGCTGTAGGACCACTTAAGGGGCTGCCATTAAGGTGATTTTTATAGGAAAAGGGTATTTTTGCCCAGCAGAGGCAGATTTTCACTGCCTGTTGTGCAGCAGGTGCTGTGTGGTGAAGGGTGCCCAGCATCACCAACACCCAGCAGTGGGTTTGGCAGCCCTGCACTCCTTTCACCTGGCAAAGCACTCTTGTGGAGAAAACAAATACTTACAACTTCTCAGAAAACATCTCTTGAGGTGCCTTTAAAGCAGGAGAGATGAGCACTGAGGGGGAAAAAAATCCCTCAAGATCAAACGGAGTCATTTTCAAACACTGCAGGCCAAACAAGGCTTTTATTGTGTGGCTGCCTCAATCAAGGTGACTCCCAGGGCCCCAGGCATCTTCAGGCTCTGCTGGCGTTGGGATTTCTGTCACACAGGGGGATTTTGGGAGCATTTCTGGGATTCACACGGTGGGATTCATGTTCTGTTGTAGGTGGGGTATTGCTGTTTATCCTTCCTGTCCTGCCCAGTGCACCCATTTCCCACTCTGTGGGCAGAGATCAGGCTCTTGCCCAGGGCTCTTGGTGTTTGTGGATACCATGGAATCCCCCTCCATTTAATTCCAATTTCTGGAATTCTGGATGCAGCAGCTGTTGGTGTTTGTTGGATTCCATGGAATCTCCTTCTATTTAATTCCAATTTTGGATGCAGCAGCTGTTGGTGTTTGTTGGATTCCATGGAATCTCCCTCTGTTTAATCCCAGATTCTGGTATTGGATTCCATGGAATCTCCCTCTGTTTAATCCCAGATTCTGGTGTCTGTTGGATTCCATGGAATCTCCCTCTGTTTAATCCCAGATTCTGGTGTTGGATTCCATGGAATCTCCCTCTGTTTAATCCCAGATTCTGGTGTTGGATTCCATGAAATCTCCCTCTGTTTAATCCCAGATTCTGGTGTCTGTTGGATTCCATGGAATCTCCCTCTGTTTAATCCCAGATTCTGGTGTTGTATTCCATGGAATCTCCCTCTGTTTAATCCCAGATTCTGGTGTTGGATTCCATGGAATCTCCCTCTGTTTAATCCCAATTTTGGATGCAGCAGCTGTTGGTGTTTGTTGGATTCCATGGAATCTCCCTCTGTTTAATCCCAGTTTTGGATGCAGCTGTTCCACATGTGCCCGTGGGCGCAGGGGGATCACCCTGGGGTCCCTGGGTGGTGAAGCCCAGCCTGCCTCACCACCAGCACTGAGACTCCCCTCTGCCTCCAGAAATGCCAGTGAGAGGTGTTCAGCTTCCCAGTGTATCTGGAGGAATTGAACCAATTAGAGGAACTATTGAAGCAAGAGCTTCCCTCTGCCTCTGTCAGGTAACGCCGCACTCGGAATTTATCTGAGGAAAGAGGAACTTTCACAGCCCAGCGATCCCACCTTTTATTCTTTCTACACTGTGAAGTATCATAATATTCTTTAATAGTGTCATACTTATATTTCACGGTCTAATCCCCTTTTCTCCTGCATTCCATTGTATTTTATCCAGCTGGAAGTCAGCAGCGTGCTCACCATCAGCTGCTCGGGGCTGAGGCAGGCTCAGCCTTTCATCAGGAATTGGCTCCTTCTCTTCAACTGAAACACTGCAAACTTGGTGCTGTAAGGAATTATAATGTCCTGTGCATAATGTACATTTTCTTTACCTTTTCCACTCTGTGCCTCGCAGCAGAGCACACTTGTCACTGGTTTTCTCTCCTCGTGCCTTAATGAGACTCTCGGGTTTGGGAATGTGCTGGTTCTGTCCTTTGTGTCTAATCTGTGCCCTCTATTTCTCTCCCCCTCTTGGAGATAAAAGTGCATTTTGCTGCTGTTGCAGTTCCAGCTGAATTTGATCAAGATAGAGGAACTGACTCATCACCTTTCCCTGAATCTTTAGGAGCTGCTGTGGCACACGTGGCCCGGGCAGCGTCTGCTGGGGCTGCTGAGAGGGAACAAGAGGCTTTGCTGTTGTTTTCACCCACACTGAGTCTCCTTTGGATCCTGACTCTTTTGATTTTATCTTTTATAAGTGGAGAGAGAGGGGAAAAAGCTCAGCTGATGGCTGGGAGAAGGACACAAAATGTAAAGCTTCCTCGGATGTTTTCTGTGCCTAATGGGCTGGGACAGTGGCTGCTCTCCCCAGGGAGCTGTGCAGGGAGCTGTGCTTCATCCTCTGTCCCAGGCAATGCTGGATCCTTCACAGGAGTTGCTGCAGGCACCACTTTTCTTCTGGCACGATAACAGGGCTCAAAACTCCGGCTCATCGTTCCCTCATCACTCAGCCGGGATCAATGGGAAGTTCCTAAAGGCCCCTCAGCCACTCCAGGGCACTGGGAAACGGAGTTTAAACAGAAACTCAAATGAAGTGTTCACCTGAGGAAGTGCTGCCTAACAAGCAGGGCCACGTCTCTCCTGCAGAGCCATCTCTGAGTGCAGGAGGGGTGGCAGGGTCGGCCTGGCTGCCAGGGATTGGGATGGCAATGCTGCAGAGATCGTTTCTGAGCACAGCTCCTGCTCCAGCCGGCAAACAGCACATTCCCCCTCCTCTGCCTGGCCTTTCCTGGGGCTCCTTGGCCCTTCCTGGGGTCATTCCAGAGGCTGGGATGGGGGAGTTCCTGCAGGAGCTCAGAGTGGTGGAGCTGCTTTGGGCCAGCCCCCCTGACGCTGGTCCAGGCTTGCAGTGACAATTTGCTTTAGAGCAGAGCTGTGTTTGCTTTGGGGACTGCTCGGGGGGACAGTGGGCTGCAAGGACAGGATTTTAGAGGATTTCCCATTATCTTACAGCCAAGCATTTCCCTTCCCTTCCCTTCCCTTCCCTTCCCTTCCCTTCCCTTCCCTTCCCTTCCCTTCCCTTCCCTTCCCTTCCCTTCCCTTCCCTTCCCTTCCCTTCCCTTCCCTTCCCTTCCCTTCCCTTCCCTTCCCTTCCCTTCCCTTCCCTTCCCTTCCCTTCCCTTCCCTTCCCTTCCCTTCCCTTCCCTTCCCTCGGGGTCTATTGCCTGCCCCAGCTGCAATCCAGGAGAGTGTCAGAACATGAACCTCCCCATGTATCACAGAGCCATCCACATCCACTAGTTTGGGTTGGAAGGGAAAACTTTGATTTATTGGATTCCAATCTTCCCAAGCTAACTGCTGAGTTTAAATCCATATAACTGGAATCTGCCTCCAGTGGGTCCATAATTAGATTTTTAATCCCATGCTTTCCTGCTCCTCATAATGGATATTTCTCCCATACTGCCATGACACTGGGGTTGTGTCTTCTTTTTTTACTTTACTCCTTTAAGCCTCATCTCTGCTCCTCTAATTTAATAAATTACTGAAATTATTTTTTTTTGTCCCAGTGCTGGGGCTGGAGTTTCTGAGCATGATGAAGTTTTTCTGTGGAGATGCAGCTCCCATGTTTTAATTACTGCTCAGGCCAGGTAAGCTGATCTGGGGTTTTTCCAAGGGAAACAGCCTTGGCTCTGCCAGTGCTGCTCTGCTCCCACCATTGCTCTGCAGCACCCTCCACCTCAGATGTTCTCTGAGGTTATTTTAGGCAAACTCCTTGAAATCCAAAGATTTTCCTTTGGTTTGTTTTGCTGGGTCAGGGGTTATTGCTGCAATCTCTGCTATTGCAGGGAAATTTAAATGGGGTTTTTCCCTCCTACCACAAAAATCCAGGAAAAGAAAGTGTCTGAGTGGAGGGGACCTTGGAAAGGGAAAGCTGTTGTGTTATGCAGAAGAATTTCCTTGCTTCTTTTAACTGCCTCTTGAGATTAGAATTTTCTGCCTTTATTTTTAGCAGCCAGGCTGGTGGCAGGAACAATTCCTCCCCTTGGCTTTGTCAATAGGTAAATACCACATTTATTTTATTTAAAGCAAAGTCTGGATGCAGAGGAAATGCAGCAGTCCTCAGAGGGAAGCCTGGAGAGCTGGGAATGCAGGCACAGCTTTCCTGCACTCATAATATTGCCATTACCACTGAATTCCTGAACGCTGGCTTTTATTTAATGGTAACTTGGTGCTTGAACAGATGGGGCTGTGCAATGTAAAGACAATCCATTCTCACACAAAAATGATAAATGAAGAACAGAAAAGCGTGTCATATTTTGAGGAATTTTTAGCATATTTATCTCTGTTACAGTGAAAGTTCTTCTAAAGAAGAATTGCTGATTAAAGCAGGTTTTATCACAGGTGAACTGAACTCTCCAATAGGTAGAGGAATGTTGCCTTTTAGTTTTGATTTGTCCTTTCCTAGCCCACCAAATCCCACCGGTGATTTGTGCTTTTACTGAAATAGAAAAGGATTAAGTGACATGGTGGAGCTTTAGATGTTGTGCAGCAAATCACACTGTCACACACTGGGAGGAAAACTCCCAGGAATGTGAATTTACACGGAGTTGGAGAGAGCTCTTTTGGGTTGCAGGGTTTAAATATGATTATGAAAGGGGGTGGAGAGAGGCAGAAAGAAAGCGGAGAATCAGAGGAAGGCTGGGATTTAAATGTGGGTTATTTTCTATTTAAATCTGCAGGCAGATTCTCCTGAGGGAAGGAGCCCAGGCTGAGCCCATATGGAAAGGCTCCTTTGCCTCCCCACGGGAATGTGCTCTCCAGCAATTCCCAATATTTACTGCCAGCACTGAGGGAATTAGTGCAGGTTAAATCAGGCCATGGCTCCTCAGGCAGCTCCTGCGAGGAGGAGGAGGAGGAGGAGGAGGATGAGGAGGAGGTCCCAGCCCCAGGAGAGCCCAGGCTGCTCCCAATGCACTCTGAGGGGACGGGAGGTGACAGTCTGGGAATGGGGGCAGGCAGAGGCTGGGATCCACTTGGGCTGGGTACGGTGTGTCCTGCTCAGCTGTGAAAGCAAAACCTCTGCTTTGCTCCAGCACTCAGCAGGGCAAAGGTGGTTAAATTGAATATTGGGGCCTCTATCCCACCTGTGGGAGGGAAAGGTGCTGGAAGGAAATCCCCTGCCCAGGTCACAACACAAAGGAGCCCAGTGTGTGATGTCTGAGTGCCTCCAGCACAAGGAACAGTAAAAGCCCAGGTGTGGGAATCCCAGGTCCTGTCCCCGTGCCATTTGTGCCAGGCTCACCTGGGGCTGGGCAATGGGTCCCACTGAAAGGCTGCCCCTGCTGAACCCAAGCTCATCCCAAGATCTCCTATTAATTTGCACTCACCTTTGCCAAGGTGTTCATTACCTGGCCTGGCCTGACCTTGCTTTGCTCTTAGGACCTGAAATTCACAGTTCCTACCTGGCTGCAGCCCAGAAAAGGGTGAGATTGTGAGAAAAGGGGTGAGGATTTCAGTGGTGTCACAGAATCCCTCAGAACATGTGGAGCCTCCGCAGGCAGTGAAACCCCAATCACCATCCCAGTGCCTTATTAACCAAACCATTTCAGCTCCCAGCTCCTTCCACGGGCTGGCTTTGTGGGGGCTGGGAAGACAGAATTGGGAATGAGAGTTAATTCCCCCTGTTTGGTAAAACAAACAAGCAGGTCCCGAGGATGTGATGCTGTGTGCCACAGCCTGGTCTCTGCTCCACCTCCTGGGCTAGGGAGCCTTTGATGTCCTTCCAGATTGTTCCTCTCACGCAGCTTTCTCTGGGAGGGGAATTCCTGCCTGACAGCTGCTCACACTCCCACATAGCCACGCTGTCAAAATATTACATTCTGCCCTAAATTATTTGGTAGCAATGGGAAAAACACCTGCTTGCTGAGAACACTTCTTCCTTTTCATCATCCGCAGGAATTTGGGGGGAGATGGATTATTTCCAATGGTAATGACAGCCCTGTGCAGGAGCAGGGAATTTTTGATTCCTCCTGTTCCACTCCTTGACATTCAGGTGCGTTGTTCGAGTCCCTTTGCATCGTGTGGGAGCAGCTTCCCGAGGTGAGGGAGAAATATCCCATTATTTATCCATTACATCCTGTGGCATGTGACGTGCAGAACCTTTTTGGGCTAACACTGCAGCAAAGGCTGCTTTTTAATTATAAATACACATCTAATTTTGCAGGCGGGCAAAATTGACAGGAGCAAGAGGAGAGCAGGAGGAATGGCTTGGAACCACTGTGCTGTGGGAAGTTTGCAAAATTAGTGCTGAAATATTCAGAGGTGTGTTTTAATTTGATTGAGAAATGTGACATTTAGATTGACAGGCAGTGCCATTCTGAAAAGGCATTTTTCTATTTTTCTGTCTGACTGTCTAAACAGTTGCTGTGTAATATTTATATTTGTCATGTGTTTTTCTAGATACAGGAGTTCTTTAGATACTTGAATTTATCACATGAAAACCCTCCAAAGTTCTTATATGTAAGTTTTAATAGTATTTGGTGATTTTTAGGGTTGGTTGGAGTGTTTTAGATGATTTTTTTACAATCTTAAGGTGTCTGTGTAGTGAAATGCACAATCAGGAGCACTCCTTTGCAGATCTGCTCCAAGGGGAGGAGCTGGGCTGCCCATGCAGCTTTTGCCAGGGCTGTGTTGGGATGCCAGGCAGAGCTCCTGCCTGGCTGGGAAGGGTGGGAATGGGGGATGCTGGGGGTGCAGCTGGATCCTGTCCCCCCCAGAGCATCCCCTGTGCCCTGGCTGTGAGCAGAGCAGGACAGGGTGGGAATGGGGGATGTTTGGGATGGGGATGGATCCTGTCCCACCCAGAGCATCCCCTGTGCCCTGGCTGTGAACAGAGCAGGACAGGGTGGGAATGGGGGATGTCTGGGATGGGGATGGATCCTGTCCCACCCAGAGCATCCCCTGTGCCCTGGCTGTGAGCAGAGCAGGACAGGGTGGGAATGGGGATGGGAATGGGGGATGCTGGGGAGGGATCCTGTCACTCCAGAGTATCCCCTGTGCCCTGGCAGTGAGCACAGCAGGACAGGGTGGGAATGGGAATGGCAATGGGGGATGCTGGGGATGGATCCTGTCCCCCCCAGAGCATCCCCTGTGCCCTGGCAGTGAGCAGAGCAGCACAAGGAGGGGCAGTGAGCCCCTGGGGCTGCCTGGGGTGTTTGGAGCTGGGCAGGCACACCTGGGCTGGTCCCCAGCAGGGAGGGAGCAGCCCTGTGCCACCCCAGCCCAGCTGTGACAGGCCAGGGGGACACCGAGGGTTTGGGGGACATTTCCATCCCTTGTTTCTCCCAGGTTTTTGGTGGGGTTTTGCTTTTCTTGCTATCGGAATAATTTGGGTCAGGCAAGAACCAACAACACCTTTTGCCTCCAAACCCCTGGTGAGGAGCATGGCAAAGCTCGTGGGTTTGGAGGAGGTACCAACCCACAGGAGGTACCAGCCCTGAGGGAGATCCCATGCACTGCAGGGCTCTCCCTGCCCACAGCAGAGCCTGCAGGGAGGCCTGGAGCAGCTCCTGCTGGCAAGTGCCAATGGAGATGTTTTTATGACATCTGCCAGCCATAAAATCTCAACTCCTCCCAGGGAAAATGGCAGTTCAAAGCCTGTGGAAATGATCATTCCTTGTAAGACACACATAAATAAATAAATAAATATATGGATATGCAGCTTTCATTGACACACCAATATATATTTATTGTACTGCACTTTAATGTTCCCCTCCGTCTATTGCTTCTGCTTTATTGCATATTTATTATCTGCAGGTAAAGATGAGCATATTGGTTAAAAAAAATAAATCTATAAAATATTGAAGGTGGGGGGGGGAAAGGAATATTTATTTAGCCAGGAGATTTATTCAGTGCTAATGTGAAATATGTCAGCACAAAGATGACATTATTTGGCCCCTGTTCAACAACCCTTGAGGTTACAGCACCAATTTTCTCTTCATTCAGCCCCAGAGCAGGAGCCAGGCTGCTCCTGTGCCTTTGGAGTTGCTCTTTCAGGAGTTCCAAACCAGGAGAGGATTCTGCTGCAGCTCCTGGCAGGGGATGGGGCTGCTTTGGTTTCTTCCTGGCCCCAGGAAATGCAGATTTGCTGTGCCTGCTCTGATGCCTGTAACAGCACTTTGGATATGGGGGGAATCAGCTGTGGCAATTAAAAATGCTTCTGAGGCTCCAGCAGGCTGAAATAGCTGGAAATACTGGGCTGATAATTGACTTGAGCTGGACTGGGCCCATTGTTCACACCGTGGTTTTTCCAAAATACCCACTCCAAACCCAAAAGCTTTGTCATGCTCCTCACAAGGGGTTTGTAGGCAAATGATATTGTTGCTTCTTGCCTGACCTAAATTATTCTGATAGCAAGAAAAGCAAAAACCCAAGTTAAATTACTCTTTAGCAGAAATTCAGGCAATGGACACTTTCCCATGAATATTTCATGGCAGGCTATAAATAATTCTGTTGGATTTGGAGGAGCAGAAAGTGACTACAGGGATGATGTAGGGCATTTATGTAAGGTGCAAGGCTGATTGCCTCGTGCCTGCTGCAAGAGAAAGATCCATTCATGGAATTCAAGTAACGTGTGGGCAAACTGGGCAGTTTCCCATGAATTTCCCTTCAATTGCTCTTTGTTTCAACTGTTCAGGCTGGAACAGACAAACACAGCCCTGTCATTCACCTCTGATGGTACCTGAGAGCAAAAGGAGATGTTTTCACTGAGCTTTTCCTTTTAGGAATGTTTTATTCAATATTCTAATGCCAGTGCTGAGTGCGTTGTGCTGATAAAACAAAAGTTTGGTAAGTACTGAGGGGTAGGTCCCTCTGAACCTTCACTCATGTGTAAAAATCAGCTCCACCTGAAGGAATGATCTTCCCCAGGAGCTCTCTCGGATGGGATTTTCCTCTGGCAGTGGTGCTTATCTCTTCATATCAACCAGGGGAAAAAAGACAGGAATTAGAGTTGTTTCTTCTTTGTGTCCATCCAGGATGGATCCCACGCACAGAAATCAAAACTCCCTGTACCCCAGGATCATTCATTGGCCAAGCCCTGTGGGATCACTGAGTCCTGCTGCTCTCCCAGCACTGCCCATGTCCCCAAGTGCCACTTCCACAGCCTCTGAGCCCCTCCAGGGATGGGGACTCCTGGGCAGACTGAACCCAGTTTCATCCTTCTGTTCCCTCCTGGTTTGTATGGTTTGTTCCAACCACACCCTGCTAATTTCCCAGGGACCACAATGCTCATCCACTTTCCTTTCCCTACCACTTCCGTTCCTCTTTTCCCCTGGTAAAACAAGGCTCCTTTCTCCAGCTTCCCAGCTGTATTCACTCCCCTTTTCACCATCTCTGTGATCCCTTTTGTAGTGCCAGGAGTGCTGCTCGTCCCTGAGAAATCTGGAGAGCAGCACAGAACTTTCCTGCCTCTCATCTGGAGTGTGGCAGGGCTGGCACACAGATCCCATGGACACAGGGGACAAACAGGAGAGAGGAGCAGGAGCTGGGGACTCAAGAGGAGATTTGACATCAAACAGGAATTCAAACAGCTGGGAAAGCCCATGGGGGTGCAGTAAAACCTTCCCTGCATGGAACCCTGGGCTCAGGGGGGACGGACCCATCCCAGGGGACAGGAGGAAAGCAGGAGCTGATGTGCTGGGATCACCACCCCTGGGAGGAAATTCTGTCCCATTCTTTGCTGTTGCCATTCAAGCTCCCCCTCTGCTCCTTCTGCAGGTGCTGTGCAATTGCCTTGCATCGGAGTTTGCCCAAATTCCAGTTTTCCCAGAGTGTTTTTCTGTTTTATTTAGAGCTTTTCCAAGTGGTTCTCTGCAGATGTGGAGTTCTTCACTGCTGGCAATGCTCTGGATCCACCCTGGGAGATGGTGAGTACCCCTGCCCCAGTGTGGCTGGGACACCAGGCTGAAAGGCAGGAATAACTGGAAGCAAACCACAGTGGATGTGTTCTGGATCTTCCTAGGGGAGCACAGAAGGAGTTAAAGAAACCAGAGCTGGAAGGACATTCCCAAATCCATAATGCACAAGATTGGCATTCTGTCTGCATACAAATAACTTGGATTAGCAGGATGTGCCATTGCTTTCACCATAAAAATATCCACTCTCACATTATTTTAAGACATTTTCAAAATAGAGCGGAGTTAAAATATTTGTTTTAAACTATCCAGGGATCCTTGCACAATCTTTTTGATGGCTTTTTATAGCTCTTCTCCACCCTGAGTCATTTAGCAGTTCCCTTTCCCAAAATACCAGTGGTAACTCCATCTCTGTGATGGATGTTTGTGTGAATTCCTTTCACTCCCCACAGTCAGGCCCTTCAGCACTGCCTCTGCAGTTTGGGACAAATGCAGCCCAAACGGGGGGTTTGGATAAAATATTGGGGAAATAAGGTTACCAGAGCAGCTGGGGCTGCCCCTGGGTCCCTGGCAGTGCCCAGGGCCAGGATGGGCACTGGGGCTGGGTGTGCTGGTGTTCACAGGGGTCCCAGGATGAGAATCCTGACTCCATGTTTCAGAAGGCTGGTTTATTATATTATGATATATATTATATTAAAAGAAAACAATATATTAAAGCTATACTAAAGAATAGAAGAAAGGATTATCATCAGAAAGCCGGGAAAGGAAGGAACGGAATGAGAATAAAACCTTGTGACTGACCACAGCCTCGACACAGGTGGCTGTCATTGGTCACCAAGTAAAAACAACCACATGAGACCAATCACAGATGCTCCTGTTGCATTCCACAGCAGCAGATAATTATTGTTTTTCTTTTCCTCTGAGGCTTCTCAGGAGAAAAAGTCCTAGCAAAGGATTTTTCAGAAAACGTGTCTGTGAGAGCTGGAAGCAGCCTGGGACAGCGGGAGGTGTCCCTGGGCTGGCATTTAAGGTCCCTCCCAACCCAAACCTTCTGGGGTTCCCTGCTCACTTGCTCTGGAGGTTTTTAATTTACCCCATCTCACATTCCACACCCTTTCCTTTGGACCTTGATGTTTCACTATTGGTGAGAAAGGGTTTCAATGGCAGAGGGGCTGCACGAAGCTCCCTCCTGTCCCTCACAAGAGGTGGGAGCGTGTTTGGGAGCTGCTGCCCTGAATCCGGTCCAGGTCTCATTCCTGCCTCTCCCAGCCAAAGGTAACACCACACCACCATGTGTTCTTGTCTTGCTTTTATAAATTGAATATCCAATTCAATAATCCATATTCTCCTGCTTTCCCTCAGGAGCATCTCAGTGAAATTGTTTTCCCATCCTGCAAAACACTTCAGAAACTCTCCCTGCCCAAACTGAGGTGAGTGGTTTTGCTTCTTTATTGCTGTTTTTCCTGCAACCAATAGGTTCCATTTGCTGGGCATTTCAAGGCACTTTGATCTGTATCAAGTTTGAATTTTAACTTTCTTTCTATTTTGGAATGGAAAGAATTTTTCAGCTTTGTGTTCTGCCAGTTCAGGACATTTTCACATCAGCCCTTCCCCATAAACAACATTGGTTTGTGCCTGTTGGATTTTTAAATGGAAATATTGGGTTGAAATTGTCACAGGTGTTTTTTGTACCTTCCCCCTCCCTGACAGGTGAGGGCCAGAGCATCTCCAGCTGTGGGGACCTTTTCCTTGGATTCTCAAGGATTTCCAGCTAATTTTGACATCTAAAATCATTTCAAGTGCCCTTCACACTCTTGGTTTTTCCCTTTTATCTGCTCCAGTTCCCCTGAATTCCAAATCTATGCATTTTCTAGATTTCCCTCTTGTCCTGGATTGTCTTCCATCTCTTTCTGACACACAGACTTCCAGTAAGAGCTTGGTAAACTCTTTAAACAGCTCTAAGAAATTACCACTTTTCCCCGCTCTCCATCATCTCTTAATTCTTTACCTTTTGAGCGGTGTAGAATTTTCTCCTCCACCTGTCAGGCTGTGAGTAATTAATGCTGTCTTGCTGTTCTGCCAGCTCCCACATCCCTGCCTTCCCCTCTCCCCCTGGCTCTGTTTCCTTTGCCATTTGAAGGCACCCATTATTCTGCCTAAGAGGCAAAAGTTCAGGCAGGTTCTCATGTGACAGCAGCAACATCAGCTGAAGTTGGGCTTGAAAAGTGCTGCAGGCTTGCCTGGGAAAGGAGTGAACTTCTCCATCCCAGTCCTCTCTGGAGACAGGAAGGTGCCCATGGGGCTGGAATGAGATGGGATTGAAGGGCTCTTCCAACCCCCAAACCATTCTGGGGTTTTGGACCTGCTGCTCCCTTTGAACCCAAACAACTCTGGGATTTTAGACCCTGCTGCTCCCTTTGAACCCAAACAACTCTGGGATTTTAGACCCTGCTGCTCCCTTTGAACCCAAACCATTCTGGGATTTTGGACCCTGCTGCTCCCTTTGAACCCAAACCACTCTGGGGTTTTAGACCCTGCTGCTCCCTTTGAACCCAAACCGTTCTGGGATTTTAGACCCTGCTGCTCCCTTTGAACCCAAACCATTCTGGGATTTTAGACCCTGCTGCTCCCTTTGAACCCAAACAACTCTGGGATTCTAGACCCTGCTGGTCCCTTTGAACCCAAACAACTCTGGGGTTTTAGACCCTGCTGCTCCCTTTGAACCCAAACCATTCTGGATTCTAGGCCCTGTTCCAGGAGGGGAAGGCACCCCCAGCCTGGTCCCTGGGGGTGGGGACAGTGCCCTGCTGCTCTCCTGCAGGATCCAGCTCCCATTCCAATGGATTTTGGGATTTGGAATAAACTTGCAGGTGCTGAGTGATGAGGGGTAATAACAAATCTTCTTTTGCAGTATTTATATGAAATTCCTGCGGTCCAAGGGGCAGGGAGCTGAAGCTGGGTGTTGGTTTCAGCAACTGAAAGTGGTTTTATTTTATCTTTTATTTTTAAGAAATCCTTTAAAAATGAATGTTTGGTTTTCATTTTTAATCTGATGTTAAAGATTTAGAGCAGAGAAGGTGTTTCTGTCCAGACCCCAGAGCCAGGAGCTGCTGTGGCACTCGGGCTGTGCAAACCCCAGAGCCCCTCTCTCATCTGCCAGGGCTGGGGTGTCACTCTGCAGTGGGATGGAAAAGGAAAATCTCCTGGCAAGAGCAGGCTTTTCCTTCTGTTTTCTGCTTTTCCAAGATGTTCTCTGAGTGTTTCCAAGTAAAACACTTCCTGACACATCTTCCAGCAGGCAGCAGGAGGGAAGTGTGATTTCAGTGTACGTGGGGATCTGGGGGAGAGACAACCCCAGAACCAAAGGGAGAGGGTGACCCCATGTAATGAATTCTCATTGCACAGGAGGCTGTGACAGCTCCACACCTGCCAGAGCTCCAGGAGGGCTTGGACAGTGCCTCAGGGCAGGCTGGCACTGCTGGGGTGCTGGGTTCTGATCCCGGGGGTCCCTTCCCACTCGGGACATTCCCCAGTTCTACCAAAGGCTCCTTGCATCACTTGCACCTCCCTGCTGGGTGAGATCCGCCTGACTCAGCTGGAGGGAGCAGTTGTCCTGGTGCCTCCACCTTCCTGCCTGTCCTGAACACATTGGGAACACTGGGTTGCTTAATTTCTGCTATTAATAAACAGCATTCCTGCCTGTGTGAGCAAAAATCAGAATAAAGCCAAAGCAGGAGCTGCCTCCCTGCTGCTCCCTTGGCTGGGCTCCACAGGGATCAGCTGTGGGCTGCAGCCAAGTCCTGCCCTGTGTCAGCCCCCAGGGCTTGGGAAGGGCTGGGAATTCTCCTCCCTGCACATTCTGATGCTCTGGAATGAGATTTGGGGTTCATGGCAGTGGGAGGTGCCTGGGGTGGGCTGGATGGGCCTCAAAGTCCCTTCCACCCCAAACCATCCTGGGATTCTGTTATAAAAACATATTTTGCAAAAGAAAAAAAAGGTTACTAATTCCCCTGCTGGAAAGAGGGGGAGAGGAGAGCAGAGCAATCTGCCAGATAATTTTATATCAATTGTTCTGGTTGTGTTTTCCTGGACAGCACTGGTTACAGCCCTGGTGCCAGGCCCTGCTGCTGCCAGTGCAGGACAGTGAGGGGGCAGGAGCTGCAGGCACCAAAACTGCCCTGAGGAGGGCAAAGCACACTTTGGAAGGGCCCTGGGGAGTTGGATTTTCTGCAGGGGTGGAAGGACAAAGGCCCTGGGCAGCAAATGCTGGTGAGGAGAGCTGGCAGGGCAGGATGTGCTGCCCTGCCCCACGCTCTGCTCTCTGCTGCATCCCTGCAGGGACTGGGCACCATCGCCCTGGAGCTGTGTCCTGTGTCCAGCCCCAGCTCAATGCCCAGCAGAAATAACAACAGCAGAAACAAACAGGCTGGAGTTTAACAAGGAGGGAAAAATAAATGATACAAAGAGCTTTAACTGATAAATGCAAATCAAGGTAGCAGAAGCTGTGCTTGTACCAGTGCAGAGTCTGCCGTCAGCTCTTCTCTCTCAGCCAAGGCTGCCCTTTGTGTGCTGGCTTTTGCACCAGGTGTGCTTGAATTTAACATGAAAATAAACCATTACCTGCCTTTTTGAGCTTCTTGTCCTCCTGAAAAGCAGCAGAGAGCAGAAGCCCACGCAGGCAGGAGGAGCAAGGCTTGGGTAAGCCAAGTGCTGTGTTCCCCAGGAGCCGGGCAGCTGAGCAGCACTGATCAGCTCAGGGTGGCCCATTCCAACACAAGGCACTTCTCAGGGCCTCAGCTTCAAAAGAGCTGCAGAAAATCAGATTGTTAGAAGCAGCTTGCTGCTCCCTGTCACACAGATCCCCAGGATGGGGTTCACACTGGGCATAAAGGAATGAACCACCAGGAGACCACACCAGGAATTTCCACAGCAGTGCCACCCTTGACTCCTTCACTGGTGCGAGGCTCCAAACCCCACCAGCAGCTGATCCCAGTGATCCCACGTGGTTCTACAACATTTAAAAGCTACCACAGACTCTTTCCCTGAAAATTCAATGTATTCCAAATGCTCCTTCACTATTGTTTTCTGCATCTGTTCCTCAGTTTGCCTTTGCTCAACTTCTGCTCACCTAAACATCCTTAAACCCACCAGGTATAAAATGAAAATCTCTCTGGAAATTCTTTGGAGAGAATAAAAAATTTTGCCAAGACAAAGGGGGATCTGATGGCTTCAGACTGACAGAGAGAGAGTTTAGATGGGATGTTAGGGAAAAATCTTTATCAGGAGGGTGGGCAGCCCTGGCACAGGTGCCCAGAGCAGCTGGGGCTGCCCCTGCATCCCTGGCAGTGCCCAAGGCCGGGCTGGACACTGGGGCTGGAGCACCTGGGACAGTGGGAGGTGTCCCTGCCATGGCAGGGCTGGCACTGGGTGGGATTTAAGGTCCTTCCCAACCCAAACCAGTCTGGGATTCTATTCCATGGTGAGAAAGACAAAATGGGAGGTTAATGGTGTGTTGGGATGTGTTTGCAGCATCTGAGAGATCAACATGCCAGGATGTTATTTATTCTGGTTAATCTGAATAAAATAGAGACCAGGATATTATTTATTCTGGTTAATCTGAATAAGATAGAGGCCTTAGTTGTTAATACAGCCCCACTTGACATAAAAGGCCCTCTCTATCTTCTTAGAAGCCTCCTAATTTTTAATCTTATGTAACATGCTCTCATTTCCCTGTGTTCCACACCTATTTCCTTCATTCTGGCAGATTTCAGCACCTCCCCTGTTTGTGGCCTCTGGAGTGATGAGCACAGCTCATCAAGCAGCAAATGATGTTCTCCAAAAAGAGGGGGAAAAGCTCCTTATGTGTAATTACCCCGAGTGGAGAGTGCCAAGCAGGAAGGAGCCCTGGGGTGCCCAGGGCAGGGCTGGGCTGTGCTGACCCTGTGCCCCACACACACACACAGAGGGGGAGCCCCGGGTGCGAGCAGAGCTCAGCGCTGCTGTGCCTGAGCAGAGAGGATGAGCTGGGCCCTGCCCCTGCCCTCCCTGCACAGCTCTGGGCTCAGCCTGGCCCTGAGCCTGCCCAGCTCAGGGAAATGCACGTCCCCATCCCCTGGGGGAATCGGGGCTGGATCTGGGGGCAGCCTGAGGGGGCTGGGTGGGGCTGGGTGTCCCCAGGGGCTGGGGCTGGGGGACAGCTCAGCCCCTGCTGCCTGCAGCTGCTCTGCAGCATCCCTGGGAGGGGATTGGGATTGGGAATGGGACTGGGATGGGATGGGATTGGGGTGGGATTTGCATGGGATTGGGACTGGGACTGGGATTGGGATGGGATTTGCATGGGATTGGGATGGGATTGTGCTGAGATTGCAATAGGGATGGGATTGGGCTGGGATTGAGATTGGGCTGGGATTGGGGTGGGGATGGGATTGTGCTGGGATTGGTATTGGGATGGGATGGGACTGGGATGGGATTGGGATGGGCTGGGATTGGGATGCAGTTGGGATTGGGGTGGGATTTGGATGGGATTGTCCTGGGATTGGGATGGGATTGTGCTGGGATTGTCCTGGGATTGGGATAGGATTGTCCTGGGATTGGGATGGGATTGTGCTGGGATTGTCCTGGGATTGAGATAGGATTATGCTGGATTGTGCTGGGATTGGGATCCTCAGTCTCTCTGCCCATGCCAGCACAGGGGTTAAGCTGGCCATCCCTCATGCAGGAGCAGGGAAGTTGCTGTGCCGGCTCTCAGGCCCACTCAGGCCAGGTTTTAGGCTCAGTTCTGGAGCTCCTGGAGCAGGGAAGGGCTCCCTTGCTGTAGCAGAGGCTCTCATGCTGTGATTGCCTCTCGTTTCCCTCAGCTCCAGCCCTGCCACGAGGCACCAAATGCGAGCAGCCCCAGGCTCCTGAGAGTGCTGCACCCTCAGCTGGCGGCTCTGCTCCCTCGGGAGGGCTTGGCCTGCTCCTGCCAGGCTGGGGGGATGCACACAGCTGGCACAGGGAGGCTGCTGGCATGGGCAGTCACACATCAGGCACATCCTGAGCACCTCCTGCCGCTGGGATCTGATTCCCTGACACATCCGTGCTTTATCGGTTTGTTTGGGAAAGGTGCCAGACAAAAGAGACACAGGAATTTAAATAAATGCAGGTTATCTAGAAGACAGGGTTTCATATTCACTGCAGGCATATCGAGACGTTCCAGAGCTGAGAAGAGCACAAGGAGTGCTGTGAGTGCTAGGAGCACTGATAAATTAGCTGTACACAGCTCTAAAGATGATTTTTTGCTGTAATTCGTGTTCTACAAGCACAGGGAGAGCCATGAGAGCTGCCAGCAGAGACTGCTCCTGCAGCAGCAGGGTCGGGATGGATGGGCTCTCCTGGGCCAGGAATCATCTGTTCCACTGCCCTTCACCTGGGCCGCTGCGAGCCCGGGCTCCAGCTCCCCTGCAGGGGCTGCTGAGGCTGGGCTGGGATTTGGGGGCTGGGCTGGGCTGGCCAGAGCACCACGGGAGCCCGAGGGCTTTGGGCACAGCAATCGGCTCCTTTGGCTCCGCCGCTGTGGCGTGGCAGGGGTTAATAAATCGGCGCCGGGAGGGGAGATCTGCGCCTGAACGGCGCCGGGAGCATCCTGAGCAGCCTCACCTGTCCTGCACAGCCTCACCTGTGCCTGAACAGCACCGGGAGCAGCCTCAGCTGTGCCTGGACATCCTGAACAGCCTCACCTGTGCATGAACAGCACCGGGAGCAGCCTCACCTGTGCATGAACAGCACCGGGAGCAGCCTCACCTGTCCTGCACAGCCTCACCTGTGCCTGAACAGCCTGAACAGCCTCACCTGTCCTGAACAGCGCCGGGAGCAGCCTCACCTGTGCATGAACAGCACCGGGAGCATCCTGAACAGCCTCACCTGTCCTGAACAGCCTCACCTGTGCCTGCACAGCCTCACCTGTCCTGAACAGCACCGTGAACATCCTGAGCAGCCTCACCTGTCCTGAACAGCACCGTGAACATCCTGAGCACCCTCACCTGTGCCTGAGGAGCACCGGGAGCAGCCCCAACGTTGGAAGGGATTGAGGGAATCTGACTCCATGTTCTCAGAAGGCTAATTTATATTATATTATATTATATTATATTATATTATATTATATTATATTATATTATATTATATTATATTATATTATATTATATTATATTATATTATATTATATTATATTATATTATAATCTTGGTACATCAGAAAGCTTAACAAGAATGATCATGATAGTTAATAATGATATTTATAATAATAATATTTATAATAATATTTTATGCTAATAATATTTTATAATAATATTTTATATTTTTAATAATATTTTATACGTTTATAATGATATTTTCAATGATCATGAAAGCTCGGGACTCCTCAGAGTCCCAACTCCACTGGACCATGGTTGGTGATTAAGTAAAAGCAACTCAGATGAAACCAATCCAACAATGACCTGTTGGTAAACAATCTCCAAACCACATTCTGAAGCAGCAAACACAGGAGGAGCAATCAGATAATTATTGTTTTCATTTCTCTCTGAGAATTCTCAGCTTCCCAGGAGAAGAATCCTGGGCAAAGAGGATTTTTCAGAGAATGTGACAGTGACACCTTTGCATCCTGGGAGGGGAACTGGGACTCTGTCAATGGGAAGGCTTCAGGGGCATCACAAAGCCCTGGATCCCTGGCATCTGCTGGGATATCTCCATCATTTGCTGTTTCTCAGCATGATTTGAGATCCCAGTTCAGCCCATCTGGGGAGAAGAGGAAAAAATACCAATGAGCTCCACAGTGAGCCCTTGGTGTCACAGAACCATGGAATGGTTTGGGTTGGAGGGACCCTAAATCCCCTGCAGTGCCAGCCCTGCCATGGCAGGGACACCTCCCACTGTCCCAGGTGCTCCAGCCCCAGTGTCCAGCCTGGCCTTGGGCACTGCCAGGGATCCAGGGCAGCCCCAGCTGCTCTGGCAATCCCAGCCCCTCCCAGGGAACAATTCCTAATTCCAATACCCCACCCAGCCCTGCCCTCTGGCACTGGGGAGCCGCTGAGGTGAGATTACAGAATATTGCTGTCTTCCACGGAAAAATTCTATTTAAATGCTTGTTTGTTGGGCACAGCAAAAATGGGGTTTAGGTGTTCAATTCACCCAGGGCTCTCTGCTATGGATGACTGAATTTTGAAACAGAAATCTCTCTCTTGTGTTTTCCTGCCCTCTGCCTCGTGTCCCTGCTCTCCCACTGTAATTATCCAGTTACTGGCTCTGCACATCAGGTGTTTAATGTGGGGGAGGAGGGGGCTGCACACTTCAATTAATTAAGCCAACTTGTAGCAGATCATCATCATTTTTCAAGGTGTCAATTGAGAGATCTCTGGGAGCGCTGCAGATGAGCCAGGACCGCCTGGGAATTCCGGCTCAGTTCCCACCACAGCATTTCCCAGCCTGTGGAAATACCTGTCAGAGCTCCAGGTTAACCCCCAGCAGCCACAAAGGATATCTGCAGGATTGCCCTGAACGTTTGAATTTCCATTCCCCTGATGCAGGAAAAAGCCCAGTGAACCCCAGAATTTTTCTGCTGTTGTGCAGGGAGGATTTCTGTGGGGCTTTGGGAAAGGCAGTTGCAAACACAAATTTTAGCTGTAATTAAACCATGGGGTGCTGCAGTTGGAGCAGGGAAGGAGAGGAAGGCAGTAAAGCAAATGTCTCATATGAAGCACAGAGATAAATGTGAATTCTGTGGGGGTTTTATGTGGCCAGGTAAGAAAACTCTCTGGGTTTATGCCCAGCTTGATTAATATGAAGCCACACAAATTTCTGGTTTGCATCTCTGCTTTATCACGCCTGAAACCAGTCTGGAGCTCAGCCAGTATTTGCTGGCTTTAAAAAGCAGCAGCAGAGGCACTTCCAGCCTGTGGCTCTGGGCCTGGGGAGGTTTTATGGGGTGTCTGAGTGCTCACAGGGCTGAGGGACACCGTGTCCTGCCTGTATGGGAAACTTCTCTGCTGAGGACTGCAGAGATCCTTCATTCATCCCACAACCATAAGGGAAGGTTTCTCATTTTTAACAGTCAGCTCTGCTCCCTTTATGACTTTTTCCAGCACGGCTGTTCCTGTTTTTTGGCTCTTTTGTAAATAAAATATTATTCTATTTCTGCCTTTGAGCACAGGAGTTCCGCAGGGCACCCCTTTCCCTGCAGGTTCTGTATCTCTGTGTCAGAGCTGCCTGGTTTGCTGCTTTACCCCCACTGACCTGCACCTGCTCCTGCCTCTGGCACCATTATTTATTCTGCAGCTGGGGGTGCCAAATCAGGGGCTGAGGGTGGGGCTGGGCTCTGCTCACCTGGAGCAGCCCAGCCCAGGGATGCTCAGCTGCACTTTGGGGTCTCTCTGGGGTGAGGACGGCTCTGACCAACACCCCGAGGGTATAAAAAGCCTTTTCTGGGCCTCTGAAGGCTGCTGGGATGAGCAGGAGGTGTGAGCAGAGTGAAGAAAACAAGCAGGTGGGTTTATTTGTATCTTTTCAATCTATTTTATCGTTGTAGAATGCATTTTTTCTCTTTGGAGAGCTCTGTTGTGGTGGTTTGCTGCCTGAACAGAAGAGGCAGCAATGTCTTTGATGTCTTTCTATAAAGTTTTACCTCTGTGCCCTGGCTGACTCAGAGTCTTGTCACAGTGCTTTTATTTTAATGAACCAGCGTAGAAAGGTTGGTTTTGAGGAGGGCAGGGCTCCTGGCCAGGGGCTGCTGTAGCAGCATCAGGATTTGTGGGGCTGCACCCACAGTGTGAGCATCCCCTGCTCCTGCCTGGGGCTCTGGGTCTGGCCCCTGCCTTGTGGGGCTGGGGCTTTTCCAGATGTGACACAGTTTATCAGAGCCCTGTGAGCCAGGAGGGTGCTCTCTGGGTCTGGCTTTTCCAGATGTGACACAGTTTATCAGAGCCCTGTGAGCCAGGAGGGTGCTCTCTGGGTCTGGCTTTTCCAGATGTGACACAGTTTATCAGAGCCCTGTGAGCCAGGAGGGTGCTCTCTGGGTCTGGCTTTTCCCTGGGCTGGGGTTTTGGGTCTGTCTCTGGCCCAAACTCCAGCAGCAAACAGGGAATTCAAGGAGAGGCATTAAAAGGCCAAAATAATAACAACAACAATAACAATAATAATTTTCCAGGTCCGCAGAGAGGCTGTGGGTGCAGCCAGCCAACAGTGCAGCAGTGAAGCAAGGGGGTGGCAGATGGAGCCTGGCCATGGAACCTCTTCACCCCCTTCCTCCTCCCTGGAGCTGGAAGTTTACTCCAGTATTTAATTTTTGTTATTGTTAGAAACCTTGATTTGCCCACCTTGGTTGTTGGGCAGTTCTCTTTTCCTTTGTGCAGCTCTGTCCTACAGTAGAACTGTTTCTTCCCTCTTCCTTTTTTATTTACTGCCACCAAACCCAGCTAATTTCCCAGGCTAAATAAGCAATTTTGTTTTAATCTCAAACTCTGTTCCCACTCCTTGATCATCCATGCAATCCTTGTATACGCTGAGATTCATCTGGCTTGAGCAAAGATGTACAAAATTATACATGAGATTGAGAGCTGAGCTCTTTGTGTTCTGCCTCTTGGAAAAAGGGTGTGTAATAGGATTGAACTTTTAATTGCAAATTCTACCTAAAGCACGCTTGGTTTGCTGCTCTTTTACTTCTGAGCTCCTGGTGTTTAACGGGAATTCCTGTTGATGAACTGCATCTTTCACTGAGCTCCAGGAGGGCTCCCCACACCCAGCACTAAAACTGAGTCACTGGGGGCTGGAATTGGCTTCCTGGGGTTTGAGGGGAATATTCATTCCCATGGGATTGCTGGGGTTTGAGGGGAATATTCATTCCCATGGGATTCAGGAGAATCTCCCTGCTGCTTGCCTGGGGCTGTCTGTGGGGTTTGTGCTGGTGGGGGAAGGTTTGCTGTGTTTAGGGTGGGTCTCTCTGGGGATGTGTGGGGTCTGCAGGAGCTCCTGGCTGGAATCGTGGCCTTGGTGAGGTTGGAAAAGGGAAATGCAGGAAAGAAGAGCTCCTGCAGTGTCCCAAAGAGCTGCGGAACAGGAGCAAACAGCGCCTTCACCAGAGCCTTCAGAGCAGGGTCATTTCCTCCTCTGTGTTCTCCTGTTCCCACCTGGGCCAGACCCTGCTCAGGGATCAGCTAAGCCTGGCCCAGGCTCCAGGGCTGTCCCAGGGCTGTTCCCCACACGTTTGGTGTCTCCTCCCTCCCAGCCCAGAGCTCTCCCGGGTTGAACACTTCTTGCATTTCTCTTTTTGTTGGCTCAGTCACCCCTGGGCTCTCGGTGTTGTATTTGTGGGGTGCCCCCTGGCAGGGAGGAGTGATGAATCTGACTCCATGTTCTCAGAAGGCTGATTTATCATTTTATGATACTATATTAAAGAATGCTATAGTAAACTTTACTAAAGAATACAGGAAGGATACTTACAGAAGGATAACAAGATTATAATGAAAACTCGTGACTTTTTCCAGAGTCCTGACACAGCTTGGCCCTGATTGGCCAAAGAGTGAAAACAACTCACAGCAGAATCCAATGAAACAATCCCCAAACACATTCCACATGTGAGCACAACACAGGAGAAGCAAATCAGATAAGAACTTGTTTTCCTTTTCTCTGAGGCTTCTCAGCTTCCCAGGAGAAGATCCTGGGCCAAGGGGTTTTTTAGAGAATGTGATGGTGACAAGGTCCCTCCTCAGAGAGGTGGAACCTGCTCACCCTGCCTTTGCCAAGGTGCTGCCTCCCCCAAAGGGACTTTGCCCAGGTTATTTTCCATGGCAGATTTTGGAGTCAGGAGCATCAGCTCTGCCGCAGCCATGTATTTATTTGCCACGTGTTGAATTTCCTCCTTTAATATTCTGTTGTCTAATTGTGGCTCTTAATTGTGCTCATTACCTTAAATCATGCTCTGCCAGCCATCCTTTCTGTCAGTGGCAATAGGGGTTGGTTTTTCCTCCCTGCGAGGTGCTTGTAGTTGAATATCAGTGTCTCAATAATGAAGATTTATGGGCTCAGGCCACACAGGACTGTGTGGCTCTGTGGGGAAGCCACACTCTGAGTTATAAAAAAAGGCAGAGAAAAGTCAAGGCCTGTAAAACACTTCAGTGATGGGCATGGCAGTCAGGAGAAGTTTCAATCTCTGCCCAAACCAGGGTGGCTGAAGGAAAGCCCTTGAAGAAAGCCAGGAAGGGTGTTGGGCACCTCCCACAGGAGCCAAATCTTCCAACACTTTCCATCCTGAATGAATTTGCATTTCATTTAACTTCATTTCATTTCATCATTCCATTTCCAATCAGCCAGGCCCATCACCACATTTATTGATTGTCTCAGTCTGGCCCAAGGGGTTCCAAACCTGGTTTTAAATGTGGGGTGTCAGAGATGGATCCTTGTGACCAGCACGGGGCTCCTGCAGGGTTTGAGGATTGAATGCTTTGAGCAGTTTTCCAGTTGGATGATAAAATAAATATCCCCACCCCACAAATAACATTCGACCTGAGCAGCACCTGCACAGGTATTTTTGTGCTTGTGGGGGCTCTGAGGGCTCAGGAAACTCCCATGAAGTTGAAAGTGTTTGTGTTCAGAGCAGATTCTGAGCTGGCCCATCCTGCAGAACGCGGATTTGCAGCTTGGGCAGAGGAGCAGAAATAATTGAGAAGGCACTGAAAACAGAGTCAGGCTGTGGTGGGATGAGTTAACAGCAGTGGGACTTGTGAGGAGATGACTGAAATCTCTTTTTGATGATTAAAAATGAGTGTATAACTGCTGGAGCTGTAATTCCTGTCACTGGCACTCCAGATTGTGGCACCAGTCACAGCTGTCCTTCGCAGACTTGAGAGATAGTTACGTTTTACTGGAAGAATTAACATTTCTGTCCTGTTTTATGGGGATTTCAGTTCCTTTGCATAAAAGCCATGTCTACTCTGGGCCTTGGCTTTCTGCTGAGTGGATTCTTTGCTTCCCTTGTTCCCAGTTTGTGCAGCCAGGTCTGTGTTCCTGATGCTGGCTGGCTTTGGGCAGATGTTCTTGTTCAGTGCACGACTGAGCAGAGCTCTGGAAGGTTCCCTGCTCTGCTGGGGCTGCCCAGATTGACAGGGGCACTGACATTTGGGCAATTTGGCTCCAGGACCTTTGATCGTTGTGGGCTCAATGTGGTAAATGCGATTTTTGGCTCAGGGACAGGGAGCTGTGGGTCTGGGAAGCTGCAGGTTGGAGCTCAGGGGTTTTCATTCAAACCACTGAGAAGATGATTTGGGGAACTCTGAATTCCCCAGGATTTATTTAAAAGCTTTTTCCCTCTTCATTTATTAATTTTTCCAACATCTTCAGCTATGGATGGAATCTATTTTGAGGGGAGCTTTCTCTGTGTTCATTATTTTATCAGCCAAGTGGAAAACTGCTCGAAACATTCAATGCTTGGAAATCACTAAATCCTGGGGAATTTCCAGACCACTCGGTTTTGTCTGTTTTCACTTAGTTGCAGAACTTCTGAAAGAAATGTGTTGTTAAGAAAAATACCTAAATATTTATAGGAATAGGAAATGGTGTTGGAAGGAGCCCAGGGATCATGGAGAGCCTGCCTTGACTTGCTGGAGGGCAGAATATGGCACTGGAATGATAAAAAAAAAAAAAGAAAGAAAGGCTTTGTTTCCTTCTAAAACTGAGAAAAGAGTCCATACAAATGTGGAGTTTTAAATGAAGTTGAGTCAGGAGACTTCCCCAAAGAAAGATGAACTTTTATTTTTGGAAGTATCTTTAATTCTAATTGAAGATGGATGTGATTCACTTAGGATTAAATATAATTTGTATTAATTTTTAACTAATAAACAAGTACAGATTTGAACAAGAACCTCAGTATTGTAGAGGCTGAGAATTCCTCTGCCATTTGGGAAGGTGCTGAGCTCCCTGAACCTCTGCTGCCCTTTGGATCTTCCCCACTTGTGGACATTTATCCCCCTCGTGGTCCTGCTTTATTAACACTTTGTCCATAACTTTTTTGACTCTGTGCACAATAAATCCCCTAAATTGCAGGGCTGTGGTGGAGTTTTCAATTAGACATTACACAAAGGCTAACAGCTCACTCCTGTGCTCCTCTGCATCCTCTCTGCCAATAAATCCTGGGCTCTGGCACGTCCTTGTGCAGACACTCTGCTGCCTCTGAGCAGCAATGATGTAATGGGGTTACTAAAAAGGGCAATAATATAGATTTTCTCCAGGCATTGTGTCATCAGAAGGGTGTAAATCTGACCAGTTTGAAAAATCCAAATCAATTTATTGTGCATTATGAAAATTCCTTGATATATTTTCTGTATTGCAGAACGTTGTTGCTTCCAAGTGCCCTGCTTTGAAAAACAGAGCTGTTACTCGTAAAGGGATTTTCTTAAATCAAAGCTTGGCCATAAAAAACTGAAGGTGGCAAAGGACATAATTTCCCCCCCAATTTTGGATCAAGCATCTTGTATTTTAAGGAAAGGAGACAGTGGAGAAATGTTTCCCCAGTGGTGATCCTGGTAAATTCCCCATGAGTTATGTGATACTTGACTAAAATGATCACTGTGGATGACCAGAAAACATCACTGCAAATCTCAGCGCATCCCGTGTTCCTTGGTCAGAGCCCTGGCAGATTGTGTGGCCTCCAGAAAATGCCATTGTCCACTCTCAGGGGTGACACACCCCGTGAGGAGCGCGTGGCTCTGCAGGGGTGACACGGGGACAGTCCTGCGGCCCCCACTCACCCTCAGTGACCCAGGTGTGGGTTATTGCCTGTCCCTGGGATGCTCTGGGGCAGAGCAGGGGGTCCTGCCTCTCTCCGTTACCCAAAATTCAGGCGTTTTCACTCTGCTCTGAGAGGGGCACTGGAGGTGCAGCCAGGAGCGTTGGTGGTGTTGGTGGAGCCTGGGCTGTGGAGTTTTCCTGCCTTGTTGCATTTCCTGTCCCAGCTGTGCAGTGCCAGTGCTCTGTGTGCTCTCCTGGGGCACTCAGTGGGAGCTGAGCTGAGGCACAGGGCATGATGTGCTTGGCATCCTCAGGAGAGGAGAAGTCACGTCACAGACGCGCTTTATGAGAAATTCTTTTGTTAGGATCTTTTCTCCTGAGAAGCTGAGAGGCCTCAGAAATGAAATGTACCCAATGGTTATCTGCTGCTGTGGAATGCAACAGGGGCATCTGGGATTGGGCTCATGTGGTTGTTTCTAATTAACGGCCAATCACAGCCCAGCTGGCTCAGACTCTGGTCAGTCACAAGATTTTATTATCATTCTTTTCCTTTCCTATTCCTTCCTAGCCTTCTGATGAAATCCTTTCTTCTATTCTTTTAGTATAGTTTTAATATATCATTTTCTTTTCATATAATATATATCATAAAATAATAAATCAGCCTTCTGAAACATGGAGTGAAGATTCTCATCTCTTCCCTGGTCCTGGGACCCCTGCAAACACCAGCACAAAGTCAGAGCTGTGGGCTGGCTGGACAGGTCTGTCAGAGGAGCTGCAGAGCCCAGGCATGGCCATAGTTTTGTAGATGTGGAGCTCCAAATGACCAAATTACACTGGGAATACCAAAGGAATTGAGCCAGGCCGATGACAGACGTGTGCAGGCTGATCACAAACTCTGTTTCCTGCTGCAGCATCCTCTGGGTTTCCTTCTGTGCCCAAAGTTCCAGCCCAGCAAACTCCCAGGTGTGGCAGGAGACTCCCACACCCAAAAGTGACATAGTCCCTCACTCAGGGCAGAGGTTTTATTCTAGAGCTAACACAGGAATTTCCAAACAGGCAGAGCTATGAGTGCTATTTATAATTTTCCAGCAATAAAAATGTAGTTTTGATGTGTGGAAAGCACAGGCAGTAATTTCCAGCATCACCGTTGTACCACTGATGTTATTGCAGTAACATTGAGGCTGCTGAGAACCCTGTCCAGCAGGAGTTGGGACTAATGAGCAAAAGCCTGGCTATTTATCCATAAATTCCATGACAGCATTTCCAGCACTTCTTGTCTCAGAGATTCCTGGATGGATATTGATTTTTATTGCCCAGTAACGTGCTGGCTCTGGCTCCTCTCACAGCCTGTTGAGGGTGTCTCAGGGGGATGAGTTTGGGAATGCCCCAGAGGGCTCTGGAGTGGGGCTGGGCCGGTGTTTGTGCCCTGGGGCCGGTGTTTGTGCCCTGGGGCCGGTGTTTGTGCCCTGGGGCCGGTGTTTGTGCCCTGGGCTGGCCGTTGGAGGCTTTGTAGGAGCTTTACAGGTTATCTTCTGGCTGGGACACGGAGCCCTGGCCTGCTGGAGCTCTGAGGGGTTTCCCTGTGGGATGCTGGAGCTCAGGGATCTCCCCTGCTCCAGGGACAGGGGCGGTGCTGGGAGCTGTGATCCTGAGGGGAGTGGGCTGAAACAAAGCATTTCTGATTGGGGATTGTGGTGCTTTTGGGAGTTGTTCTGTACCAAGCGCCCATTCCTGGAGGGATCTGCAGGCTGGGTGCAGGTGGCCTTGGCAGTGTTGCATTGATGACTGGATTCCATCTTAAACTGATTCCCAACCCAAAGATTCCATGATTCCCAACCCAAAGATTCCATGCTTCCCTGGAAGCACTGGTTTAATCAAGTTCTGCTTCATGGAAATCCTTCAGGAGTGAGATTTGTGAATCCCACTTTGGGAGGGTTTGTTATGTGCTGGGAAACTGAAGGTTTGGGGGAATAATTGGATTTCACTCCTGGTTTGCCATCACAGAAGCAAAACCATCCAAGAATAGAGTGGTGCTTTCTGCTTGGGTGAGTGCCCAGCTCGCAGCTCCAGCTCTGCACTGGCAGAGATCTGATTTCCCTTCTGCTGTGTCCTGTGCACTGCAAAACTGGGATCCGGGGAAAGAAGCTTCCAAGCTGTCTTCTTAAGTGAACTCAGGGACCCTTTTATTTTTAGATTAGCAAAATGGGTTAATTCTTAGAGTTGCTAATTGCTCAGCAGCTTTTATTGATAATTTTTTAATTTCTCAACTGTTTTGACTACCAGGCTTTTCCATTCCTCTGCTGTTTGAAATGATTTTAGAAGATATCTACTTAGGTGATTATTATGAGCTAATAGATATTATGAACTATTCACAAGTCAGATTTCAAGGCTTGCAGATGGAATTTGAATGAAGTGATGAAAGATTTCTACTGTGTAGGGATAATTTTAAGGAGGGGGAAGAAAAAAACCTAAACCCATCAAATGAGATATTAATTGCAAGTTATTAACTCAGATTTAATCAAAAAGGATTTTTTTTAATATAGGAAGTAGAAAGTATATTAATCTAGTTTTTAAAACTGTCTTATGGAAATGAATACAGAAATATGTTCTCAATGAGAAATTGTAATGTTTCAAGAATACTGTGTTGAGAGAGTAATGAATACATTAGGAAAGAGTAATTGCATATTTTAAAGGAATTATCCAACTAATCATAAAATTCCTGTTGGAAAGAGTGATTAGGAAGTGTTTGGATTTACTTAAGTACAGAAATTGCAAATTGACAGCAAAGGTCAGAACCCCCTGTAATGAGGAACATTTGAATATTTGACTGGTGGGTGACCCTTAGGATTCCATAAATAACTTTTAGGAGTTCTGGTGGTTAAAGATGGAAAGGGAAGAACCCATTTCCTTCTGGGTGGTGCAGCCTGGGAGCTGAACTGGAAAGGTGAGGGAGGGATGAACTGGCAATTTCCTTGGGAAAATGTCAGTGCCCAGCCCGGGCTGAGCCTGCCTGGCCGTGCTGTCCCTATTTCCAGTTCAGATCCCTATTTCCAGTTCAGATCCCGTTTTCATGTGCAATTACCTCCTCTGGGATGGAGATAATGTTCAGCCCTGATTGCAGTGGAGGGCCTGGCACAGTTCTGTTCCCCTGGCACAGAACCAGGGCTCTCCTGGAGCTCTCAGGGCAGATGCTCCAAAACCTTTCATGGAGCTGTGCTGGAATTTGGGGAAATTATCTGTGATTTTCTGCCCTAATGGCTTAATTGCCTGCTGATGGGTGCTGTGATGGGCAGGTAAACAACCTGCAATTTTTGCTTCAATAGCTATTTTCAGAACAGGTTCTGTGTGGTTTATGTGCGTGTTTCCCTTGTGCATGGTTCATCTGCATGAAACATTTCCATGTCCTTCCCTCTGCCATGCTGTGGGACTGGAAATGAGGGGTTCAAACACTGGGGTCAGGCCAATTGAAAGAAAAGGAGGTGCAAAAAAAAGGCAGGGGGAGCAAAGGGGTCACACCCCACACCCCACTGAGTAAAAGAGTATTGATTTTTAATTTAGTTTTTGGGGTGAACTTTGGCTGTTTCTATTCCTCCACGAGAGGATCAGAAGATGGAATTCAGGAGTGTCCATCTTCAGTGCTCATGGAATGGATTCTCCTGCACAGTTTGGCCCCAGGACCAAGCTGCAGGTGTAGCTCAGAAGTCCCAGGACTGGTTGGGATCACACTCACCTGGCTCTTACCCACAGCTTTCATATGGCCCAAACCAACCCATTCTTTAGCACTTCAAGAAGGAAGATTCTAATTCAATTTCCCCTTCAAGAAGTCGAGCTGGTGTTCACCAGAACTGCTCCGTGCCCTGCATTAATGCCTGCTAATTGGGATTGATGAGAGGATTTGTTTCTGATCCACCCTGGCTCCCAGATCCCAGCCCTGGGTGCGATGAGCCCTGCCAGGAGCTCCTGGTGACAGGCAGGGCAGTGGCTCTGGGGTGTCCCCAGGACACACTCAGCCTCCAGCCCGTGACAGGACAGCTCACAGCACTGAGGAGATTCAGCAGGTTTAGCTGTGCAGGGCATTAACTGGGGTTTTAGGAAGCATTGTCCCCACCTGCCTCTCTCACACAAAATTCCACTCCCCCTGTGCTGGGCACAGAGCCCTTGAGGGAATTTCCAGGGAATGAGGCTGGGGAAGGGAATCCTGTCTCCAGCTGGCACTTTGTGTGCCCTAGGAGGGTTTTATTGTTTCTCCTGTGACCTGCAGGCCCCATCCAGGCTGCCTTGCCACCCTGGGCTGTGGGGGTGGCTCTGGGGCATCAGCACAGGGATTGTCATGGTCGCTGTCCCCCCGCGGTTGTTGGATGTGACATCCAAGCTCAGGTGGCTTTTTTAGGCCTTTGTGTTTGCAGGATTTTTTGGGAAGCATCGCTGAACACCTTTCCCTCCTGTGGTTTGGAGGAATTTTAGCTTGGGTGGAGCTCTGAGCACCCTGGGGCAGTGGAAGGGGTCCCTGCCATGGCAGGGGGTGGGATGGGATGGGATTTAAGGCCCTTCCAACCCCACCCATTCCATGGCTCTCTGCCCTGGGCTTTGCTCATCCCCAGAATTGAATAAATGCTGTGCTAGGCCTGAGTTTGCCCACGTAGCATCACGTCATGGCTCTCGCTTCATCCCAGGCTGGAATCTGATCTCTCTTCCCAAAGTGAATTATTCAGCAGCGTCTCCTGGAGCTCCGCAGCGTGTGCTGCTGTGTGCTCAGTGCTCTCATCTGAGAAATGCCGTGGCATTGTGGCGTAGGCAAGTCGGGGAGAAACCCTTTGATCAGACAGCTTTGTTGCTGGGAAAAGAGAGCACAGTAAATCCAGAGTAAAAGAACTTTTTTTTCCCTAAAAATTGGCTATCTTTCCAGATAAATTTAAATAATTCATGGCAGTTTACTGCAGATTTTAATTTAGAACTAATTAGAAGCACTGGTTCATCACATGTGCTCTACCTCAGAACAGTTTCACCTTCTTTATGAGATATTTTTATATGGTTATTTTTGGCCTGTAATTAATGTGGATTTAAAAAATATTCACTTTAATATTCTCAGGGTAAAGCTTAAAAAAACAGGGGTGTTTTTTGCTCCCCAGGGACTGAGTGCTCCGAATCAGAAGCTGCATCCCCTGGTGAAAGGTTAAAGCCTTTAAAGCTGTTCCTGGGAACCTCTGGGACACCTCTGCAGTCTCCAAGTGTCTATTTCTGTGCTGGCCCCTTGTGACAGGAATTAGAGCAGGCTGAGTTAATAACCTCCCTGAGTGAGCAGCCTGCTTTGCTGAGCAGCACATCCTGACACGTTTTTATCAGCCCAAGCAGCACTTCAGCCTGGTTTGTTTGCACCTCCTTGTCCTGTTTCAAACGCCACCATGGCTCCCGTGGCCTGGTTCTTCCCTGCAGCCCCTGGAACTCCCGATTTTGGGGCTGGGGCTGCTCTGGTGGCCCTGGCTGTGTCCTGGCCCCTCAGTGCTGCCAGCTGGGCTCTGCTCTGAGTCCCCGGAGGCAAAGACTCAAACGCTGCCAGGGAAGTGTGGGTTGGTCATTAGCAAACATTTCTTCATGGAAAACATCGGCAAGCACTGGCCCAGCTGCCCAGGGTGATGTGCAGTCCCTGTCTGTGTGTGGCACCTGGAGACAGGGGCAGGGGTGGCCGTGGCAGGGCTGGGGATGGTTGGGCTCTGTGAGCTCAAAGGGCTTTTCCAGCCTCTGCTCTGGGGTTCCAAGGCTCTCTGGGGTTTGGTGCTGCCTGGGAGTCCAGCTTAAATTCTGAGCTTTGGCTTCTCCTGGATTCTGATAAACCCATGCCGTGTATTTATTCATTTAAAGGTTTATTTAGCTTAGTACTCTTGGTAGCACAGGCTGAGCTCTGGTCTCCAGGTCTTTATTGTCCTTATAAAAATCATGTTCACTCAGTCAAAAGAAGGAGAATTGTGTTGGACAGAATTTGCATCTCAAATCCGAGAGTAAGGGATAAAGAGGGAGCCTGTTCTGTCACCCTGTTCCATTGCAGTAGGAGACATTTCCCCAGTATTTTACAATCATTTCAGTATAAACTCGGGCTCTGTGCTGGATGTGCTGTCTGGGTGCAGGAGCCTTTGGATCCCTGGATAAAGCAGAATTCCTTCAAGGTGCATTTTCCCCCGTGTGAGACTGGTGCCACTGAACAGCAATAATCCACTTTCATGGCCAGCAGCAGAACAATGGAATTGTTCCATTAAGTTTAGCCAAGCGTAAGAACTCCTGCTAATAAATTAGAAAAGGAAAACAAAAAGGCTCCTGTGGAGGATGTCCAGTGGAACCAAGGCCAGCCTGCCTGAGATCCTTATGGCCTGTGAACTATGGGGCTTCAGGCTGGACTTTTTAGTTAAACTGCTGAAGTCTGGACTGAAAATGAAAAATATATGAACATCACCCTGGATTTTTATTGAGAGATGGGCAGAAACCTCTCCTGAGCACCAGCCACAGGATGGCACTTGGTGTACTTGATGGAATAATCAATTTATCCAACATTCCCTGGGTAAGGAAACATTTCCAACCTGGGATTCAAACAGCTGAATTAAAGGCCCGAGGTGTTTTGTGGACTTCATGGATTTAGCATGATCACACCTGGGGGGGAGATGCTCTGTGACTCACCTTGTGTTACCTTGGTTTGTGTCACCTACACCCCAATGGCCAGCTCACCTGTGCAGCTCCAACCTTTGGGTCACACAGCCTCACCCCTGCTGTGGTTTCCTTCCTTCTCTCTGGTTGTCATGCAGGGATCCAGGTACCTCCTAATGTATAGATTCTGTAGGAAACTACAGAAATGTGAGGAGGAAATGGTCTTGTATAAAGAAAAGCAGAATCAGGGAAAATGCAGGGGAGCCCTGTCCTGTGCCTCAGCGGGGTGACTCAGGTAGAAAAGTGCTCCTCTGGTTCTGAAATAAAGCATCCATTCCAAAGGGGGAGCACTGAATGGATTTGGGGGTTTGTAATTTTTTCCCCTTTTATTTCCTGTTCTCTCATCTGTGCTTGATTGGGAAAAGTGCCTTGAAAAAGTGGAGCTCCATGACTTGGACGGGATTGCTCGTCCTCTAGCAAAGACTCTGCAGCTCCCCAGGGGCTTGAACAAATAAATAGAGAAGGATTAACACCAGCTCGTGTGGCTACCGAGAAGTTAAAGCATTACTTAAAGCAGTAAAAAGGATGTGAAGATTTAGTGCAGCTGTGCAGGGCCCTAAATAACAGCAAATTAACTCATAAAGCATGTCAGGGCTTGCTCCTTCAGCCCCTCCATCCGTGTGGAGCTGCCCCTGGAGCCAGGCCCTGGGACGTGGCTGGAGGGGCTGCTCAGAGGTGCAGGGTGTTTGTAGGAGACTTACATGAGGCAGAGATGGAGGTGCTTCAAAGAACTTACTCCTTTTTTCTTTACTTTTTAGATTTTTTTAATGACCTCACTGTAAATGGAAGTGTCTGTTCTCTGAGAGAAATATTCTTACATTGGGACTGGGAGAAGGAAAGAGCAGGAAAGCCCTTGCTGATGTCAGCCTGAGGTTGGTTACATAAATCCAGCTCCTGGGGAGGCTGTTAAACACCCCACTGATGGCTGTGGCTGCTCCTACAGGAGCTCTTTAGGGTGTTGGGAAACTTTCACTGCAGTGAAGATTTTCTAAAGTATTTTCAGGCTTTGGGCAGCAGCAGAGCAGCCTGGCTGCTCTTTTCCTCTCCTCCCTGCCCTGGTGCTGTCTGGGGGCTGCAGTGACCACAACAGGAGTTTTATGGGCACGTTTCTGAGGGTGTTTTCACAGTATTTCAGTGAAATAGGAATAGGAGCAGGGATGCTGTTGGCTTTGTCTTCTTTTGTGAGCCACCCTGATCCTTTGGCTCCAGTCCCGGTGCTCAGTGTGGCCCTTGTGCTATGGCTCCAAACCCTCACTCAAGAGCCTCTGGAGCAGGAGGATCCCACCCTCACCTCCAGCAGGGACTTCCCTGCCGCCTGGAACACAGACTGCAATGTTTGTGGGATCTGCTGGGGCTGCCCTGGGTCCCTGGAGTGTCCCAGGCCAGGCTGGACAGGGCTGGAGCAGCCTGGGACAGTGGAGGTGTCCCTGCCATGGCAGGGCTGGCACTGGCTGGGCTCCAAGGTCCCTCCCACCCAACCCATCCTGGCATTCTGCGATTTTCTCAGTCTCAGAGCAGGGCTAAGAATGGTTTTTATTTCTGTTGTGCTGAGCAATGTGACACCCAGGAGAGGTGCAGCTGCAGCCACCAGGAGCTTGGCTGGTCCCAGCAGTGCCAGGCTGGCTCTGGGCTGGGATGGCCGTGCCAGGCAGCCCTGCAAGGACAGGGCAGCACTCAGCCTTCCTGAGCCCCAGCTATCCATGGAACCCTGCTCCAGGGGGGGAATGATCTGGATGTAATTCCCAAACTGTGAATTGTCTGGTGTCCACCTCAGTGAGAGCCCGTGCCCTGCTCTGCAGCTCCACACCAGGAGGGTGCTTGTGCTTCAGCTCAGAGAAGCTGATTCACCTGGGTAATGAGGTTATTCATCTCCTACCCACTGGAGGTTATTTTGTTCAGCCAGCTGTGGCCACTTGTGTGAACTCATCCTCTTGTCTGGCAATGTGAACGCTCTCCTGTCATTAAATAAACCCCAAATATTTTTGTGGTGATCAGTTTTATTTAGGGCCAAAGGAAGACTTCACAGCCACTGTGAGTTCATGATTTCCAGTGCTGTGAGTTTATCTGTGGTTGGGCAGAGAGGCTGTGGAAGGTCTCTGCTGCATTCTGAGCTGGTTTATTTGGAGCACAGAGGAGATGGGCTGGGTCAGCTCCTGGCAGGACTTTCATCTCCTGCATGGGGACAGGTTTGTCCCAGACCATCCCAGCTCAGAGTCCTGAGCATGAAGGCAGTCAAGCTTTCATGGCAGACTCGAGTTTGCTCAAGGCTCCCTCTTTAAAATTCTGGAGCTTTGCTGTTTTTCTCCATGGGATGTCAGATCCTATTAATGTTGTATCTGAGCATCTTATTAAGGCAGAAATTCCCTAACGTGTGCGTGGCACCAGAGCTGTCCTCACAGCACCCTGGCAGGGCACTGCTGGGGCAGCTGGCACCACTGCAGGGGCTGATGGCAGAAGGGTTTGGGGGGCATTTTCCCCTCTGTGATCATAAACATCCCTCTTTGCAAGTTCCTGGGTTAGTGAACTCCTTCAGCCTCAGAGGTCCTTGCCTGTCTCCAGCTCTGCCCCGAGCAGCTCAGGGTGGGCCCTGGGGCCGAGACTCTCCAGTGCCTGCTGAGGGCACAGGGCGCTGTGGGTTTGTGCATTTTTCCTTCTCCCCAAGGCCCGAGGTGTGAGCAGGCTCCTGGCCATGCTCTGGGACCTGCCCTGGCAGCAGAGGCCTGGAGCTCCTGCTCAGGAGGGTCTGGAAGGGTTTCTGCACTACCACAGGCAATTCCCAATAGGAATGTGCTTCCAGTCCCACCCCTTCTGCTCCCTGGGGCTTTGAGCTGAATGGAAGGAAGGATAAATTATTTAAAAATTGAAGAAGTTTATCTATGACATTTAATTAGTGCAGAGGGACTTCTCCTGCTCCATGAAATTCCCAGTGCAGCACGAGCATATCCAGGGCTCATGGATGATGGGCTGATCCATCAGCTCACAGCCTCCTTCCTATTACCACCAGTTTATCCTCAGATCTGGCAAAGGCCATTCATAAATTCATTTGAGAGGAGTGTTGTTTGGAGCTGCTATTATCCAGTGTAATTCCACAGCTCCAAATCAAGCTGTGATAACAGCTCCCTATCTGACAGGCCAAGCTTTTCAATCACACTTTATCACCAGTGCAGATGTCTGTAAAGGAACAGGTTTTTCTCAGAAACAATAGAGATAAGCAAAGGTGGCTGAGGAGTAATTTAGAGAGGGAAGAGCCTGGGAGACATTTCCATTTCAGTATCTGGAGCAAGGAAAAGCACACAAACCCCTCAAATTAGCAATGGCTCCGAGTAATTCAGTGAGATGATTTTCAATCCTTGGTTGTTTGATCCAAAGTGGGAATAGAGGCATTAATGCTCTGCCAGTCCTACAGGGCCTTGCAGAGAGCCCTGCTGCAAGGCCTGGGGAAGGGGAAATCTCATTTTTCCATTCTGGAGAAAGGGATGCTCCAGGGAAAGCAAAGCACAGAGGGGTTTCATTGCCCTGGGCTGCAGTCTCTGACCTCGCTGCCCCTCCTGCCCAGCTGCTCCCTTGGCAGCTTCTGCTTCCCATTTTCTCCAGTCCATGGAACTCTGTGGGTGCTGAAGCTGGCAAGAGAAATAAATAGAAATAAATCCCCCCTGATTTTGTTCCATTAGAAAAGCAACTTTGAACAAAGCCAGATCTTTAAACAGACATGAAACACCTTCTGAGGCCTTTATTTAAAATCTTGAATTAGAGGTTGAAATACTGCAGGATTTTTTTATTGTTCCAGTTAATGCTGTGGGTAGGTTGAGCCCTGTGTTTTCAGTGTGGATTTCAATTCTCCAGGTGAGCCTGGTTCAGTTAAACTGGAACTGCATCCTGGGGCTCTTCCCATGCCCCTGGGGCTCCTCAGTTTGGATGTGGCTGTGGTGTTCAGGCTTTTGTGATGGATCACTGTGGAGGAAGAACCTTTATTTGGTTTGTATTTAAATCTGGCCTTGTGGGAGCCTGGGGTTGTACTTGGAGCCCACAGAGCCACTCAGGAAATTGTCTCTGTTGCTGAGAAGGGAACCCAACCCTATGTTTTGGTTCTTTATTGGAGCCTGAGGACCAGTTTAGCTCCAGCTACAGTATCTGAGAATTACAGTGTGGTAGGGTTGGCTTCTTAGAGAAGGAAAGAATACAACAATTGAAATGTATGAATCTGTTGGGAGAGGAAGCCCTGGATTTTCTCTAATAGAGCACAGAAATTCCCATAGCTGTGTCAGAAAATGAGGGAACAGGACATTGTCCAGGGCTCAGTGGTGGGAGCTGTTGGGGCTTTCCCAGGAATCTGAATCCAGGCCTGGTTTCCAAGGAAAAAGTGGGGAAACAGCCAAATTTTTGACAATTGAATGTACAGTGCTCAGTACTCCAAGATTCTTGGGTCACTAAAATGTCTCAAATGGGAAATGAAGAGTGAAGCAGCTCCTGGAGGAGAGAGAAATGGGATTTGTGCCTCAGGAGGGCGAGTCAGTAGGGCTGGGGTGTGACCCCATCACTGCAGACCTGCCAAAGCACTGCCCAGGCCTTGGATTCATTAATGAGAAAAGCAAAAAATGATAAATCACATCCTGGGGAGAGTAAAAGCAGAGTTGGTTCCAGAACCTGGATCAGAGCAGCATTGCCAGGTCACCTGGTTAAAAAAAGAGGTGGTTTCGTGGCAAATGTGTATTTGCACAGAATCACTTCAAAGTGCTTTTCAGGAGAAATTTAACTTCTGTATAATTTAAACAGGCAGCTTTTCTTGGACTTAAATAGGAATTTAATAATGCCACGGGCACTTCTGTATTCATACATGATTTAAGAATTATTAGGATGGATTAACACCTTTACAAATACTGGTAAGAGGTGCCCAAACCATGAGAGCAATAATCACTGTCACACAGAGCTCTGTAATTGATTTCTAATTATTGATCAGAGCAGAGCTCCTTTTATACAGTAGCAACAAATGATAGAGGATAATTTCTATTTAGAGGATAATTATAACCCAAACCAGGTGCTGTTCTGTTTATAAATATAATCTGTTTAAGCCCCTTTGTGCTTTACAGTATGGAGAATATTTTTGAAGTGCTTGAATGTGGCCTTGTCTCGATCAGAACCAGCAGCTGTTGCTTTGCCAGCGTTTCAGAAAAACACAGGAAAAGGCCCAGAAAAACAGGGCTGAGCTTTGGGAGGAATTGAATGTCCAAGCCCTGGTTCTGTGCCCTGCTGAACCTCCTGCTGCTTTAGTGTGCCCGAACAATGCTGCTTGCAATGGTGGTGTTTTTCATCAGTTAATTTTGGGGTGGATGCCGTGTGTTCACCTGACCCGGTGGCTGCAGTCTCAGCTGCTGTTCAGGCTGTTTGGGTTGGTTTTTGGCTCGCTTTTAGCAGGAATTTCAGCCCAGGAGGGCAGGATGCCTCCTGTCCCCGTTCCCCAGGCTGTGTTGCCCTCATGGGGAGCAGCCTGGGTCACCCAGCAGGGTGGGCAGAGCCAGTTCCACGCTGCTCTGCTCCGTTCACAGAGACCTGGCACAGCAGAATGAGGATTCTGGAAAGGTTTTTCTCCAATGTTGTGCTCGCTGTCTGAAAAATAACATTGCCTTGCTGTAGGCAGGTTGTGGTGCTGAGGAGTGGCAGAAACGTTTGATCCTTTCCATGAAGGACAGAGCTGGGAGGGAGGGCAAGAGGAAAGGGGAAACTCCAGTGGTGGGAATCGAGATGAGCTGGGAGAGAAGGGAAAACAGGACGGGTCTGGGAGCTGCTGGAGCTCCGAGTGAGCTGAGAGTGGAGGTGCTGGAGCACAGGAGCGGCTGGGGACGGGCGGGGACATCCCGGGGGGCTCCCGCACCTCCCACCCCTGCCGGGGAGCGGGCAGGAATTCCCGGAGGAATCGTCCCGGAGCGGGGCAGGCATTGTCCGGGACCAGGGAGGAATCGTCCCGGGGACCGGGCAGGAATTCTCGGAGGAATCGTCCCGGGGACCGGGCAGGAATTCCCGGAGGAATCATCCCGGAGCGGGGCAGGAATTCTCGGAGGAATGGTCCCGGGGAGCGGGGGCAGGAATTGTCCCGGATCCGGGGAGGAATTCTCCGGGACCGGGGGAGGGATTGTCCCCGAGCGGGGCAGGAATTCTCGGAGGAATCGTCCCGGGGAGCGGGGGCAGGAATTGTCCCGGAGCGGGGGCAGGAATTGTCCCGGAGCAGGGCAGGAATTCTCCGGGACCGGGGCAGGGATTGTCCCGGAGCGGGGGCAGGAATTGTCCCGGATCGGAGGCAGGAATTGTCCCGGATCGGAGGCAGGAATTCTCCGGGACCGGGGGAGGAATTGTCCCGGATCGGAGGCAGGAATTGTCCCGGATCCGGGGAGGAATTCTCGGGGGAATTGTCCCGGATGCGGGGATGAATTCTCCCGGATCGGAGGCAGGAATTCTCCGGGACCGGGGGAGGGATTGTCCCCGAGCGGGGGCGGAATCCTCGCAGGAATTCTCCCGGAGCGGGGGCAGGAATTCTTTCTCCCGGAGCGGGGCTCCCAGCTGGCCGGGGGAGGGAGGTGCTGCTGCATCGCCATCTGCTCGGGAGGTGGCAGAGAACAGAGAGGGCTTTTTCCCTGTGCTATTTCGAGAAAGGGAAAAAGGGAATTCGTGTGTTTCTGTGTCAGAGTTTGCAGCTTTCGGTAATCACGGCAAAACCCCCGGGAACAGCTGAAGACGTTCTCGTGCAATGGGAAATAATAATTACAGTCGATTCTTCTGAAGGCTATTGTAGCAGTGTTTGCTTTTCTTGCAGAGCAAGGCTCTGTTATGGATAAAGAGTTAACAGTCGATTCTGGGCTCCCATACCGAAAATTTATTATTATTATTATTACTCCATTGAATTGGAATTGTTGAGCCACAACATAAGGGAAATAGGAAGCAATCAGTCAGTGCTGCTACAGGCAAAGGCAGCCAGGGCTGCAGAGAGGGAAGGGGCTCATCCTGCCAGCCCTGGGAAGGGCAGCAGAGGGGGAACCTTCACCAGAACTGCGGGGACAGGACGTGGGCTATGAGTTCAAACTGAAACAGGGGGATTGAGGGTGGATATTAGGGATAAATCCTTCCCTGTGAGGGTGGGCAGCCCTGGCACAGGTGCCCAGAGCAGCTGGGGCTGCCCCTGGATCCCTGGCAGTGCCCAAGGCCAGGCTGGACATTGGGGTGGAACAAATCATCTTTGAGGTTCTTTTTGATCCAAACACCATCACAGAAGTTGTGTCTTTCCTTCCATGGCCACCAGAGCTGACGGTGACCGATATCTTCCATTAACAAATCACATCCTGTTATCCGCTCCTAACCGGGCTCTGAAAATCAGGTCCCTGAGGCTGCGGGCAGGGCTCGGTGCCGCTCTGGGTGTCAGTAGGTGTCACCCTGCGGTCGCCGCAGCGCTGCTGGCACCGCTGGCGCTGCCGCACCCGCTCCGGGATGGGCCGGGACGAGCCGGCCGGGGGCTGCGGGGTGAACTGGGGTTAACCAGCCGGCAGCTTCGGCACGAACCGGGCTTAGAGCCAGCCCGGAGCCCCGGCACGAACCGGGCTTAGAACCAGCCCGGAGCCCCGGCACGAACCGGGCTTAGAACCAGCCCGGAGCTCGGGGATGAAGCGGGGTGAACCAGCCGGGCATTCCGGGGTTAAGCAGCCCGGAGCTTCTCGGTGGGCAGGGAGGAAGCGATGCTCGGAGCTCCGCTCGCTGCCCAGTGATGCTCTGCCCAGGTGAGCCCCTGCCTCAGGTGGGGTTTGCAGGTGCTGCCGGTCCCGGAGCGTGGGGTGCTCAGCAGGATTCACTCCCGAAATGTCCTTCGGGAGAAGCTGAGTCCCGGCTGAGCCCCTGCCATCAGCTCTGTGCAGAGCTCCCGGTGCCGAGCCTCCTTCTGTAACCGCGCTGCAAACCCGGCTCAGCCTCTGCTCGATGGGCTGGGATTAACGGGGGTGGGAGCTGGATCTGCCCTGCCCGGGGATGCTGCAATCCCATTAGGGCACTGAGGAGACCTCCAGAAGGGATTTGGAGGTGTTCCTGAGCAGAGCCTGCCCGGGGCAGTGCAGGGCAGGATTATCCCTGTGCTGCTGCTCTGCCCATCACCGGCAGTAAATGTGGGGAAGAGGAGCCTGAGGAAGAGACTCTGCACCACAGAGTGCCTCAGTTTGGGCCCCTTTGAGCAAGGGAGCCCCATAATGACCCTGGAAATGACCCAGGTGCAGGCTGGGCACTGCTGGAAACCAGAGTGACACAGAGGAGCTCTTCTGTCCAAATGTGCAGAGTGTGAGCTGGGCTCTCACAGGGCTGCAGGTGTCCATGCCCTTACATCACCCCCCTTTTCCTTTTGCTGTGTCTGACTGTGCCAGTGCCAGCCCCTGGTGGGAGCTGCAGCCTGACCCAGGCTCCTCACCTGGATGGCAGTGTGCTGGAACTGATCCATTTTCCCTGGCTAAGTGGCTTTGGCAGGAGCAGAGGAGCCTCCAAACCCAGCTCCAGTGCAGCCACTCTCAAATCCACCCTGATGCTGCTCCCTGCAGTGGGAGTGGAGATTTAAGGCAAATCGGGAGGGCTCAGATGTGCTTATACTCTCTATCCCTTCCCTCCTCTCTGTTCCCATCCCTGTAACTGCTGACATTAGTTAAACAGCAGGTAATACTTTTTCCACAGGCCTGTGGAAATGACACGGGGTTTATAAACCTCAGGAGGGTTTGCTGGCCTGCCCAGGCTTGCAAACTCAGCAAAAATTCACCTCAGCTGCAAAGTGCCAGTGCAGGAGGGATGTGTTGTGGCCAGAGGATGGGGCAGGGCTTGGCCAGGGCTGGCTGCCCCTCTGCCTGGTCCTGGCAGTGCCAGGATCTCGTGTTGGACAGCAGAGCCCAAGGCAATGTCCCCCAAGCTCTAAGGTTTGTGCTCCAGTTCAGTCAATGAGGGATATTTTTGTGTCTTGTCTTAGGAAAAAAACCCTTGCCTGGGAATCTCTTTTTACCCTTTTATTCCCAGTGCTAATGTGGCTTTGTATGTCAAGAATTCCATCCTTGCCCTGCCCTGTTGGGGATGCAGCCTCACCACACCAGCCCCAGCCCCACAGAGAATTCGGCGTCATGCAGGTGAAATGTGAGGGTAAAATGTGTTATTATGGTGCAGCAGAGGTGAGGCAGTGCAGGGATTCTCATTACCATTACTCACTCACAAATGGGTGAAGAACAAAATAATTACCAAACCATCCTGCTGCAAGAATGGAGCTGGTGCTGGCAACTAATCTGCTTGTAGGCTTTTGTGAAAAATGCAGGATTATCCCCTTCATTTCACCCATTCAGCTCGTTTCTAGCTCATTTTGCTTTGCTGTTTCTCTAAAGGATGCCAATTGTGGTTCATGGCTCCATCCCTTCCTGGCTGGCACATTGATCCTTCCTCAGGAGGCTCCCTAGTCTGTTCCTCAGTAGCTCAATATTATACTTTACCCTCAGTCTAAGGATTTCATTTAAAATAGAGACCTTCTCCTGTGCCTATTTGAAACCTGTGGCACTTGGCTGTGGTGCAGCCTTGCCTTGAGCAGCCCAGGGCTGCCTCAGGTGGGCTGGGGACGTTTGCAGGATGAAGTTTGAATGGAATCAGTATTTCTACACAGTATTGGTGTATCCTGCTGCATCTGGACTTTCCCACTGAATTCCCTTTCTCAGACACTCTCAGAGGAGGAGGAGAGAGGTGTCCTGTGAGCTCAGAGGTGGGGCTGGGGAGGTGTTTGCCACATTTAAGAGGCATTTTTTGTGTCCCCCTGTGCATTGTGTTCTGAGTGTGAAGCCAGCCCTGGCAATCCCTGCCTGTGCCAGGGCATGGCTGGGAATGACAACGTGGTTTTGGTAAAAACCCACCAGTTTTGGCAAGCACTTAGTGATTAGGTTGTCTATCATACAATAAAACCAAAATAATGTTCAACTGAACATTAAAAAGTGGAGGGTTTGAAAGAAAGTGTGAGTTAGGGTTTGGATTCTCCATTTTTTTAGTCTTGAGTTGTTTATTCATGCACTTTTTGGGGGAATTACACCTGAATCAAACAAGTGCTCTGCTTGTGGGGTTTTTTCCCTTTCTCCCTTATTTTCATACAGTGAGAAGTGGGAACTGCGCTGGGTTCTTCCCTTGCTGGTGATGCCCCCTGGCTTCACCCTCCCAGGGATGGATTTAACCTTGAGGAGGACAGTCCCTGACCTTCAAACCCATAGTAAGTGGACATTAGCCTTGGTTGTGGCCACCCTCCCAGGACTGGGGAGGAGCTGCTGGTGTGTTCCCTTCTGCAGCACCCCAGAGTCCCTCAGGTGCATCAGCAGCTCCTCTGCTGCTCCCTAAACCCCATCACTTCTGTGATATGCTGACAAAATCAAAAGAAAACTGAGCAAGGAACCTGAACCCTTGTGATACTCCCTCTTTTCCTCCCTCCCTCCCTCCCTCAGTGTTTTGGTTTTTGCCTTCTGTGCTTTCCTGACCTTGCACAGCTGCTGGTGCTGCCTGGGGTGGGTGCCTGTGCGTTGTTATTTCAGCCTGTGCTCCTCCTTTCCAGCAGCAATTGGCTGGCACGTGGTGCTTTGCTTTTCCTGGCACCCCACTTACATTTCACTTCTCTTATCAGCTGATTTACTGCCTCTAGACAGAAGATGAATAGTTTGCACTTTGTACTCTTAAATCAAAGCAGAATGGGAAAGACTGCTTTAATCATATTTTATTCCAACCCCACTTATCTGAATCACCTATTGCTTAGCCCTGTCAGCAGTGATATGTCTGCAATTTCCTATCTCTGCTGTGCCTCAGCACAGCACCGGGGCTTTGCTTATTCATGACTCCAGCATTGTTTAATCCCCAAACTGGGAGAGGCTCCGAGCAGCTCCATGCGACCCCGAGGCTCCAACAGTGAGACTGAGCTCATAGGTTTATTTTGCCTTTATTATTATTATTATTATTATTATTATTATTATTATTATTATTATTATTATTATTATTATTATTATTTTCTAATGCTTTGTTTTGTCATTGAAGCTGCATTTGAAGCAGGGCCTGTAAGCTGGGCTTAGCTCAGCCTGACGTTTCTGTCTGGGCTTCACATGAGGTTTATTCCAGGCTTTCCAGGCACACTCTGTTGTACACAGAGCAGGAGCTGCCAGTGTAGGGGCAGGAGAGGAGTGCAGTGGGCATTTCACCAGATAAATGTAACTTGTGGCATCTGGGGCTACGAGCATGAAGTGCTTTTGATTTCTGGTTTGAGATTTCTTTATTATAAAAGTTAAAAATTAAGGCAAATTGGTTAAAATGTTACATATATATATATATCACATGTATTTCATGCACTTGTTTTTTGGTGATGTAGCATTTTGATCTTAAAGAAACCCCCACATTTGGAGTGTTTTTTCAATGGACTTTGAATGCCATGGTTCAAGCTTTGTGGACACACCTCCCTAGTGCCTGGGTAATGCGTGTGGAAACAAGCAATCCACACCTTCCATGGTCAAAAGGAAATCATTAAAAGGATTTGGTGCAGCCTGGCAATGCAAAATGGCTTAAATCTCAAAATAATACAGGGTGAAAAAATGAGATTTGGAAATTCAATAATGGACAAGGTTCTCTCTGTTTGCATGTCCATGGAGCTTTCCAATGAGTGGGAACTCATGCAGGGAGAATCTGCTGCAGGCAGAGGGGCAGGAGGGCTTTGCTGCTTTTCTCTTGAGCTGGATGGGAGCTGACAGGGTGTGTGAGGAGTTGCTGACCTTTTCATGGGGCTGCTGTTCCACCTGCAGCACCTGAAGGTTCCTGCTGGGCTGTGCTGAGCTCTGCTGTTCGGCACAAAGCAATTAAAGAAACCCTTCTGCTGATAACCGGGGGTAATTCTTGTTTTCCTTCTTGCCCGCTGCCAGAATCTGGAATGGTTTATGTGGCTGGAGCAGAACTGTGTGTGCTGTGAGCAGTTTATTCAGAATTTCCCTTTGCTTCCACCAGAGTGTGGCTACATAAATGATACTCTGTGGTTTGAACTTGTTTGCTACTTTATTGGATGGAAATCAAGCAATGGAACAGCTTTTCCCTTCAACTTCCAGGGCTTGGGCTCAGGACCAGGGTCTGGGTCACCACCTCAGGCTGAGCCCATTTGAGGGGACAAAGCTCCATTGAATGATGTCTTCTACCAGGCTAAAGCTCAAAACCAGAGTCCTGGCTGAAAAGGCTTCTCCAAGTTATGCAGTTCACTGTTTTATTTTTTAAAAAAATCATTTAATAGTATTTTTACAGCTTTTCCCACAACCCAGCTAAAAATCCCATTTCTTTTTCAGGTTATTATGTACAAATTCCTTTTCATTCCATTTTAAATTCCTTTATGTACAAACTCAGGACATCAACAGGCATCTCCTGTGTCCTTCACTCTCCCCATGGAACTGAGCTGCTGTCCTTCCCTAGAGGTTTCTCTTGCTGGATTTGTTATTTTGAAGATTGATGTGGCACCGTGTCTCACTTGGGTGTATCAGTGAGATCTTACTGAGCGCTTAAAAATGGGGCTGGTGCTTCTGGGCTGAGCTTTGCTGGGGCTTGCTTGGTTGATAAATGAGGGAAATGTGCTCTGCTGGGGCTTTTCTTTCTCTGGAATATCAGCCTGATGGTGCCGCAGCAGCTGTGGCTGAGGTGGAAAACATCCTCCCTGCTCGAGGGCCACAGCTGGGAGCTGAGAAGGGTGGAAATCTGGAAATCACAGGTGGCCCTGGGAGTTTTTCAGCTCAGGGAAGAAATCTCCCTAATTTGCATCAGTTCCAGTCCCTCTGGCTTTCTCCTTTATCAGGAAAGCAACAGTAGCTGCAGGATCCATGGCTGGTGTGTGCTTGCTGTCTCTGGAAATAATAGAGGACTTATGGAAATCTCAGTCAGGAAAGTGGCAGTTTTGAAGCCAATCCCTTCGGTTCAGTTTCTTGCAGAACACATTTAAAGAACTCTCAGTAATCATTTTCATGCTAAAGCTCAAACTGTCTTGTTAGATTGTTGCTTTGGAGTGGAGAAATGGATTGACATTGATTTTTTTTCCCCCCCTTTTACGCTGATATTCAAGTTTTTTGTGTCAGTCTGATTTGACAGAAACTGAGATCTGTCTTTATTATTTTTAGGCTGCTGACAGCTCAGTGTTTTTGACAGATAGAAGGATATTTTACACCCTTCTGATAGGGATTACCCTGTTTTGATGTCCTCCCTTCCCAACATTTCTCTTGAATGCATTACAAAGTTGCCCAGCTGGATGTTGGCTAAGACGTGCACTTAATACATTTATTTATTAATTATCCCCCTGTGATTTCTGGGGTCCAGGTACCAGAAATGTGTATTATAAATCTGTATTATCTTCCCCAGCAGAGAACCCATGGCCTCATCACGTCTCCAAGCCCTCGGTGCTGTCGGGACCATGGAGAGCAGGATTCCTGTCAGGACCACGGAGAGCGGGATTCCTGGGCACAGCAGGATTCCTGTCAGGACCACGGACAGCGGGATTCCTGTCAGGACCACGGACAGCGGGATTCCTGTCGGGACCACGGAGAGCGGGATTCCTGGGCACAGCGGGATTCCTGTCAGGACCACGGACAGCAGGATTCCTGGGCACAGCGGGATTCCTGTCAGGACCACGGACAGCAGGATTCCTGTCAGGACCACGGACAGCGGGATTCCTGTCAGGACCACGGAGAGCAGGATTCCTGGGCACAGCGGGATTCCTGTCAGGACCACGGACAGCAGGATTCCTGTCAGGACCACGGAGAGCGGGATTCCTGTCGGGACCATGGAGAGCGGGATTCCTGTCGGGACCACGCAGAGCAGGATTCCTGGGCACGGCAGGATTCCTGTCGGGACCACGCAGAGCAGGATTCCTGGGCACGGCAGGATTCCTGTCGGGACCACGCAGAGCAGGATTCCTGGGCACGGCAGGATTCCTGTCGGGACCATGGAGAGCAGGATTCCTGTCAGGACCACGGAGAGCAGGATTCCTGTCGGGACCACGGACAGCGGGATTCCTGTCGGGACCATGGACAGCAGGATTCCTGTCGGGACCACGGAGAGCAGGATTCCTGTCGGGACCACGGAGAGCAGGATTCCTGGGCACAGCAGAATTCATGCCGGGATTCCTGGGTGCAGCAGAATTCCTGTCGGGGACATGGAGAGCACAATTCCTGTCGGGATTCCTGGACACAGCACAATTCCTGTCAGGACCACGGACAGCAGAATTCCTGTCGGGACCATGGACAGCAGAATCCTGCCGGTGCCTGGAGCTGTCTCTGGTTTCTATCAGGAACCGAAGGCAGCGATGCCAGGCCCCAGCACAGATGCATCTCCTGCAGTAAATGTGTCCCAAAGGGGCTGAGAGCTTTGCTGGAAGGTTTTAATTTTCTCTGCAGGTAAAAGCCATTTCTGTGCTGCTTTGGAATGAAACCAAAAAGAAATCGTGCCTGAATGAGCTTTCTGTGTCAGAGCACAGCTCTGGCTGACAGAAACCTGAGGGACTGGAGGGAGCTGAAGCTACACAGGTTTTTTGGTTTTCTTTAAATTCTTTTTCTTCAGAGTTATTGAGATTACCTTGCGAACTTGCTGTGGTCTCCCAGGCTGACCCAGCCCTGTCTCTGTTCCAGTTTTATTCATGTTCTGTGACTCAGCAGAGGCTGAAGCACCCACAGCTGTGCCTGGGTTTGGCAGGGTTGGGGTGTCCCCTGTCCCAGCTGAGGACAAAGCCAGGTGTCCCCAGTGCCCAGAGCACGGGCCGGGCACCAGTTTGTCCATGAGTGACTTCTGAGCAGCCCTGATGGATGTGGCTGCCCAGCAGTGGGAAAGTTACCCCAGCACCCTCTGGATGAGTGTCTACAGTTCAATGGACACGAACACTCCGTGTGTTACAGCGCTCAGTGCAGTTCCCTTTTCATTCAAATATCTTGTCACTGGCCTTGCTGCATCTCCAGTGAGTCACTCTGTAAAGCTCAGGTGTTTTACTGACACTGCTTCTGCCATCTGTATCACTCTCTTCTCACCATTATTAGGGCTCTGTTACCTCTAATATTTAAGTCTGCCACCACCTGTCTCCCTCTCTTGAAGGTGAAGTTACTACAGACTATTTCAGATTCCTCAGTGTGAGTTTGGAAGTACACGGGAAGTGTCAATGGGATTTAAACTGCATTCCTGTGATGGTCACTGGAAACTGGGATGTCGATTTTTCATTTACCCCAAAACAAGTAAATCAAAGCTTTCAATTGAATTTTATTCCTGTGACAGTTTGATTTCAGTTCTCATTTTGTTTGGTGTTGACCAGACACTGAAGTATCCATTGAAAACACCAGGCTTGGCAACCCCTGCATGCAGCCAGGTTTATGTGTGTATTTACTTCTGGGAACTTCAGTTAGAGAGGTTTAGATACTGGGGATAAATCCTTCCCTGGCAGGGTGGGCAGCCCTGGCACAGGTGCCCAGAGCAGCTGGGGCTGCCCCTGGATCCCTGGCAGTGCCCAAGGTCAGGCTGGACACTGGGGCTGGAGCACCTGGGACAGTGGGAGGTGTCCCTGCCATGGCAGGGGTGGCACTGGGGGGGATTTAGGGTCCCTTCCAACCCAAAAATCCTGGAATTCCTAATTTGCTTTTTGTCGGAGCCCTTTAAAGCCCTCAATCCTTGTGTCCACCCGGTTCCTCCATTCTTCATGGACAAATTTGCCACAGAAAATGGGCAATGTCCTCTTCGACTGAATTTTCTGAGCTTTCCCTTGACTTCTATGCCATGGCTGAATGTCTTGGAGCAGGGAGCCAAGGTGAGTCTGATTGCAGGGAGGTGTTCCCTTGTCTGATGGTCCAGCTCTGCCTTGTCTGATCCCAGTTACAACTAAAACCTGTCAGTGTCAGCTCTTCTTTTATGGAAAAGTGCCTAGTGCCCTTTTTCCCCTGCTTTTTTCCCCCCCTTTTTTTCCCCCCCCTTTTTTTTCCCCCCCTTTTTTTTCCCCCCCTTTTTTTTCCCCCCCTTTTTTTTCCCCCCCTTTTTTTTCCCCCCCTTTTTTTTCCCCCCCTTTTTTTTCCCCCCCTTTTTTTTCCCCCCCTTTTTTTTCCCCCCCTTTTTTTTCCCCCCCTTTTTTTTCCCCCTTTTTTTTCCCCCCTTTTTTTCCCCCCCTTTTTTTTCCCCCCTTTTTTTCCCCCCCTTTTTTTCCCCCCCCCCTTTTTTCCCCCCCTTTTTTTCCCCCCTTCCCCCTTTTTTTTCCCCCCTTTTTTTTCCCCCCTTTTTTTCCCCCCCCTTTTTTCCCCCCCCTTTTTTTCCCCCCCCTTTTTTTCCCCCCCCTTTTTTTCCCCCCCCTTTTTTTCCCCCCCCTTTTTTTCCCCCCCCTTTTTTTCCCCCCCTTTTTTTCCCCCCCCTTTTTTTCCCCCCCCTTTTTTCCCCCCCCTTTTTCCCCCCCCTTTTTTCCCCCCCTTTTTCTTTTTTCCCCCCCTTTTTCTTTTTTCCCCCCCTTTTTCTTTTTTCCTCCCCTTTTTCTTTTTTCCCCCCTTTCTTTTCCCCCCCTTTTTTCCTTTCTGGGCCAGACTGAGAGGTGTATTTGATCACCAGAAGTTAATTATCAAAGAAGGAAGGGAAGGTTCATTCCAGAAGTGGATGGTTCTTAATGCTCCTGGCAAGCTGGCAGCGAGTGAGTTTTCCTCAGTCTCACTGGACCTTTATCCATGTAAAGCTAAATAACAAGTGAAAGGAAGAATGGAAAGAAAATTACCTCAACTCTTTTGTTTTCTGAGGTGATAATATACCCCTGCCTTGCCATGCACTTAAGGAGGTTTTGGGGCCCCTTTCTGGGTCTGTGTCCTTCACTAATTTCCAAGCCCTGTTGCATCTGCTCATCAAATTAAAGCCACTTCCACAGGGAATAAAGTAAATTAGCACAATCAAGAGCAGCACTCACCAAACCCAGGGATCCTGTGCAATACAACAACATGTTTAAGTTAGTAAACACAGGTGAAATATCCCTTGAAAGAACAGAGTGATCTAATAGCTCTTTGCTTCTGGAAACTGTGTTTAGTGTAGGGGGAAATAAATAATCTGAGCTAAATGTGCCACTTACTGTGCTTGTGCTGGGAGTCTTTGATAGGCTTTGGATAAAACTCCCAATTCACTGCACTCCAGATGAATTTTGAGTCTTTCAGAGCTTTCACTTAAAAGATTCATTAAGAAATATCCATTCCAGGCAGAGCTCCAAGCAGCTGCGATGTTGGCTACCAACCCCTCCAGAAATAGGATTTAAAGGCCTTTCATGTGTTTGCAAACCAACAGCTCCAGATCTGTGGCCTTTCCTTCCCTCCTGCTCCCATCCCACCTTAGGCATAAAATATCGGATATTTAACCCTAAAAATCACTGCTGCATTTTGAATTCTTGCTGCAAACCCCTTTGCTGGGCAGGCAGCCTCAGGAGTGAATGTCCCCAGTTCTGCTGCACTTCAGGGGTGGCACCTGCAGCAAGGTCCAGCCTGGGCTGAATTCCACCCAGGCACTGAACTTTATTAATAAACCCAATTAGCACCTTGTTAAACACCCATCCTCCTGTTTATAGACATCTAGCATGTTTAAATGTTGAGTGGAATTAATTAAAACCTCCAAGTGTTTCTGTCATAGGCGGAGATGTAATAAATAAGTGTTGGGGTCTGCCTTCAATGCTGCAATTACCTCACTTCCTTTTAGGTTTTGGGGAGTCTCTCCAAGGAAAATAGTGTCAAAGCCATGCCAGCTCTGCACCAGCAGATATCTCCACCTGCTGATAACATCCATGGAATCTAAGGTACGTTATTGAGTATGGAATTTGTTATCAAGATACGGAATCTAAGAGATGTCAGTCACATAGAAGTTTTCTGCATGTGAAATTCAACTCAGGTTCTGCGTGTGGGTTAAATTGTGGTTTTTGTGGTGTTTTCCAAGGCAGCAGAGGCTGCCCAGGGGATTTCTGTCCCTCACCCCTGAGGAGTGTCCCTTTGTCTGTCTGTGGGTTTGTCCCTGAGCAATCTGGACAGGAGCTGTTTGGGAAGTGTGATCCCAAAAGGTCCATCCCGGCCCCAGAAAGGTTTCATTCATATTGAACAGCCTGGGGACAGAGCTGATGCTCACTCAGGCAGTTCAGGAGGCTGCTGATAAAGTAGGTTTTTTTTGAGTTAGGTCTCATAAGCTCTTGGAGGTCTATAACACACTCAAGAGAGCTCAGCTACCCTTGGAAGCATAAAAATCAGCAGGATGGCCTCTGTTGCAGTGTTGGAAACAAAAAGGTTTAATAAAAGGCAAAATAACAAACAGAGAAAAACGGACCTAAGTGCTAGAGGTGCTTGCTCCTGGTAAAACACCTCAGAAATGCCATTGGTTTCTTTGTTCTCTCCTCTTTGTAGTGAATTGCCCAGGCAGGACTTTCTGGCTCCTGTCCAACTGGCCATCCTTAAGTTTGAGGTGAAGTCCCCCAGGCCTGTGAGGTGGCTTTTGCACCAAACCAAGGAGAGGAACTTCTGGGCTTATTTCTTTTCTGAGGGGACAAAGGAGAGTTTTGTGGCATTGCCACAGGCTGCAGCCTCTGCCAGCTGCCCGTGCCAGCCCCGTGCCGCCCGTGCCAGGCAGCTCTCAGAGGGAGCAGGGGACAGGAAACCTTCTCCCGTTTGTTTTTCCTGCCTTTTAGACCTCAGAGGGGTTTTGTTCCATTTCTGTCAGCCCCTGACAAGTGGTGTTCCCTCCAGAAGTGCTTTGGAACACCCGTGCCCCGTTCCCTTCCCTGGTTTAATGTTTTTATTTGCCTGGGCCCCTGCAGACACAGCTCCAGGTGCTGGGACAGGAACATTCCCTGTCCTGGGGGGCATTCAGGGCAGGGAGCTCTGCTGGAGCCCCTGCCATCCCAGGAGTTTCCCTGTAAAATCTCACTTCCCCAGCTTGCTGGTGGTGTGGGGAGCCCCTATTATTTTAAAAACACTGAGTGGAAAAGGAACTATATCCTCTTGCCCCTCAAGGGCAAGACTGGCAGATGCTGTTAAAGGCAGGGTAGCTCAGACCTCGAGGTGAGAGGTGAGCTGTCCTTGGAACCAAGGCATGCAGTTTATTGTGCAAATGTTGTGCACTTGGGTTACCTGATAAATATTTTCATTTCCTCTTTTCCCCCTTCTGGATTTTGATGGCAAATCTTTTACCCTGGAAAGAGTCCGTACTAGTGGGATATGATGGGTTATGCTTTGGGCTTGCTGTGGTGGATGCTTCTGTACACACACAGGGTGTGCCAGGGTCAGAATGATAAAGTTCATGAACATTAGAGGTGATGGAATGGAGCATTTCAGGTCTTGCCTTTCTGGCTGGGATTGGCATGACACATTGTTTTGGGACTGAAACACATTCTGCCAGAGCTGGGAACACTCAGAGGCAAATGAGAAGAGATGAGCCATGTTTTGGCATTCCCAGGAAGGCTCCCTGCCCTCTGTGCCTCCAGCTGAGCTGCTCTGGGAACCCTGCCCCTCCTCTCACAGGGAATCCTCTCCTGCACCTTTGGAGGGGCAGCTTGCACTAATTCGCAAGGAACACTTGAACTCTCTTCTAGGAGTTAATTTTTTTAAGCCAAAAATTGGGAATGTCTGCTCAGGGTTATGGATAAAATTGCTGCTGATTGGTCTCACAGGTGCTCCCAATGCCTGCAGAAGGAGTGGCTGAGTTTGGGGTGATTTATTCTGCTCAATAAAAGCTTTACAAGCAGCTTTAAGGATCAAGCAGCTTTAAAGATCATGTTAGCTGATAACTGTTGTGTTATTGTGTCAGAATTAGGACATAAAATCATTTAATTGCCCTATTCTGGTGTTCAGCTCCTCAGGATGTTTTCCCTCTCCACCTCAGGAAATCAGCACATCCCCAGGCAGACTGGAAGGTATAAAATATAAAATATCCCTGTCAGAGGTGAGGGGCATCGAGGGTGGGAGTGGGGAAAAGGAAAACCCAAAGTGGAATTTGCTTTTTTCTCTTTCCTTAAATTTGTTTTCTTCAAAGCCACTTAATTTATCAGGCAGAACCTTTGTGGAGACAGGTAATGAAGAATATTCATGGAAAGTGAATTTTAAATTCAAACATGAATATAAATGTAGGAAAGTTGAATAAATGAGGGGTTGGTGTTTGGTTTTTGTTATTTTGGGGGTTTTTGCTAACTAAGATATACAAACATTGTACTGCAGCTTAATGATGACTCTGCAGCAAAACTGAACCCAGCAGCGAGATGGGATAACAAATATTTGCATTTTAACTGCTCATAAACCATGGCTGCCATTTGGTAATGGTAGTTAAATCCACAGACTGCCTAGTAAATCATACTTTTAATCATTTTTACATGAGGCAGGAAACTCGAGGAGGGAAAAGGATTGCTCATACACTACTGGTAATCAAATTCATTATTATTATTATTTCACTCAAATAAGAACTAGTTTTTTCTGTCCCACACAACTTCTGTGGCTGTCCATATTTATTCCAGCTGTCTATGCTAACAAAAAGAACTGTTTTAATCCAGTGCAAATGGATTTGGGGCTTATTTGGTAGCTTTTTTCAAACTCTACAGATAGAATCCCACAATTCCAGGCTGGTTTGGGTTGGAAGGGGCATTAAGGACCATCCAGTGCCACCCCTGCCAGGGCAGGGACACTTCCACTGTCCCAAGCCCCATCCAACCTGGCCTTGGAGCTGTTGAAATGTGATGGATGCAATTAGACCAAAAAAAAAAAAGAAGAGCCAAATCTCTTGCTTGTCCTTTAAATGGAGGCTCAAAAGAGGGAATTTGGCTGGTGGAGAAATGATTTAGATTGGAGTTATGCAAGGGGGAATGGATTGGCAACAGCTCCAGCAGCTGCTCCTTCCTTTGAGGGCTTCCTTGGGCTGGGTTTGTTTTAAGAGCAGCCAGGAAAGGTCCCTGGGGTTTTACCACCTCCAGAAGAATGTCCTGAGCTTTCCTCACCCCGTCTCCATGCTGTGCTCCTGCAGGAATTGCCAGGAGAGCACCCAGGAGATTCTGGGAATTCCAGCCCGTGTGAGCTGTGGGGGTACAGCCATGATTTAGCACCGGGCTGCTTCCACAAAGCGCTTGGGGAACACAAATTCACATTTCCCTGTGGCAAACACCCCAGCCAAAGGTGGCTGGAAGGAGAACGACCCTTTCCTGCAGCTGTGGGTGTTTCTGGCTTTGATGACCTCGGGGACACACAAAAATATTGAGGTGCCCCAGAGCCCAGGTGAGCGTGTGTGCATGGCCCCAGGTGTGTGAGTGTGCAGGGCCCCAGGTGCGTGTGCGTGCATGGCCCCAGGTGCATGTGCATGGCCCCAGGTGTGTGTGCGTGTGCGGGGCCCCAGGTGTGTGTGCATGTGCATGGCCCCAGGTGTGTGTGCGTGTGCGGGGCCCCAGGTGTGTGTGCGCGTGCGGGGCCCCAGGTGTGTGCGTGCATGGCCCCAGGTGAGCGCGCGTGCGGGGCCCCAGGTGAGCGCGTGTGCGGGGCCCCAGGTGTGTGCGTGTGCATGGCCCCAGGTGCGCGCGTGTGCGGGGCCCCAGGTGAGCGCGTGTGCAGGGCCCCAGGTGAGCGCGTGTGCGGGGCCCCAGGTGTGTGCGTGTGCGGGGCCCCAGGTGAGCGCGTGTGCATGGCCCCAGGTGAGCGCGTGTGCGGGGCCCCAGGTGAGCGCGTGTGCGGGGCCCCAGGTGAGCGCGTGTGCGGGGCCCCAGGTGAGTGCGTGTGCGGGGCCCCAGGTGAGCGCGTGTGCGGGGCCCCAGGTGCGTGTGCGGGGCCCCAGGTGCGTGTGCAGGCCCCAGGTGTGCGCGCGTGCGGGGCCCCAGGTGAGCGCGTGTGCGGGGCCCCAGGTGAGTGCATGGCCCCAGGTGAGTGCGTGTGCGGGGCGCCAGGTGCGCGCGTGTGCGGGGCCCCAGGTGCATGTGCAGGGCCCCAGGTGCGCGCGTGTGCGGGGCCCCAGGTGCATGTGCAGGGCCCCAGGTGAGCGCGTGTGCAGGGCCCCAGGTGAGTGCGTGGGCGGGGCCCCAGGCGTGTGCAGAGCCCCAGGCGTGTGCCCTGCACCTGCCCCTCTGCACACCTGGCATGGTTGGGGTGCCTTTGCTGCTTCCCAGGCTGGCTCCTGGACACCCCATGGCAATTCTGGAGCTGCTCTGACCCCCCAGGCCACACACAGCCCTTGCCCAGGTGCATTTCCACCTTGGAAATCCATTTGCCTCTGTTCAGTGGAGTTGGCAATGTTCACTCACCTGAGTGCCTAAAAGAAAACTCCCAGCAGCAGCAGCAAAGTGATTTCATGTCACAGATTGGCTTGCTGGGACTGAGGGAGCACTTGGGTTGTTATTTTCTCAGTGGAATGGATTGATGTGACACCTGAAATGACAGTCAGGAATAGATTCTGAACTGCCACCTTCATCTTTAATTAGTACAAGTAATTCTTTTGAACAGAATATGGTTATCATCAGGTTCATCCTGTCCCAGGGAGATTAAAGAGTGCTTGAAATTCCCTTTTTTTTTGTCCCAGGGGTGGGATAATCCCTGTAATTACCTCATATTATCCACTGATATTCATGTATCATCTCTAGTGATACTGGGATCTTCTGCAGATCACTCTGAATATTCAAACAAGTCTTGCTGAGACACTTCTCATTCAACAGCTGGAGATTCCTCTGCTGGAAATGGTTACTTTGATATAAAACTCCCCTCATTGCTTGTTAAATACATGAAAAGGTTGTTAAATGCTGAGTTTTAGACTCACTGTATTTAAATTATTTTAAATGTTTCAGGGTGTATAGAAAATTTACCTATTTGTTGCTCCCATTTTGAATTTAGTGGTGCACAGTAAGAAGTCCTTTTATAGTGGGCTTTAATCAGAGGAAAAAGAGACGAGAATAAAGAGATTTTCATTACTTCAGGAAGAGCAGGGAAAGGCTGCTTTGTTTCGTGTATGGCCAGGAGATTTTCACCTTTGTAGAGAGAAAAACCAGAAAATGTCATATCTGCTATGAATTTCAACAAGTATTTCTCTCTGCAAGCATCGTGTTCTTCTCACAGCTGGTGTCAGGTGCATTCCTCAGGAGGGGCTGGAGGGTGCAGCCCATTCCGTGCTGCTGAAATGTCAGCATGTCAAGCCATTAAATCAAATATCTGCAGCCAGGCAGGGGAGCCAGGGTGGGTGAAGAGGTGGAGCAGGTGCTGAGGAGCTCAGGTGGGGTGTGGGTTGGATCTCAGGTGGGCTTTGGTTTGGATCTCAGGAGTGCTTTTGTTAGGATCTCTGAGGTGGGCTTTGGATCTCAGGTGTGGTTTGGAGCTGAGGTATGGTTTGGGTCTCAGGAGTGCTTTGGATCTCAGGAGTGCGTTGGATCTCAGGCGTGGTTTGGATCTCAGGTGTGGTTTCTGCAGGCAGGCCTCTCCTTTGGTTTCCAAAATGCTGTTCCTGCCCTGCCACAGCTGGGTTCCCTCAGTCCCTGGGAATTGGGCGCGTGTTGGGAACGGGTAACAGCTCCCAGCTGTCTGTCCATCCTGTACATCAGGGCTGGGGCTTTGCTCTGGGGTGTCCACAGAGCCAGAGCAGGTCCTCTGCACCCCGGGGAAGGATCACACCCGTGCTCCAGCCCAGGAGAGGCACCTGGGACAGGGAATTCTCTCCTCAGAGGAGTTCCTGCCCTGTGACATGGCATTGAGCTGGGATGGACCTGTGGGAAAGCCCAGAGGCTCTGAAGGCAGAATTGAAGAGCTCCAGCAGCAGGAGGGTGCAGGGGGAGCTGGAGCTGTGGGCAGCCACCTGCACAGACAGCTGCAGTGGCACAGGTCACTGTCACAGGACAGGCAGGTGTCACAGGTCACTGTCACACAATGGACAGGTGTCACAGGTCACCGTCATCACAATGGACAGGTGTCACAGGTCACTGTCACAGGACAGGCAGGTGTCACAGGTCACTGTCACACAATGGACAGGTGTCACAGGTCACTGTCCCCAGGACAGGCAGGTGGCACAGGTCACTGTTACAGGACAGGCAGGTGTCACAGGTCACTGTCCCCAGGACAGGCAGGTGTCACAGGTTACTGTCACCACAATGGACAGGTGTCACAGGTCACTGTCACAGGACAGGCAGGTGTCACAGGTCACTGTCACACAATGGACAGGTGTCACAGGTCACTGTCACAAGACAGCCAGGTGTCACAGGTCACTGTCACAGTTCAGCCAGGTGTCACAGGTCACTGTCCCCAGGACAGGTGTCGCAGGTTACTGTCACAAGACAGGCAGGTGTCACAGGTCACTGTCACAGTTCAGCCAGGTGTCACAGGTTCCTGTCCCCAGGACAGGTGTCACAGGTTATTGTCACAGGACAGGTGTCACAGGTTCCTGTCCCCAGGAAAATGCTCAGATACCTCTTTGCCCCCCTGCACCAGCCTGGCTGCTTTGAAAGCTGCTGAGATGAGAGGGCAGCTCAGAGGGACCCTTCATACACCACCACAGCTGTGCAGTTCAAAGAGCTCTGCCAAAAATGGGATGCCCAAAATTATGACCTACCTTTCCTTCCTTTCACATTTCCAGGGAGTTGTTAAAAATTAAAGATGCCTTTAAGCAGCTTCCCAGAAAACTGGGAAATGTAGGACGTGGTGTACCAGCAGGTTACAAAATGAGGCAACTTTTCTGCAATATATTGTGCTGCAATGCAATTTGCTTCCAAGTAGCTCGAGTATTTCAATTAAGAAAAACAACAATCAAGGACAAACAATGTTTTAGTAGGAGGGGATTGGATTATTTCTATGGTTACAGTGCTAGAGCTGCAACTGGAATCAAAGTTTTAAGATCAAGGTTACGTTTATGTTTGCTAAAATATTGATGTTAATGGATAGTTTTTATATGCACAAACAACTTGGGGTTTTTTGGTTTATTGAGGTTTTTAAGGGTAGGATAGTGCACAGCTCAAGCTATGAATTAACTTTATTGGGTTACAGTTCTGTCACTGCTGTAGCATCAAACAAAGTGAAGGATTTTGATTATTCCACTCTTCCAACTTAACACATTTAAATTGTGCTCACACACCAGTGTTTTGCTTGGGTTTTTTTGCACTGAAGTGAAACTCCAGAGAGCAAAGAGAGATAAAAGACCTGCATCCATTTATCCTGCTGCTGACCTCCTGCACGAGGGCTCTCGGGGCTCTTTGTGGGGGAAGGATGTTGGTCCTTTTGCACCCCTGATGTTGGTCCTTTTGCACCCCCGATGTTGGTCCTTTTGCACCCCTGATGTTGCTCCTTTTGCACCCCCGGTGTTTGCTCCTTTTCCCCCCCCGGTGTTTGCTCCTTTTGCACCCCCGGTGTTTGCTCCTTTTCCCCCCGTGGTGTTTGCTCCTTTTGCACCCCGGTGTTTGCTCCTTTTGCACCCCGGTGTTTGCTCCTTTTGCACCCCGGTGTTTGCTCCTTTTCCCCCCATGGTGTTTGCTCCTTTTGCACCCCCGGTGTTTGCTCCTTTTCTACCCCGGTGTTTGCTCCTTTTCCATCCCCGGTGTTTGCTCCTTTTCCATCCCCGGTGTTTGCTCCTTTTCCACCCCCGGTGTTTGCTCCTTTTCTACCCTGGTGTTTGCTCCTTTTGCCCCCCCGGTGTTTGCTCCTTTTCTACCCCGGTGTTTGCTCCTTTTGCACCCCTGATGTTGCTCCTTTTCTCCCCCTGGTGTTTGCTCCTTTTCTACCCCGGTGTTTGCTCCTTTTCCATCCCCGGTGTTTGCTCCTTTTCCCCCCCGGTGTTTGCTCCTTTTGCACCCCCGGTGTTTGCTCCTTTTCCCCCCCCGGTGTTTGCTCCTTTTCTACCCGGTGTTTGCTCCTTTTCCCCCCCCGGTGTTTGCTCCTTTTCTACCCTGGTGTTTGCTCCTTTTCTACCCTGGTGTTTGCTCCTTTTGCACCCCTCCTCCCCGAGCATCCCTGCTGCAGGAAGGACAGACAGACATCCCTGCCCCTCCTGAGGCCCAGCCCAGCCCAGGGAAGCCAAAGCTCTGCCTTGGGTCTCTTCCAGCAGAGGAAGCAGAGCTGCAGGGGCTCTGAGGAGGCTGAGAGCAGATTGATGGGCTGGAGCAAATGGGGTGAAGCCAGGTGGGTGGGTATGAAACCCTCGTGGGCTCCTGCAGCCACCAGGAAATGGCTTTTCAGAGGCACAGCTGCTCTCCCCACGTGTTTTCCCAGAGTAACCACAGCTAACAGAGGGGCACTGCCAGGAAATTGCTGCTGCTGCTCTTTGGGGGTTGGGGGTGGATGTGGCTGCAGCAGCTCTGCTGGAAAATATCTGTACAGGTTTCTTAAAAATCTGCAAAAAGAATGGAAAACAGGTGAAATTCTTGCAGACTGGAGGGAATTAACTTCAGCAACATCCTTGCCTGTAGGATTTGCAGCAGGAGCTGCCTTGGTGTAAGACTGGCACTGTCAGAGCTCTGAGGCTCTCCCTGAGCAGAGGAAATCACCTGGGCTGGGGTGGCTGGACAGGCAGGGCCGGAGGGGTCAGCGAGGATCTCCCGGATCTCCATCCCTGAGCTGGGCTCAGCCTGGCCTCGCTGCCCTGCCTGGGTGGTCAGGGCACTGCTGAAGGCTCCAGCAGGAGCAGCCTGGGCCTGGCACAAAGGCAGGGAAGATACAGAACAAAAATTTAAAAAAAAATAAAAAGAAGCAAGGATAAAAGAAGAGGGAAGAACAGAGGAGCCCAGATCTTTCCCTCAGGCACTTGTCAGCTCTCACAAAGGTGGTGACACAAGGACAGCAAAGTCCACTTTCTTCTCCTGCTCTATTAAAAGTTTGAGGGATAGCATTTGTGCTCAGGTTTTTTCAGGAGAGGTATTGAAGTTTGGTGTTGTGGCACCAGCACCGCCTTGAAGTTGAGGTGGCTCTGCTTGGGCTTGGTAATGATTTGCTGAGGTTCTTCTGTCCCCTCAAACCAAAGAAGGTCTCAATATCTCATTGCTCTTGCCCCACTGCAGCCCAGCCCCAGCAGGAAAGTGCCAGGAGTAGTTTCTGTCCTGAATTTCATATTCAGATTGACTTCATTAGAATAGCCTGTTGTTTTGCTGCAGTGCTGGAAATCCTCCCTTTTTTTCTACCCTTTTTCCACAATTTAAAATTAAAAGCATTTTCTTGCCATTTCCACAGCTTCATGGGCAGCTTTAGGGGGCACAGCCTGGCCAGGTGCTCCAGGGCAGGCTGGGCTTCCCTGGTGCCAATTCTGTATTTCCCCAGGCACAAACCATGTGGGGCAGCAGCTCCAGTGGGAAACTGGGAACGGGGCTGGAAGGAGCCTGGATGGGCAGGATGGGGATAGGGGGGTGGGAATGGGGCTGGAAGGAGCCTGGATGGGCAGGGTTGGGATAGGGGGGTGGGAATGGGGCTGGAAGGAGCCTGGATGGGCAGGGTGGGGACAGGGAAAATGGGAATGGGGCTGGAAGGAGCCTGGATGGGCAGGGTGGGGACGGGGAGGTGGGAATGGGGCTGGAAGGAGCCTGGATGGGCAGGGTGGGGACAGGGAGGTGGGAATGGGGCTGGAAGGAGCCTGGATGGGCAGGGTGGGGACAGGGAGGTGGGAATGGGGCTGGAAGGAGCCTGGATGGGCAGGATGGGGACAGGGAGGTGGGAATGGGGCTGGAAGGAGCCCAGAATGGCAGGGTGGGGACAGGGAGGTGGGAATGGAGCTGGAAGGAGCCTGGAATGGTAGGGTGGGGACAGGGAGGTGGGAATGGGGCTGGAAGGAGCCTGGAATGGCAGGGTGGGGATAGGGAGGTGGGAATGGGGCTGGAAGGAGCCCAGAATGGGCAGGATGGGGATAGGGAGGTGGGAATGGGGCTGGAAGGAGCCCAGAATGGGCAGGATGGGGATAGGGAGGTGGGAATGGGGCTGGAAGGAGCCTGGATGGGGGCAGGGTTGGGGACAGGGGAATGGGAATGGAGCTGGAAGGAGCCCAGAATGGGCAGGGTGGGGACAGGGAGGTGGGAATGGGGCTGGAAGGAGCCTGGATGGGCAGGGTGGGGACAGGGGGGTGGGAATGGGGCTGGAAGGAGCCTGGAATGGCAGGGTTGGGGACAGGGAGGTGGGGACAGCTCTGTCACCTCCAGGGCTCGGGGAGGTGCCCTGATGGGGAATTTTGGTAGCCAGGGTGTTGGACAGGCTCTGCAGGGTTTGCCACAGGAATTTCTCCCCAAAGGGGACTGGAAGAACCTGTTTCTCCCCAAACTGGTGAGTTCTGCTGGTGTTTTGACAGTTTGTTTATTGTGGATGCTCAGAGTTGTCAGAGAGACTCAGGCAATGTTTCTTCTCTCTTGTCTGGCTATGAAAATGATCCCAGTAGGATATTTGGAAGTTTGTGGTTTTTTTGGTTTTTTTTTTTAGTATTATAGTCAAACTAAAATAAATTTAAAAATTGAAATGATAACAGACTAGGGAATTATAAGATGGTTTTGGAAGGTTTAGATAAGAAGTGGCAATTTCTGCCTTGCTGCAGTCGCTGCACTTTCCCCAGCACACTTTCCCTACCCTGGGAACACAAGAAATGCTGTCATCATCCCTGCACAATTCCATTACTGAATTGTCAGAGCAGAGTCAGGTTTCTGGCAGCAATGATCCAACTCCATTTTCACTTCCCCATGGCTCAGGGTCACCTTGGCATTCCTGGGCAGAGCTCTGTGGAGCTGCCTCGGGCACGGGTGCCAGCCTGGGGGAGATCATGCCCTGAAACTGGGAGCTGGGGTGGCACTGGGCTGGGAGCCCTCAATGCCCAGGCAGCCCCGGCCCAGGAGTTTGTGCAGGCTGGACACAGCTGTTGCTGCTTGGTGCACTTGGGGTGCTCCTCTCCGAAATGCTTTAATGAGACCCATTATCCAATCTTGCAAATGCACTGTCAGACAAAGGAGGTTTTTAATTGGTGGCAGAGGTGGGATCATTGTCATGCAGGAGAACATCTAAAGGCAGAATTGCCTGAGCTGAGTCCAGCAGAGCAAAGTGCAACCACGAGAGGTGTTGGGAGCTCAGGGGATGGATGGATGATGGATGCAGGGATGGATGGATGATGGATGCAGGGATGGATGGATGGATGCAGGCAAGGATGGATGCAGGGATGGAGGTCACAGATCCCCCCCTGTCCTTGCCCTTGCTGCTCCCTCCATTCATGCCTGTGGGGAGCTGATGCCTTTCCCAGCGCTGGAAAGGAGCAGAGTGATGGAATAATTCAGGAGGGAAAAGACCTCTGAGATGCCCAGGTCCAGCCCAGCACCACCACAGTCACTGCCCACGTCCTCAGGGTGGTATCCATGTGGGTTTAGGTTCCTCAAGGTGCTATCCATGTGGGTTTAGGGTTACACAGTCTGCAGTCTGGCTTGTAAAGCCTTTTTGTCCTGTTCAACTTGTTGTTCATAGAGTTGTCCCTCCCCACGTGCTGGGCACAGATGAAATCTGGGGTCAGTGTGAGATGTTTTCATTTTTTGCTCTCCCAGCAGAGGTGGAAGCACATCTGTGTTTCTTTGTCCATTCCATTCATTTGGGATGGTGATTTCTTTCCTTCTGAGGACCTGCAGTAACAGAATTCCACATTCAAAGTCCCTGTTCTGGATTATCTGGTTTTCTTTGTTGGTGGTGACACGGGGAGTTGCAGGTGAGCCACAAAATCAGCACCTGATGCAGAAACTTTTGTTGTTTGAGGGTTTCTTGATCTTGTGCAGCCAGCTCCTCATCTCTCAGGACCATTTAAAAGGTCTGCACCTCATGAGTGACTCCTCCATTTCCAAGACAAGTCCGGTGTTGTGTCAGTGGCCGTGGATGACTCAGTAGCCAGTGGGTGCCCAGTGCTTCCTGCAGGGGTGTTCCTTTCCCCCTCTGGTGCATGAGCAGAATTAGGATTGGTTCAGGAAGCCCTGGGAGCCCCAGGTGCAGCAGAAGCTCCCAGTGCCTCAGGGGATGCTCTGAAGCTCTCAGGCTGTTCTGGAGGATGGGATTCCCTGGAGCAGCCAGCCCACAACCAACAGCTCCCTCCTGCCGCCTCTGCCCTGCGAGTGCCTCCCTGTTTGCCGTCAGACGGAGCCGCAGCCAGGCAGGGCAGGTCTGAGGGGTTAATTGGAGTGTGCTTTTAGCTTCGGGCTCGGGAGAATCCCCGGGCAGCAGCTGCAGCCTGCCCTGCTCGGGGCCGAGCCCCAGTCACTGCGATGTTCCTTCCCCTCCCAGCCACCAGTTATGCAAAGTGAAGCTTTACCTGGGCAGGGAGTGAGATTTTCCATGTTTAGCTCACAGCATTTAATGGAAAGTGATCTATCTGGGCAGAAAGGAGGGGGGAAAAGCAAAATCAAAACCCCCTCAAACACAAGCAGCTTATTTTAGTGCTGTGTCTTTCATAAATCGTAAAGGTTGTTTTGCTTCTGCCAACAGTGTTTTGTTTAAAATCAGCTTCTGTTTAGAATACAAGAAGGAGGAGGAAGAGGAACCAGATTCAATAATTTCCTTCTGCTTCTGGTAGTTGTTCCTTACTTGATTACTTGCCAAAGTGCCAGAACTGACAAATTATCCAATAACACAGAAGTGAAGGCAGCACTGCGCCGTGTAAAGCTGGATTAGTTTATAAAGTGTCCCTGTTGTGCTCCAGAAAATGAATAACCAATATTCAGCAAACCTGTTGCAGGTCCTTTTCCCCTTCCTTTCTCTTCCTTCCTTTTCTTTTGGGCACTAAAAGGAGCGGAAAGTTACACATTTATTTACTTGTCAGCAGAGGGGAAATCCTTCAAAAAGAAAAATGGTGTGCTACCAAAGCCATTGCAGGGCGGGGAAGGGAATACATTGGATTCAGCCTGCCTGGTGCTGCTCTGGGTTCCTGGGCTGAGGGGGTTTGGAGGCTGCAGTACAGTCACTATTCCCAGAGATAGCATGGAGGTTTACTCAGTGAGTTATCCAGCATTGAATGCTGAATTGTAAGGAGAAGCTGATCGTACGTGAAGCCCAGGACGTGCTGCAGGAGAACAGAAAGCATCAGAGCTGGCAGCTGAGCTTTGCCAGTGGCTCCTGGCTGCTTTTACTGGGGTTTTATCTGCTGTGCCCTGCAGGCCTGGGCTGCTGCCTCCTGTGCAGGGGGTGCAGGCTTGGGGTGCCCTCCTGTGCAGGCTTGGGGTGCCCTCTGTGCAGGGTTGGGGTGCCCTCTGTGCAGGGTTGGGGTGCAGGGTTGGGGTGCCCTCTGTGCAGGTGTGATGTGTAGGTTTGGGGTGCCCTCCTGTGCAGGGTTGTGGTGCCCTCCTGTGCAGGGTTGGTGTGCAGGTTTGGGGTGCCCTCCTGTGCAGGCTTGGGGTGCCCTCCTGTGCAGGCTTGGGGTGCCCTCTGTGCAGGGGTGCAGGGTTGGGGTGCCCTCTGTGCAGGTTTGGGGTGCAGGGTTGGGGTGCCCTCTGTGCAGGGGTGCAGGGTTGGGGTGCCCTCTGTGCAGGTTTGGGGTGCAGGGTTGGGGTGCCCTCTGTGCAGGTTTGGGGTGCAGGGTTGGTGTGCAGGGTTGGGGTGCCCTCTGTGCAGGGTTGGGGTGCAGGGTTGGGGTGCAGGGTTGGGGTGCCCTCTGTGCAGGTGTGCAGGTTTGGGGTGCCCTCTGTGCAGATGTGATGGGCAGGGTTGGTGTGCCCTCTGTGCAGGTTTGGGGTGCCCTCCTGTGCAGGGTTGGGGTGCCCTCTGTGCAGGTGTGATGTGCAGGTTTGGGGTGCCCTCTGTGCAGGGGTGCAGGGTTGGGGTGCCCTCTGTGCAGGTGTGATGTGCAGGTTTGGGGTGCCCTCCTGTGCAGGGTTGGGGTGCCCTCCTGTGCAGGGTTGGTGTGCAGGTTTGGGGTGCCCTCTGTGCAGGGTTGGGGTGCAGGGTTGTGGTGCCCTCCTGTACAGGTGTGCAGGTTTGGGGTGCCGTCTGTGCAGGTGTGATGTGCAGGTTTGGGGTGCCCTCCTGTGCAGGTTTGGGGTGCCCTCTGTGCAGGGTTGGGGTGCCCTCCTGTGCAGGTGTGCAGGGTTGGGGTGCCCTCCTGTGCAGGGGTGCAGGGTTGGTGTGCCCTCTGTGCAGGGGTGCAGGGTTGGGGTGCCCTCTGTGCAGGTGTGCAGGTTTGGGGTGCCGTCTGTGCAGGTGTGATGTGCAGGTTTGGGGTGCCCTCTGTGCAGGTTTGGGGTGCCCTCTGTGCAGGGTTGGGGTGCCCTCCTGTGCAGGGTTGGGGTGCCCTCTGTGCCCCACAGGATGCCCTGGAACAGCAGCATTCCTGGGGGAATTAGAAGTGGGGGAAGCCCAGCCCTGAGCCCCAGGAGGAGCTTTGGGATCAGCTTTTAGGTTTTGCTGACTTGGTGTTTGGGGGAGGCTGAGCCATGGCACAGGGAGCCTCAGTGATGCAGGCTTTATTCCCCTGCTTTTATAGAAATATAGAAATATTGAGATATATAAAATATATTTAAAATTCTGGAAATATATAATCATATAATATTAATATAAGATAATAAATATATATATTATAGCTATATAATTGGAAATATATAAATATATAATATAGAAATAGATAGTTTCTATAGATACACACTTTATATAAATATATAAACAGATAACACAAATATATAAATATATAAAATACTGAATATATAAATGCAGAAATACATAAACATACAAGTATCTGTGCACGTGGAAAGCCCAGCAGTGTGTGCATTAGCTCAGCTCCAGGGCAGAGCAGGGCTGGGGTGATGTTAGTGCTGGGGGCAGCGCAGAGCTGCACCCCAGGAAATGGATGGGGGTGAGAAAAACCCCACAAACCCCACAGGGCTTGGCTCTGCTCCCAGCACAACCTGCCTCAGGCTGGCCTGACACTGCAATTTAATAATTAGGAAAGATTTTATGGCCTGGGTATCAGTAGGGAAGAGCAAGGGCAGGTCATGGGGGAAGCTCACTGAAATTTGTATTTATCACAGAGCCCCTGAAGGGGTTGGGTTGGGAGGGACAGAAAGAGATCCCAGCCCTGCCCTGCCATGGCAGGGACACCTCCCACTGTCCCAGGTGTCCCCAGGCCCCAGTGTCCAGCCTGGCCTTGGGCACTGCCAGGGATCCAGGGCAGCCCCAGCTGTGCCAGGCCTGCCCACCCTGCCAGGAACAATTCCCAATTCCCAGCATCCCACCCATGCCTGCCCTCTGGCACTGGGAGCCATTCCCTGTGCCCTGTCCCTCCAGGCCTTTGTCCATGCCCTTGGGGGAGTGAACTGGAGCCACCTGAGCTCCCCCAGCCCTTTGCCAGCCCCTGGCTGGGCACTGTTCCCACCTGGGAGTGACACCCAGGTGCCATCGCTGTGCCAGGCCACCCCTGAGTGCCTCCGTGGGTGTGCCTGCATAACAAGGCACCCAAATTAATTCCCTGTGCTGGCTTACAGAGCAGCAGCAGCAGCTCAGGGCTGTTAATTAATCAGCCCATACCAGTTGGAATGTCCTGGTGTGCAATTAAATTAATGGACTGAGCCCGTGGGGTGGGGGAGCTGTGAGAGCTGCCAGGGCCACCCTGCAGCCTCCAGCACGGGCAGCTCCAGGCTGATGCCAGGCTGATGCCAGGCTATATCCAGGCTGATTCCAGGCTGATTCCTCCTCCAGGAGCTGCAGATCCCAGGCAGGGTGAGAAGACAGAACCTCCCAGTCATTGTGCTCAGGTATTTCTGTTCAGCAGCTCTGTGTAGGACAGGGCATTAATGAGGGGTGGTTAATGCTGAAAGCAGGGCTCTGCTCCCTGGGGCTGCACTTGGTGGAGCTCGTCAGAGCAGTTTGAGGGCTGGCACTGAGCTGATGGAGCCTGCAGTGCCACAAAAGCTGCCAGGAGCTGCTGGGGCAGGGGAGGTCTGGCGGATGGAGGGGGGGTTGGACTGGGAGGGCTGCAGTATGAAAATGGGATGGTAACAATTAAAAGGACAAGACTGTGTCCTTAGAACCTTAAACATGAAAAGATTCATTCCTAGCTGGAGAATCACAGTGTTAGATGAGAGAGGAAGAGAAGGGCTTTAATGTTCTTGTGGATCTTCCATTGAAAACCAGAGCAGCTCTGCCAGCCCCAGCGTGGAGAACGTGCTGTAAGAGCAGCTCCAAGTGAATGTGCCTCAGAACAGGTGTGGGAAAAGCCTCTCCCTTTTCCTCAGCAGCATCACAGCATCACAGACCCTGCCTTTCCTCAGGGTCCCAAAGGAGCTGGCTAAAACAGCCCAGCAGGACGAGAACCCCAGGATGGTTTGGGTTGGGAGGGACCTTAAATCCCACCCAGTGCCACCCCTGCCATGGTAGGGTCACCTCCCACTGTCCCAGGCTGCTCCAGCCCCAGTGTCTGACCTGGCCTGGGACATTGTCAGGCTGTCCTGTGGCCCTGGGACACTGTCAGGCTGTCCTGTGGCCCTGGGACAGGGCCAGGCTGTCCTGTGGCCCTGGGACACTGTCAGGCTGTCCTGTGGCGCTGGGACAGGGCCAGGCTGTCCTTTGGTGCTGGGACATTGTCAGGCTGTCCTGTGGCCCTGGGACACTGTCAGGCTGTCCTTTGGTGCTGGGACAGTGCCAGGCTGTCCTGTGGCCCTGGGACACTGTCAGGCTGTCCTGTGGCCCTGGGACACTGTCAGGCTGTCCTGTGGCCCTGGGACAGGGCCAGGCTGTCCTGTCAGCCCACGTCCCCAGCAGGACTCTGCAGGATCAGTTTTGTTTCTGCAGGTGCCCCAGGACAGAGCAGCAGTGACTCCATGGGGCTGGTGACAAACCCAGCTGTGTCCTGGGGATGGAGACCCCCAGAGTTCCCAGAGCACCAGGAGCTGGGAGCCTGCTCTGTGCAGCTCTGCTGTGCCCTTCTGGGGCTTTCTGTCCATCTGTCTGTCCCTTTGACAGCAGCAGAGATGGCTGTGAGCAGGAGAGGCGTGGCTCTGCTTTCTCCACCTGGACCAAGCAGCAGGTAAGACCAAACTGCACAGAAAATCTCCAGGGGCTGCGGCACTGGAAGGGGAGGGGAAAGCACTGATTTGGGGTTTTGGGGTGAGGTGCATTTCCAGCACTGGTAGGGCTGAGTCCCAGAGCAGAGCACCAGGCAGGTGAGGGTGTTTTGGGGCTGTGAGAGCCGTCACATCCCCAGGGCTCTGCGAGGAAATCAAGGGGGTGCTGGCTGATGACAGCTTGGCAAGTGAGCAGAAATTTGAAAAAATTCCCTCTTAGATCTGTGCAAGACTGGAGCTGCCCCTGAGAGCAGCCCTGACCCACAGGGAGATCTCCCATTTTCTCCTCACTGTGTAATTTCCCAGCAGGCTGATTGCTCCTCCAGCATTTCATCACGCTGGACAAGAAAGGAGAAAATTACTGACAATTAGCTGAGCTCTTCAGGCCTCACTCGAGCAGAATCCCATTGCCTGCACTGGGAACACTTCCCAGGACTGGATTCCAGCTTTTCCCCCACTTACCATTTAGGAAAGGGCTGCAGAGAGCCCCTGCAGGGCCCAGCACTGTGCTGGAACAAAAGATCTTCATTACTCTTGTTATGGGAGGCAGTGAGAAATGTTTGTGGAGAATGTGGAGCTCTGCTAAGGGAGTCTCTCACACCTGTGAGCAGGCTTGATCAAAGCAGGATTTGCCCTCAGCAATGATCTGGAGAGGCAGATGGGGGAGCAGCACCCTGGGAGTGACTGGGAAGATCATTCCACTGAAGGTTTTCTCTTTTCCAGTGGTTTTTTTGTGGAGTATCTTTCAATGGACAAAGAAAGCACTGAACTGAGCAGCACTGCTTAATTCAACTAAGAAAATTGTGAAGTGAGGGAGCAAATTGACACACCTGGGTTAAAGGGTTGGTTCTGTTCTGTTCCTGTGTAGTCAGACCCAAATGCTTTGAGAGAACCTGGCTGTAAAGCACTTGGGAAGCATTCAGCCAGTAAATCTGAGCGACAGCTTTCCACATCCTGATGCCTGATGCATTTGGGATTTCTTGTCCACAGGGATTTCTGCAGCTTAAATAAATCCTCTGTGATAACTTCTGAAGAGGGAATTACCTGGACTCCACAAGAAACAAACAGCTGACCCTGGGCAGGTATCTAATAATGACAATTGCTGAAATATCTGGAGTCCTGCATCCTGGGAGGGCTCGGAGAGAGACCCTGCAGGGCTCAGGGAACAGGGATAACTCCATCCAGAGGGGTCTGTAGGGACCATTCCAGCCCAGAGGGGTCTGTGGGGTTTATTCCAGCCCAGAGGGGGCTGTAGGGACCATTCCAGCCCAGAGGGGTCTGTGGGGTTTATTCCAGCCCAGAGGGGTCTGTGGGGTTTATTCCAGCCCAGAGGGGGCTGTGGGGTTTATTCCATCCAGAAGGTTCTGTAGGGACCATTCCAGCCCAGAGGGGGCTGTGGGGTTTATTCCATCCAGAAGGTTCTGTAGGGACCATTCCAGCCCAGAGGGGGCTGTAGGCATACTGGGGTGGTGCCCCCACACCAGGCAGGGCTGTCTGGGGGCCAGTTTAGACAATTGCCTGATTAACCCTGGCCTTTTCTGCCCTTGGCCTGCAGCACTTGTCCCCGTGCCTGCCCTTTTCCCTGTCCCTCACCCCCAGCCAGTTCTCCAGCAGATATTTCTCACAGCCCGTGCACACAAATGGAATTTGTCCCTCCCCATCCACGTGCTGTGCCTGTGCTGGGGCAGGCTGAGCCGGGCTCTTCCCTGAGCTGGGCTCAGCTGGGCTGGGGCCATGGGCAGCAGGCACATCCTTCAGGCAGCCCCCAGCCCTGGTCAGCCCTGCAGGGCTGCTCTGGGAGCCGCCAGCAGCTGCACTCCCCATTCCACCTCTGCTCAGTGGGAGCAGAATGTTTTATAGCCAGTGTCTGGTGCTGCACAGCCCAGAGCCCGCTCTGCTGTGTCCTCAGACACAATGAAGTGTTTCTGTCACGAGAGGCCCTGCCTCGCCCCTGCCACTCGGAACCTATTTGTCCTTTCATTAATTTAAACTCGGAGCAAGAAAAATCTTTTTGCTAAGCCAAGAGGAATTTGCAGACCTGGGCATTCACAGCCCAGCTCCCCTTGCCTGCTCCAGAGCTCTGTGGTTTTTCCTTTCTTTGTTTTCCAGTAAAAATGACAGGAAGGTCGACGTGACCGTGGCTTAAAAACTGGGACCGTGAATTTGACAAATGCTGCAGCCTCACATGATTTTGCTTCCATGAGTAATTTTTGTCTTGCACCAAGGGCTCCTCAGGAGGAGGAGGAGGAGGCTGACCCCAGAGCCTTTCCAAAGGCACTCTGATACCTCCTGGTCTCTCCCTTCTGCAGGGCCATTTGTCTGGGTGCTTGACATTTGTCCTGGTGCCACCTACTCCAGCTGCCTCTGATTGAATCACTGCTGCTGTTATTATTTCTCTGTTCCTTGACTTTTTTTGCCAGTGAACTGAAAATACTTCCATTCTTGTTTGCTATTGATCAGATAATTCACAGGTCTGAGCTGTCCTGACGTGGCCAGCACTGCACGTTCATGTGCTGGAAAATGAGTGCATGGAAGGAGTGGATTACACCTCTGCCCCTGTTCCTACACCGTGTTTTAATATTTGCAGCGCCTTTTGGATGTGTTACAATTGGCAATAGCTCCATCACAATGCATTTATTGTGTTTCCAGGAGGGCAATTGTACCTGGGAAAGCAAAACAACTCAGAATTCTTCTGAAATTACTCAGCTCTGCTTTTATTTTTCCCCCAAAAAAGAAGAGGGGGAAAAAAAAAACCAAACCAAAACCCTGTTGTAGATGAAATAATTGCAACTGGTACTTGCCTGAAAATTCACCAAAACTTGGGAGTGTTTGGTCCTGTCCTGCTCTGCTCATCAGGGAGTGCCCAGGAGCTGCTGCCTCCCTCTCTGACATCCCTGGGAGCAGTGGGATATTGGGGAGCAGTGGGATTTGGGGGCAGTGGGATATTGGGGAGCAGTGGGACTGGGAGTATTGGGATTTGAGGGCAGTGGGATATTGGAGAACAGTGGGATTTGGGGGCAGTGGGATATTGGGGAGCAGTGGGATATTGGGGAGCAGTGGGAATGGGGGCAGTGGGATATTGGAGAACAGTGGGATTTGGGGGCAGTGGGATATTGGGGAGCAGTGGGATTTGGGGGCAGTGGGATATTGGAGAACAGTGGGATATTGGGGAGCAGTGGGATATTGGGGAGCAGTGGGAATGGGGGCAGTGGGATATTGGAGAACAGTGGGATTTGGGGGCAGTGGGATATTGGGGAGCACTGGGATATTGGGGAGCACTGGGACTGGGAGTATTGGGATTTGAGGGCATTGGGATTTGGGGGCAGTGGGATATTGGAGAACAGCAGGATTTGGGGGCAGTGGGATCTGTGATAAGGGCACAGCAGCTGGATTACCTTGACCTCAGCATTTGGGCTATCAGTTAAGTCAGGCATCCGTGCAAAGCAGTCTCTGACTTAGATCCCAACTAACAGATAATTCATAACCTGTTCCACATTTTCATGCACCTTCAACCAGGACACAAATATTTCCTTTTGCCTCCACCATTATTGCCATTCAGAGGGCTGCAGGGATACAGAATTATACAACTATTTGCTTCTCCAGTCGTGCTGTGTTTTTGCAGGGTGATTGATGGAGCTGTGACCAGGAGACCTTTCCCTAATAACGGATTTTTCCCAATGAATTTGCATCATTTTCATAGGTCATACTCCTCACTTCAGTTCCTTTGCCTGCCATTTGCTCTGGCTGTTAAACAGCTTTAAAATTCCAGTGTGATTATTCAGAAATCACTCCATAAAACATCATCTGCCAGGAGGCACCGGGCTCTCCCTCTGCCTCACTCGAGGAAGGAGAAGCTGCCAAGTTTGAATGAGCACTGGAAAGTTCGTTAGGGATAATTGTTGATTAGATAGGGAAGTGAATTCTAGAAATGAGATCAGAAACATGTAATTGTCTCCACCGTGGGCAGGATGCTGTGCAGAGGGAGGGATTGCAGATAATGCAGCCTGACAATCCCTGAGCGTTCCCTGCAGCCCAGCATTCCCTGGGCTCAGCTCCTGGCACGGGGAGCCAGGGGGAACTGGGATGGGAGAGGCACAGAGGGGTGGGGAACTGGGATGGGAGAGGCACAGAGGGGTGGGGAACTGGGATGGGAGAGGCACAGAGGGGTGGGGGATACTGGGATTTGAAAGGCACAGAGGGGTGGGGGATACTGGGATGGGAGAGGCACAGAGGGGTGGGGAACTGGGATGGGAGAGGCACAGAGGGGTGGGGAACTGGGATGGGAGAGGCACAGAGGGTGGGGAACTGGGATGGGAGAGGCACAGAGGGGTGGGATACTGGGATGGGAGAGGCACAGAGGGGTGGGATACTGGGATGGGAGAGGCACAGAGGGGTGGGGGATACTGGGATGGGAGAGGCACAGAGGGATGGGGAACTGGGATGGGAGAGGCACAGAGCTGGGGGAGGCTGCAGGGGCTCTCTGAGGAGCAGCACAGTGGAGCTTTGGCTGTCACAGAATCCCAGAATGGTTTGGGTGGGAAGGGACCCTAAATCCCACCCAGTGCCACCCCTGCCATGGCAGGGACCCCTCCCACTGTCCCAGGTGCTCCCAGCCCCAGTGTCCAGCCTGGCCTTGGGCACTGCCAGGGATCCAGGGGCAGCCCCAGCTGCTCTGGGCACCTGTGCCAGGGCCTCCCACCCTGCAGGGAGGATTCATTCAATCCAACCCTGCTCTCTCCCCATCTGAACCCATTCCCTGCTGCCCTGGCCCTCCATGCCCTTTCCAAGTCCCTCTAACTGGATCCTCAGCTTGCAATGATTCCTCTGCCATTTCCTTCCCCAGGCTGGTGTGGCACTGCAGGTGTGAGGCTGAGCCCAGGTAAGGGACAGGCACAGGGGCAGATCCTCCCCCACATCCCAGATTGGGTGGATTGTGGGAAGAGCCTTTATGGAGCAGGAAATTGGAGTTGCCAGTGTCTGTTTTCCTTAGAATAATGAAATGCTAAAATAACACCACCGGTCCTGGCTCCCAGCATCACTGCTATTTGTTTTGCTTTGAGCACAAAGTACTGGAGCACAAGATGGCATTTTCTTATCTGAGGGGAGTCCAAGAGTGCAGAAGGGATCTGGGAAGGGATTTTTCAAATTTGGGGGTGGATGGTAACGGATGGAAGAAAAAAGGACTTTAAAACAAAACTTGCAGGTAGGGGAGAAGGAAAAAAGCATTTCTGTGCCTTTATGTAACTGAGCTGCTGAAATGAAGCATTCAGTGAGAAATGATGAGGGATATTGGGAGCTGGAAAAGAGACCAGGTGCTCCAGAGCATGGAAATGGGGAAAGGGAGAGGCCAGCCAGCAAAAGAGTGGAAATATTGAAAAACTGAAGGTGTCTGTGGGGCTGCAGAGTTAACCTTGAGGAGAGAACGTTCTGCTGGAGCTCTGGGCAAGGTTAAACCTGGACATATTTCTCTCCCCTAAAGCCTGCTTTTTCCAAGCCTCATTAACTGTTTTGCTGAACATTACAATCATTTCTCTTCTGCCAGGTTAGATCACATTTTTCAACCTTTTAGGTACAAGACCTTAGAATTATTGATCCAATGAATCATACTGACTGAGGTGCTGGCTGCTGCTGCGAGCTCCTGGAGAACCAGGATGTTGGCTAAATGCTGAGCAGGTTTCTCTGAAATTCTGTTACCTGGGGGGTGTTTTGCTTTGTGGAAGAAGCAGCAGCACGGGAACATCACCTCTTTAGGGTTCTTAGGGTGCTGTGTGATGGTTAAGGCTTCTAAAGATGCCCAAACACCAAATGAAAACCCCAGTCAGGGATATTTTCTTTGTTATGGTGAGATCTGTGCACCACTGAGGCATTCTGGGCATGGGGAAATGAAAACCCCAGTCAGGGATATTTTCTTTGTTATGGTGAGATCTGTGCACCACCCAGGCATTCTGGGCCTGGGGATGGATTTTGGGATGTTTTATTTGCCAGCTGGGAGCGCACCCAGCTGGAGCAAGTTTGACTTTAGGGGTCTGCGCCCTCCAGCCCAAGGGGGTTTATAAGGATGGAATTGTTCCCTGGCAGGGTGGGCAGCCCTGGCACAGGTGCCCAGAGCAGCTGGGGCTGCCCCTGGATCCCTGGCAGTGCCCAAGGCCAGGCTGGACACTGGGGCTGGAGCACCTGGGACAGTGGGAGGTGTCCCTGCCATGGCAGGGGTGGCCCTGGGTGGGATTTTGGGTCCCTTCCAACCCAAACCCTTCTGGGATTCTAAGAATTTCCTTCCTGTTGTTTGAGGAGCTGCAGGAATTGCAGCTCTTGGGGAGGAAGAAGTGTGGTGGTGTTCACAGGGGTCCCTGGAAGAGGAAAGAGATGAGAATCTTGACTCCATGTTTCAGAAGGCTGATTATTTTATGATATATATTATATTAAAACTATACTAAAAGAATGGAAGAAAGGGTTTTGTGGAGGGATAGGATGTAAGAAAATAAAGATAGTGCAGAAAGCAATCTCACCCCTGAGGAGTTGCAGCTGTACTGGTCACCAAAGATTAGGAACAGGCCTGCCCTTAATAGGCCACAGCTGTGTCCAGTAAGGAGATGAGGGCTACAAAAGAGGGGATTAGGTGGTTGAGAAAGAGTTGGAGTTTGCTGGTTGTGCTGTGAAGAAGAAGGAGTCAGTGCTGTGAGGAGCTGCCCATGAGAAATCACCAAGAAGGTGTGGGGATTTTTGTGATACGGTGACAACAGGATTTCATCAGAAGGCTTGCAAGGAATAGAAAAAAAATAGAATGATGATAAAATCTTGTGACTGACCAGAGTCTGAGCCAGCTGGGCTGTGATTGGCCATTAATCAGAAACAACCACATGAGCCCAATCCCAGATGCCCCTGTTGCATTCCACAGCAGCAGATAACCATTGGTTACATTTTGTTCCTGAGGCCTCTCAGCTTCTCAGGAGCAAAGATCCCAAGGAAAGGATTTTCCATACAATGTGTCTGTGACAAAGAGGAGCCCCAAGGCAGGGCAGGCAGGGCTGGGGTGCCCCAGGGAATTCTGCTGGGGGGGAACAGGACAGGGACAGCCCCAGCCTCAGGCCTGGACATCAGGTTTTTATCTTCCAGCCTGACTATTTGTGTTTGCTTTTCTTTAAAAAGCTTCTTAAAAGTGCCAGAAAAATCCCACCTGGCATCTTGAGTGCTTCATCATCAGATAGGAATCTGAGCATCCCCCAAATAATAGAAATGAAATAGCCTCTTAATTAGCTAAAACATGATGGTTTTAAATACCGAATAAGAATGCCAATAGATATTGATAAAATCCCGTTACTCATGGCGTTTCCTTGTGTGTTTACAGGAGGAATGCAGCATTCATGAGCTTTACAGCAACCGGGGACTGCAGAGCTGCACGTGGATGTTGGGGTACCCCAAAATACAAAACATTCACTGGCAAGGCAGCAATCCTGGCAGCTCTGAGCTGCTCTCCAGAAGGGTCAGGAGAAATGAACTGTGGGATTTCATTTTTGATAGAATTTGATAATCAAAGGTGGACTTGGGGATTCTGAGGTCTTTTCCAGCCTTAATGAGTCTGTAATATTGAACAGAAATTCCCAATTCACTTCTCTGCTTTGTAGGAATAAGGAGTTGGAAATAGTTAATAATTTGGAATAAAATTAACTTTCCTTTAGCAAAACAAGCAGCAGCAAAAAGCTGTGGTAATTCTCTTGCAGCTTTCCAAAGCAATTAGGCTGTAATGACTGCTGAAGAGATTTTCATGTTGTTTCAAACACTGGTTGGAACAACTGGAAGCTACAAATTTTTTCTCATTGTGACTTTATTATCTGAAAGGAAATGACTAATTTGGAGTTGGTTATTATTGTTTTATAGCCCATGAAATATAAGTATCTAAGTAAACATTTCCACGAATTTAAATATTTAATACACAGAATGTGAAATACATAAGCCCTCAGCTTCTGAGCCAGATTTTACTGTATTACCATTATTATATTCATGCCAGAAAATAAATGTTCTCTCTTCCTAGGCCTGTTTTTCACAGTCACTTCTGCCCTGAGGTCAAATGTGTGGTGAGCAGAGGAGAGCAGCACAGAGAATCCTGGAATCACAGAGCTTGGCTTGGGAGGGTGTTGGAGGGAAACAGGAGGAAAATTGGAGGGAAAAGGAGGCTTCAGTCAGTGTTAAAGGAGGTTTCATTGGACATTTAAAGGGCTTTCGTTGGATGTTTGAGGGGGCTTCGTTGGATGTTTGAGGGGCTTTCATTGGATATTTGAGGGGCTTTCATTGGCTATTAAAGGACATCACACTGGATATTTAAGGAGGTTTCAGTGGGTATTTAAGGAGGTTTTATTGAGTATTTAAGGAGTCTCATTGCAGCTCCCACCTCTGCATCCTCTGGCCAGGAGAGGCAAAGCTCTGCCCGAGCTGAAGCTGCTGGGACAGAAAGCACTGGGCAGGTGCTATGCAGGTAACACATTTTATAATCCAGCATGCTGGATCCTCCTGAAAAACACCTCCAGAAAATGCTAAGAACATACCTGTAACTCATTTCCAGCCTGAATTCCTGTGTTCAGGAATTGCTGTGTGCTGCCTTCCAGCGAGGCAGCTCCCCTGGAATGGAGATTGTCATTTCAGGTTGGGAGTGAATACTGAGGTGGGAGAGGGAAGGGAAGACATTGGGTTCCTAGGGCAGGAATGAGGAATGCTCTGTCCTGTGTGGATCCTCTGGCACTGCTGAGGTCTGGATTTCCAGAATGGCATTTCCCCCTGGAAATGCCAATATAACCCTGCTCATCCGTGTGCCAGCCCAGGGCTGGCCCTGCCCTGCCCTGCTCAGCCCCACAGACCCCCAGATCCCTGATCCTGACCCCAGATCCGGCATTTTCCCTCTTTCCCCTCACTGCCCGTGCTGCTGGCCCCAGCTGTGCTGCACAGGAGCTTTCCCAGCCTGTGCTGCCCTCACCCAGAGCAGGGGGGGTCCTTCCCTCCCGAGCCCTGTGTCTGGGGCAGCCCCCATCCCTGGCCATCCCAAGCCCCTTTCCCTGCAGAAGCTGAGGAACATCCTCTCCATCCCATCCCATGTCCTGCTCTGCCCGTGCTTCCTGTCAGTTCCTTTTTTCCACGTGCACAGAAAGATTCCATGGTTGTTGTGATGTGCTCTGCTAACCTCAGCATCCTCCTGGCAACCTCCCGATGGCTGCAGCTCCTCCCTGCCCTGGCCAATGCCAGCTCGAGCTCCTGCTCCCTCTTTCCCCCTGTCCTGTCTCCCTCTCTCTGCTTTCCCCCTGTTCTGTCTCCCATTCTCTGCTTTCCCCCTGTTCTGTCTCCCATTCTCTGCTTTTCCCCCTGTCCTGTCTCCCTCTCTCTGCTTTCCCCCTGTCCTGTCTCCCATTCTCTGCTTTCCCCCTGTCCTGTCTCCCATTCTCTGCTTTCCTGCTTTCCCCCTGTCCTGTCTCCCATTCTCTGCTTTCCCCCTGTTCTGTCTCCCTCCCTCTCTCTGCTTTCCCCCTGTCCTGTCTCCCTCTCTCTGCTTTCCCCCTGTCCTGTCTCTCTCTCTCTGCTTTCCCCCTGTCCTGTCTCCCATTCTCTGCTGTTCCCTCCTGCCCATCCCAGGTTATTTGCTCTCCTCCTCTGCTCCATTCCAAGAAAAGCAGGGTCCTGACTCTCCTGATTTCCAGGCTGGGGCACACAGAATCAGGATTATGATCATTGCTGCCATTCTGATTTATTCTGTTACCATGTCTCTTTATAACACATGAGCTTCATGGTGTGGAACAATGGAGATAAATTTTAGCCCCTTATTTTTTCATAGCCCTTTTCCAGCTGTATATCATCAATTTGCCTCTCATTTAGATACTTGCTCCTACTTCAGGAAAAATAAAGAAATCCCAGCAGTGTAGGTAATAAAGGCAGGGAAACAAACTCGGAAGTGCATTTTACAATGGGATTTGATTGTGATAATTTTTCATGTGTTAAAAAAGGAGCATGCTGCCTTTCTCCGGGAACTGTTTGGGTTTATGCTTTGTTGGGAATTTTTTTTCCATGCTCAGCTTGTAGTCACGTGGAAGATTTTTTTGTTTCAAGGGAACAGAGAGGCATCTCTGCATTTATTAGCTGAGTTCGTTGAAAAACTGGATTTTCTAATTTACTGAGGCTGGAAGCTGCACAGGTAACAGCTGAAACAACGACTTCAGGCAGTGTGAATTCACACTTTGGAAGTGCACCTCCCTGCAAGCCTGGTGTAAATATCTACAGAATACTGCAGGTGAATGGCTCTCACTCCTTCTTGTGCCACAGAAATTCCCAGGGTGCTTTGGCAGGTTGGGGTGGGGATCAGCAGAGTCACAGAATGGTTTGGGTCATCCCATTCCACCTCCCACTGTCCCAGGTGCTCCAGCCCCAGTGTCCAGCCTGGCCTTGGGCACTGCAGGGATCCAGGTGCCTGCCCACCCTGCCAGGGAGGAGTTCACCCCTAATACCTGACCTAAATCTGCTCCCTTCCCTTTGTTGAAGCCATCCCCATTGTCCTGGCATTCCCTCTCTTTTCAAGAGCCTCTCTCATCTTTCCTGTGATCCCCTCCAGGCCACCCTGAGCTCAGCCCAAAGCTTCTCCTGCCCAGGTGAGCAATCCCAGCTGTGCCAGCCTTTCCTCCCAGCAGAGCTGCTCCATCCCTGGCGCCATCCTGGAGCCTCCTCTGGGCTCTCTGAGCAGCTCCAGCTCCTCCCTGTGCTGGGGCAGCTCTGCAGGTGGGAACTCACCTGGGCACAGGGCAGGACCTGCTGTCCCTGCTCAGATCATCCCCTCGGGCATCCCGAGGAACATCCACATCCTGCTGCTCCCCCCTGCCCAGCTGCCCCCAGCTCTCCCTTCCCAGCCAGTTCCCACCAATTTGCCAACAGAACTCTGCGTGTTTGGTGTGCTTGGTGTGATGGGCAGGAAATGGGAGGGCTTGTGGTGCTGCACAAGCCCTGAGGGAGCTGTGGTGCCTCTGGGATGTTGCTCCTCAGCTGCAGTCCTTGGGAGCTGGGCACAATTGTTCCGCTCAAACAAAAGGAGCTAATGAAGGGATTTTAATTTGCTGATCAGCTATTCAGAGAGAGGAAGGGCCCTGCTAGGTGTCCTTGGAGACTGGCAATGAGCACTGGGAATCACAATATTCACATTGATTTACACTCCCCAGCCAGCTCCTGTGTGGGTGATGCTGCTGGAGGTGTCCTCAGCCTCACATTTCATTCCCTCAACCTCCCAGGGCCTTTCCCTGGGCTTTTGGAAGGCCTCCAGAGGTGCTGCTGGTCCCCATGTCCCAGCCAGGAGCTCCCTGCGTGGCTCCCAGTGGGGAGATCTGCTGGAAACTCATTCCAAGAAGTTCATGAGAACTTTATTAGAAATTTCTTGTTTACTAGCCTGCTCTGCCAGCCTGAAAACCTTTCTGTGGCTGTAGCTTTTTAAAAAAGGATTTGTTTAAAAAGCTTCATTTCTGATGGGAATCCAAATTTCAGACATTTTTTTGGTAGGACCCTCAAGTGCTCAACCTCCAGCAGTTTTCTGTCAAAAACTCCTTTAGGAATGGGACCCTGGGGGCAAATCCTCCTCCCTGCCATGGGATGAGGATGCCTTGGGTATGGGAACCAAGGGAAGGGACACGAGGAGTGGATGTGGTTGCCTGAAGATCAGGAGAGGCTTGATGCAGCTCTGAGGTTTTCAGTGTGAATTCCAGCAGTAATCAGAGTTGTGTTCGTTAAGAGCAATTAGCTTCATCCATGTGCTCATAGAAAAGGTAAGGAAAGAAGGTTTAGGGAGTAAGACAGAAAGAATATATTGAAAGAATATACTGAATTTCAGTTCCATGTTGTGTTTAGAAAGGTGAAATATTTTCCACTGCAATGATTTTTCTCAGCAAAATCATATATTTTTTAAAATTTAAAAAGAACAAATATACAAACCAATTTCAGGTACATTCCCACCATCAGGCTTTGAAGGTGGTGCCAGAGGAGCTGACAGCAGCACCTCTTGCTGCTGTGATTTCATGTACATGTCAGAGCACAGCAGAGCTGGGCATTAGGCCAGGCTGGGTCTGGTTGAGCACCTTCATTTCTGCCATGCCTCCCCCAGTGCCCCTCCTGCGCTGGCACCAAATGCCTGGACAGTTTCACTGTGCCTGAGGAACACCAGGTACCTGCAGGAAAGAAGATATTTTTCTTTGGCTGAAATAGATCCTTACAAAACATATTCTGAAATAAGTGAAGAGAAATGACCCACGGTGCAAGAAAATGTCCATATTGGGGATGCAGATTCTGTTCTGCTTTGTCCCTGTAAAGCCTGAAGTCCTTGTGCTGCTGTCCGTGGTAAATTATGGATCACCTCTTTTCTGACTCCTTTTATTATTATCTCCTGTTACCTATTCTTCCTTACCCTACTCATCATCTTCCCTCCTCTTCACAGAGTGTTATAAAAGAGAAAATTACCAAGTTGGAGGGTCAGATGAGTAGAAAATGAGGAGCTGCTGGTCCGTGTGCTCAGCCTTGTCTGTGATTGCATCTGCTGCAGGTGAGGCCAATAATTCTGGGAGCCCTGTAATGACTGCACGGAGGGAATTAGTTCTGATGGATGGTAAATACTTTGCCAGTCATTTGGACATTATTTTCAAAATCCTGGGTCAATTAATACTTCTTGAATGGATCAGAAAAAGAGCCACAAAGCTCCTGCAGTTGTTTATTTTGTGTATGTCTGTCTCTGTGTGTAGTGGAATATGGAGAGCTGGGCTTTGCTCCTTTTCTTTAACAAGGAGGTGAGCTGGGCTCTGTTTCCCCAGGTGGGAGCAGGTCTGGAGCTGCTGCTGTGCTGTGCCTGTGCTTCTCCTCCTCCTCAGTGCCCCCACTGCAGCCCCCAGCCCCACAGGGGCACAGCCCAGAGCCCTGTGCCCACTCAGAGCCTGGAACACCCAAATTGGGCAGGTGCTCTGGAGCCCTGTGTGCTGCCTGAGCCCAGGGGTGCTCCTGAGCCTGTGCTCACAGCCCCTCCAAGCCCAGGGCTGGGGTCTCACTCCTCTTCCAGCTCAGGCACCAACATTCCCTGGCTGGGATGTGCAGGGTCTCCTTTCCCTCCTTTCAGAGAGGCACCAAGCACTGCAGAAGGGTTCCCATTGGGATGTGAAATGTCTTCTTTCCCTGCCTTCCAGGGATTTTATGTGTCTGGGATGTGCAGTGTCCCTTTCCCTGCCTTCCAGAGAGGCACCAAACATGCAGAAGGGTTCCCAGTGGGATGTGCAGTGTCTCCTTTCCCTGCCTTCCAGAGATATTCCCTGGCTGGGATGTGAAATATCTCCTTTCCCTTGTTTCAGAGATATTCCCTATCTGGGGTGTGAAATGTCTCCTTTCCCTCCTTTCAGGGATATTCCCTATCTGGGATGTGCAGGGTTTCCTCTCCTTTCCCTCCTTTCAGGGATATTCCCTGGCTGGGATGGGGAATGTCTCATCTCCTTTCAGGGATATTCCCTCTGTGGGATGTGCAGGGTCTCCTCTCCTTTCAGGGATATTCCCTATCTGGGATGTGAAATGTCTCCTTTCCCTCCTTTCAGGGATATTCCCTGGCTGGGATGTGCAGGGTCTCCTGTCCTTTCAGGGATATTCCCTATCTGGGATGTGCAGGGTCTCCTCTCCTTTCCCTCCTTTCAGGGATATTCCCTATCTGGGATGTGCAGGGTCTCCTCTCCTTTCCCTCCTTTCAGGGATATTCCCTCTCTGGGATGTGCAGGGTCTCCTCTCCTTTCCCTCCTTCCAGAGAGGCACCAAAGGTGCAGGAGGGTTTCCATCAGGACATCAGGGGGTGATGAAGGCCCGAGCCCATGGGGAGGGAGCCCTGAGCTGCACACCCTGGGCTCAGCAGGAGGAGCCAGCCTGAGCACAGAGCTCCCAGCACCCCAGGCTGCCCTCCTGCCCCCTGGCCAGGTAACTGAGGGTTATTTTGGGGGCCTGCTGGGTGCTGGTGTGGCAGGCAAACCCTACTGAGAACCTGACTGTGCAGGGGGCTGGGGCTCCATTTCACTCTCAATGGCACCGATGGGCTGTGCCTTTCCTTAGAGCACCAAAGACTGCAAGGGTTAAGGGTGAATTATGGGCTTTTAAAGGGATGTTAACTTGAGATAATTGAGAATCCCTGGAATATCCTCTAAACAGGTTTTGTGCTTGGGAGCAGTCTGAGTGTATCTCATTACAAGTGGATTGCACAGGGAGCTCCTGAATCCTCCTGCAGCAGCCCCTGGAGCGTGGCTGAGCAGTGCTGCTGCCTGGGCAGCCTCTCCTGAGGCCCAGCCCGAGCCCTGCATGTCCCTGTGGGATCACCCCCCTTCCAGTGCTGGGCACCCCAAAAGCACCCAGAAGGTTTTTTCCATGGTGAGTGCATGAAACCCCCTGTTTGTGGGGGATGGATCATTGGGCTGTTGTGTGATTTGGGGTGAAGGGACCCTAAAGCCCACCCAGTGCCACCCTTGCCATGGCAGGGACACCTCCCACTGTCCCAGGAGTCACATCCACAGGTCTGTTACATCCCCCAGGGATGGGGACTCCTGCCTGGCCCTGGGCAGCTGTGCCAGGGCTGGACAGCCCTTTAGGGGCAGAAATTTTCCCAATCTCCAAGCTAAACCTCCCCTGGCACAGCTTGAGGCCGTTTCCTCTTGTCCTTGGAAGGACTGATGGACCCCTGGCTGCACCCTCCTGCCAGGACCTGTGAGAGTGAGAGGTTCCTGAGCCTCTCTTCTCCAGGTTAAACACCTCCTGTCCCCCCAGTTTAGTTTTGTTTTGTTCCAATGGGAATTTAAACAAATCTGGGCCTTTTACATATTTCAGGCTCGAGCTGATCCCTGTTTAGGCTGAGCACAAAACAAATAGAGAGAAGTGACTTCATTACTTGCACTCTGGAAGTGACTTGACAGCCATTTAGAAAAATCCTTAACATTCACCAGCTTGCCAGGCTCCTGCTGTCCCCCAGGAGCGGGCTGGGGACAGAGCCATCCATCTCCCTGCCCTGCAGCACCGGAGGCAGCTCTGCAGCTGGGCCTGGATTCCTGCAGTCAATGATCCCAGGGCTCTCCCTCCTCCCTGCCAGCCTGGAGTGCCCAGGGGGTGAGGCTGGGGCTGTGTGTGCACTTTGTGCTGCCAGCGCAGTGCAAGCAGCTGATAAAACCATTGGTATTTTGCATTTCTTAAATCTTTGCTTTCAAGTTGACCTTATTCTCAGTGGGAAATCCGGGCTGGTGCTGCGAGAACAGAAGTAGCAGTAGGTTTAAGCTGTGATTTATTTCAGTCTTTTTGCCTCCTTCAGAGAGAAGTTTGTGTTTATTGTTCATTCATTTCCTGGCTGTTGTTTGGTGGAGGATCTTGTACAACCATGGGATTCCTCCAGGGAGCCCCACTCCTGTGGCCCTAAAGGGATGGTTTGAGTTGGAGGAACCTTCATATATTATATATTATAATATTAAATTTACATCTTTTGTGCTGGCCTATCCCATTTTACAGGTCCAAGAAAACACTTCAAGATGATTTTTCACCATAATTTGAAGTCCTGGTAATTTTAAACACCTTTGTAGGTTATAGGAAAACAAATGAAGAAGTTTTTGCTGCCTCCCACTCTCCATGCATGGAAGGTTTGAGTGAGCTCCAGGTCCTGGTGCAGTGCTGGTGCCCAGGCTGGTGCCAGGGCTGCTGTCCCTGCCAGCCCCCCTGCAGCCCCTGGGCTCTGGTGGCTCAGGGAGGTGCTGGCAGCTTGAATGCCTTCCTGGAAGCTGCTCCTTGTGATGCTCTCACAGGCAGCCCTTGGATGCAGAGAGGTCCCTTACATTTCTATTTACACTTGGGGTGGCAGTGCAGTAAATCACCTGTGGCTGCTGGCAGTGCCAGCAGTGAGGGATGCTCTGCTCTGGATCCCAGCAGAGCCCAGAGTGCAGCGAGTCCAGGTGAGCTCTGATGGAGTTTGCTGCCTGCCTGCCTGCGAGCCCAGGCTCCCAGAGGTCCTTTCCAACATAAATCACTCTGTGATTCTGTGAATTCTACCCCCAGCTCCAGGAAAAGAGGCCACTTCCCCTCTTGGGCAGCTGAACAAACCAAAGTGTTCAAACGCTGCCTCAGCTGAGACAGCTGGGCTGGGGAAGGGGGAGATGGGCTCTGCACACAGGGATGGGCTCTGCACCCAGGGATGGGCTCTGCACCCATTGGAGCTGCACCCAGGGATGGGCTCTGCACCCAGGGATGGGCTCTGCACCCAGGGATGGGCTCTGCATCCAGAGCTTGGAGCTGCACCCAGGGATGGGCTCTGCATCCCTTGGAGCTGCACCCAGAGCTTGGAGCTGCCCCCATTGGCTCTGCCCCGTTCCAGGAGCATCCCAGGGCTCTCAGTCCTTCCCTCCATGGTGGGGCTGTGCCCTCACTCCTCTTCTGCTGTGCTGTGAACAGATGAAATGGGGGGCTTGTTCAGATGTTGAAGATGGGTTTCTCTGTAGCCTCAGGCTTGTTTGGTGAGCATTGCTTTACCTGGCAGCAAACTCCTCAGCATCCCAAGCCCATCCTGGAGCAGGGCAGAGGGCAGGGAGGTGTCCAAGGTGTGGTGAGTGTTCCTTTACCTGGCAGTAAAATCCTCAGCAGTAAAATCCCCAGCCCACCCTGGGGCAGGGCAGAGGGCAGGAGGTGTCCAAGGTGTGGTGAGTGTTCCTTTACCTGGCAGTAAAATCCTCAGCATCCCAAGCCCATCCTGGGGCAGGGAGGTGGCCAAGGTGTGGTGAGTGTTCCTTTACCTGGCAGTAAAATCCTCAGCATCCCCAGCCCACCCTGGGGTGGGGATGTCTCCAAGGTGTGGTGAGTGTTCCTTTACCTGGCAGTAAAATCCTCAGCAGTAAAATCCCCAGCCCACCCTGGGGCAGGGCAGAGGGCAAGAGGTGTCCAAGGTCTCCTCCGTGGAGCACACAGGGCAGCACACACTCTGCCTTTCTGCTGCGAGCTTTAACAAAGGTTAATTGCCACGGTTTTATGTTTCCCTTTGTAATTAAGTGTTGAGCCGTCGGTGCTTTTCTCTACAACTCCTGACGACCGAAGCTAATCTTTTTAATCACTGCAGGAGAGAGCAGGAACTCCAGGACAGAGCATGCACAAAACCCAGGGCTTTTCATCGCTGGGAGCGTGTGTGAAGGCAGGAAAAGCTGCAGCAGTTACCTGGGGGGGATGCATCCCAGAAACAGCAGTTTCCAGTTTGGTTTCCCTAAGATTTGGTTAAAAGTTCTGGGAATGGAAGGTGATTCCAGCTGGGGCTGTCAGGGGGAAGCAGTGGTTGCGGCCCAAGCTGCTCAGAGATTGTGGTGGCAGAGATTTTGGTGTTGTGGCCTTCTCTGTTTGCTGCTGTTTCTCTCTTTCACATCTTTGTTGTATTAAGAAATTTCCCTATTCCTCCTTCACGCAAGCAAAATCTCAATCAGAGCTACATCAGTGAGAGAAATGGGTTTTCCCAGAGTGTCCCAGGCAGCCCCTGCTCTGGGGGAAGCTGGGTGGGGAAAGCACCAACTCCTCTGAGAGCTGGGGCCACAGGGGCCCCAGGGACACCTCAGCAGCTTCACAGTGCCCAGACAGTGAGCAAATGATGGCCATGACTTCACTGGGGTGGATCACACTGGCCTGCACAGTGAGAACACGCTTTGTTGTGTTAATAAATAACTGTTAAGTTTAAGAAATGAATTCACACGGATGGATTTATTGTGGTGTACAATTAGAGCAAGAAAAATGACAAATTTGTTCCTTAGAGTGCCTTGAAATAATTTCTATCTCATCTGATTAGGAGAAAAGGCTGCTTTGTCTTCTTAAATTATTTTTTCTCTATTTAAATAAATCTGAACTGCTTGCATGCCTGCAAGAATTACAAACGGCTGCTCAGACCTAAATCAAGCGTTCCAGGGTTGCTGCATGAATCTTCCAAGGCAATAAACTTTGGGTACCTCTGACAAGTTTTATGATCCCAGATAGGTGCACTGTGCTAAGGGCCATATTTCACAGCAACGCCTCTGAATAGATCAGATCAGTTTTTATATGCTAATAATTTGTTTTGCTAGTTTAATACCAAGAGCTATAACTCATATCGATGGCTTGCCTTAGACTGTGGGTAATTTGAGGAACAGTTTGGGAAAAATCACTTTAGGAACACTTTCAGGATTGCACTTTCCCATTGAGCAATTAAGGCAAGAATAAACCAGGCTGGAAATTAAAATTAAAAAAAAAAAGGAATTGAAGCTCGTCAGCTCCAGCTCAGGGTCATTCCCTCCGAAGTTTCCCTCTCCCTCTGTCACTGCATTTTCAGTTGGCTGAGTGTCTGGGCTCTTTTCCATTTCCTCCTGGGCTGGCAAATCAATCTTGTTATTTAGTCACTCTTTTTGCCTAGAACTAAAATCTAAATGTTTTTTTCCTTAAATTCCCCTCCAACTCCCACTGACACTGGTGGTGTATTGCAAACTTTACCTGTTCTGGTCCCTGACGTGCTGTGGGAGCAGCTGAAACTCAATTTTGCTGTAGCAGAGCAAGCAGTGCTGGCAGCAGGGGCAGTGTGGGAGCTGTGGGGATGCTGAGGCAGGGCAGGTGCAAAACCCCTGGTAATTATTGGAGGGCAGCCCCTGCCCAAGCCCAGTCTGATCTCTGGGGCTTTGTGGCTTCTCCAAGTCCCTCTTTGCAAACACGAGGGGTGCACATGGAGGGGCTGGGGCAGCAGGGACCCCCCATCTCCTCCTGGGTTTGTGCAGACTTCCCTGGAGCTGCTCCTGCTGTGGGGTCAGTGTTCCAGCCCTGCATTTGGGGCAGGCCATGAAATGGTCTAAATTTGCTATTATTTGGTTTTCTGCAGTTGGATAATTGAAACTAATAGAAGGAAATAGCTAATATTTTCAGGTGGGATGACCTTGGGAGCAGGAGAGCAGCTCCTTGTGTCTTCCTCCAGGGAGGAAAGTTAGAGGAATTACTGCCAAATAATAATAATAGCAGCAGCAGCAGCACGGGCTGTAATTCTCCACTCTCCTGCTCCAGCGACACCTGAGCAGCAGCAGGAGGAAAACAAATCATTTATCAGGGATAATTCCTTGGAGCAGGGCTGGGGAGGAGCGGGCAGAGCAATCTGCCTCGTCCCAGCCATTAAGGATCTTGGATGCAATTTTCCCATTTTGGCAATTTGTGCCTGCTCAGGCCCAGTGTGGACCCGTGTGACTCTGGAGGGAAACGTCCCCGTTTCCATTTCAGGCTCTGAGGTGTGAGAGCTGCTCCACCTCCTCTTCCTCCTGAGGATCTGACCCGTGGCTCCCCCAAATCACCCCCAGCCCCACTCTGTCCTGATTTCCCTGCAAGCCAGGCTCCTGTGATACCCCAGAAGTGCTGAGTGTTCTGCAGCTATTTTGGTCCCTGTAAAATCAAGGAGATTTCACAGAGAAAATCACAGAGATTTGACAGAGGGAGGGAAAGCTCCGAGATAATGAAATACTAAAACTCTCAGCAAAGTGGGCTTGGTTAGAGCAAAGGGCTGTCCTAAGGCAGAGCAGGAGGGAGCCTGGGCATCGGGAGCTGCTTGGCAGCAGCACCTGGCCAGGAAAGCAGCAGGGGGAGAAATCAGGGCACCAGGCACGCCAGAAACACAGCTGGGCTGAGGGGAGGGCTGTCAATTGTGGGGCTTTTGGAGGAATGGGTTTTGGACTCATTCCATAAAAGAGGGCAGGAGGAGGGGAATGGACTGAGGGGCTGGGCAGGATCACCTCAGCACAGGAGGAAGAAGTGGGGGGGTGAGAGGCACCAGGTGATTTCTGGGGGGCAGGAGACCATTGCTTGCTAAAAGAGGTAATTCTGCCCCACGTGAAGTGAACTTGGTGGGTTTCTGTCTGAAAAGGGGCTCAGAGCCAGGAGCTCCTGCTGCTTTCTGGGGAAGGGGAGCAGTGAAACGCTGGAGGGACGTGGGGGATGTGAATCCCAGCTGTGACAGCACAGCCCAGCCTGGGAGGGGGAGAAGGGTGAGCAGGAGCATCCACCCCTCCAGGGATGGGCACCCCAAACCTCCCTGGGCAGCCCCTTCCAGCCCCTGAGCCCCTTCCCATGCAGGAGCTGCTGCTGCTGTCCCTCTGAGCCCCTTCCCATGCAGGAGCTGCTGCTGCTGTCCCTGTGAGCCCCTTCCCATGCAGGAGCTGCTGCTGCTGTCCCTCCTCAGCCCCTTCCCATGCAGGAGCTGCTGCTGCTGTCCCTCTGAGCCCCTTCCCATGCAGGAGCTGCTGCTGCTGTCCCTGTGAGCCCCTCTCCATGCAGGAGCTGCTGCTGCTGTCCCTCTGAGCCCCTTCCCATGCAGGAGCTGCTGCTGCTGTCCCTGTGAGCCCCTTCCCATGCAGGAGCTGCTGCTGCTGTCCCTCCTCAGCCCCTTCCCATGCAGGAGCTGCTGCTGCTGTTCCTCCTCAGTCCCTTCCCATGCAGGAGCTGCTGCTGCTGTCCCTGTGAGCCCCTCTCCATGCAGGAGCTGCTGCTGCTGTCCCTCTGAGCCCCTTCCCATGCAGGAGCTGCTGCTGCTGTCCCTGTGAGCCCCTTCCCATGCAGGAGCTGCTGCTGCTGTCCCTCCTCAGCCCCTTCCCATGCAGGAGCTGCTGCTGCTGTCCCTCTGAGCCCCTTCCCATGCAGGAGCTGCTGCTGCTGTCCCTCTGAGCCCCTCTCCATGGAGGAGCTGCTGCTGCTGTCCCTCCTCAGCCCCTTTCCATGCAGGAGCTGCTGCTGCTGTCCCTGTGAGCCCCTTCCCATGCAGGAGCTGCTGCTGCTGTCCCTCCTCAGCCCATGTGCAGGGCTGAGCCCCTCACCTGGGCTGGCCTGGGCTGAGTGTCCCCACTGCTCCCCTGTTACTCATCCCAGGACTTCTGTCCCAGTCCATTTCCCCAGCTGAGCAATTGGAATAAATCATTTAGCAGGAGCTGGGGAGGTAAATCAGGTGGCACTGAGCTGTTTGTCAGCCCTCTCTGCCTCTCCTGAGGAAACACCAGATTCTCACCTTCACCAAGTTCTGTCTAATAAAATCTAGAGCTGAGTGATCGCATGAAGGAGCCCAGGTCCTGCAAGGATGAAGTAAATGTCTGGAGAAGCCACTTGGTGACCTTTCCCTCCCAGCTTCCCTGGTGAGTCACAGGTTTTATTTTTTGCTAAGTACAAAAGCATTTTCCCTGGCAAACGCTCCTTTGCTGAAGGTGAAAATGAATAAAAGGAGCCCACAAAGCCCCGAGGGGAGGGTCAGGTCATTTCACAGCTCTCAGTATTTATCCCAGCCCAGCTGAGGAGTGCTGAGCTGCCTGGAGGAATGCAGGCATTCCCTGCTCCAGCCCCAATTCCCGGGTCATTCCCGCACTAACCATTGCAGCAGGAAACTTGGGCAGCCCGAGAGAGCAACGCGATCACTTCACACCTCAGCCCTGCTGCTGGAGGGCATTTGGCGTTTGACTCTATTTAAAATTTCATCCAGAATTGATATACTGCATTTTTCATTTCAAAAATTGCAATCAGGTAGCAAAGTCTGAGTATTCAGACGAGAGTAATATCTTTCCAGCGTTCATTAATCTGAGTCAGTAATGAACTGCAGGTGGAATGGAGGGCTAATTCAGAACAAGTCATTCATTTGGTTATTTTTCTTATCTTCCCTCTTATTAAATATCCATGGACAGCTTAATTGACCTTCCTGAATCTTTCATGTCACATTCCAAGATGTTGTTGGTAGATGGTCTGCAGGGTGTTGGGGGTCAGTGTCAGCTCCTGGCTGGACAGAGTGGGCACTGGAGGGTCCCAGTGTCCAGAGCAGCCCTGTTGGTCACTCCCAGCCCTGTTGGTCACTCCCAGCCCTGTTGGTCACTCCCAGCTCTGCCCATGGCCAGGGGCTCCCTGGGATTTATCCTCCATCCTCCTCCTCAGGCCATGCCTGGGGGACACAGCAGCTCATGGTTTGTCTCTGCTGCTATCTTGACTGTATTTGCAGTTTCTAAGCTCAGTCCCTGTCTGCTTTAAGGCTCCATTCCCCCACTTTCCTTCATCCACTGGGGGTGATTTCCAGGCCTCTGACCGCCTCCCTTGCCCTCCCTTGGTTCCCCTCGTGTCACTCCCAGCCTCACTAGCACAGTGTGTGAAGCAGATGGCGTTCCCCAGGCAGGGCTTGGTGGGACTGAGCCCAGCAGAAGGATAATTTCCATATTTTGATGGCCACAGTTCTGTTTGCTGTCCCAGAGTGATGGCCTCTCATCCTCAGCTGCCTTCCCCACCTGGAATGCCAGCATTGATTATTTCTGCCCAGGTGTGGGGCTGCTTTGTCTCTCTTCAGTAACAGGTGTTCTTTGAAGGTGATTTCTGCAATGCCAGGACCTTTCTGGATTTCAGTCCCTTGCTCTCCTGTGCTCACAGTCCCTGTGCAGTGCCAGCAGCCAATTTAAGCAGCACACCCCTCCTCTGTCATGCAAGTCATTAATGAAGAAATTCATAATGCTCAGTTCAAGGTAGGTCTCTCAGCAACTTGATTCATCTCCTCCTTTTCAGCAGGGCTGTTTCTGGAACAGCCTCTGGTCTCTCTCACACAGGCCAGGCTGGCCCAGAAGCTGAAGCCAAGCTCTGAACATTTCGTGTCCCATGGGAGGAGATGCACTGGGATGCTGCAGCCCAGCAATGCTGCTGCCACACCTCGGGTGCCTTTTTGCTTTTATTGAAAGGTTCTTTTCTGGGAATGGATGTCTTGTGAGCTGGGAGGTAAAGCAATGTCCCTTCATCCTTCTGGAGAGAGACTGCTAACAGGGGCATGGAGAGCCAGGGCAGTGCACTTCAAAGTGACAGGAGGAGGTTTGGATTAGAGATTAGGAAGGAATTGTTCCCTGGCAGGGTGGGCAGGCCCTGGCACAGGGTGCCCAGAGCAGCTGTGGTGCCCCTGGATCCCAAGGCCAGGTTGGGATTGGGGCTGGCAGCAGCCTGGGACAGTGGGAGGTGTCCCTGCCATGGCAGGGGAACAAGATGAGCTTTGAGGTCCCTTCCAAGCCCAACCATTGATGATTCTAAAGATGTGGCTCCTCTTTGCCCATCTCTCCCTCTCCAGCCTTCCCCAAGAACAGTTGAAACTCTGATCTTGATTCACACAGTCCTTTAAGCGTGCAAAGATAAAGTTCATCAGCATAACCAATTTGCAAACATCTAAATTAGCCAGGCTCTCTCCCCGTTGCCTTTGTGGGAAATTATAAACTTCCCTCTTTGTTCCAGCATTATTGTGCTGACCATCTGCTCTCAGTTAGCCTTTTCATGAAGATTGAGGCAAGGAAAGCTTATTAAACACTCAACTTCCTTGGTTAATGGCCTTCCCCCGCTCCTTTTGCAGTTTCCCTTCATTACTGATGCACTTATGGAATGATCTCCTGCTAATTGCCCCCCTCTTTGTCCCTGACCTCTCTGCCCCCGTGGCTGCACGGCTCTGGGGAGGAAATCATCTCTGGGGGCTGAAATGCTGTGCCTGAAATTCCTGCCCGGGAAATCCCTGGAGAGCCCAGGGCCACTTTCAGGCTCCAGTGGCACTGCTGGGCCAGGCCTGTGCCAGAGCAGGGGGAAGGCAGGGCCCTGACCCCACTCCAGCTGGGACCCACGGGTGAGAGAAGGCAAAGGAATGGAAGGGAAGCTGTGGAGATTTAGGAACTCTTTCAATATGCAATTTGTTCCAATTTCATTAACTTTCTTCCCAGGTTCTCCTCTCCTGACTCACCCTGTTCTTGGTGCATCATCTACTTTATTTCTTGGTTCTTTACAGCTCCCTGGGGATTCCCCCTTCCTGATCCCCACAAATGATTGTTCTCCCTCCCTGATCCTTTTCAAACAGCTGCTGCAGCAACTTTCACCTTTGGATGTGTGTGACCTCGAAGGCACAAGAAAAATCCTTCCCAATTACACAGGGCAGCTTATAAACAGATTTCCAAATGCTTCCAGCCCCGTGTGCACACCCCAGGGCTTGGAAGGCCCAGCAGTGCTGGTCCCCAGGCTGTAGATCAAGAGAGGCTCCTGGGCTGGATCTGCTTGTGGCACAGCAATTTGGATAATGAGATGGGGAACATAATAACACAACAGTTCAGCCTTGCAACTTCATTTTTTCTGCTCTCCCACCAGGGACGGAGGCAATGAAGAGAGCTCTGATTTGCAAAGCTGAATAAAACAAAAGCACAGAGGAACCTGGCTGGGCGTGCTGACCTTCTTTTCAGTTTTCAAGCAACTCCAAACTGAGTCTCGCTCAGAACTGGCCGTGATCCTTGTTTTCTCATGCAGAGCCATTAACCTCTCACTTACTGAAGCAAGCAAACTGTTATTTGCTGGTATAAAAAACCACCTCTGGCCTTGCTCATTTTCTCCTGAGGCATCTGAAAATGGGGAAGCTTTGGCAGGTCCTGATAGTTCCAACCTGCCCGGGTTACTGGGAGGAAACAGAAATGCACACTGGGGGTTGCATAATGCAAAATGGCTGAAATGCAGCAGAATTGGGAACCTGTGCGAATCCTTGGGAGCTGGCAACAGGAGTGCTGCTTGCAGGGTGCTGCCTTTTTGGGGAGTGGGTTGTTGGCTTCTTCCCAGCCCTCAGATAACAGCATCTGGAGGCAGCTCTGGGCAGTGCTGAGGAGAAAAACAGGGTTGTCATTACTTCCACTAAATTCAATGGAAATAATTGTCACTGGCAAGCGTTTCCCTGGTGTCAGGCAGGTCCTCGCTCCACGTGATGCTTCCATGGAGGGCAGCACCTTCATGCACAGGGTGGTGTTTGGGGCTGCCCTGTGCAGAGCCTGGGCTTGGGCTCAGCCCTTGTGGGTCCCTTCTGCAGCAGGGCAGGGGCAGAGTCCTCATCCTGCAGGGGTTTAAAGCCCTGTGGAGGTGGCACGTGAGGACAGGGGGCAGTGGTGGCCTTGGCAGGGCTGGACTGATGTCTCTGAGGGTTTCTCCAGCCTGAAGCTCCTGTGGGGTCTCGTCCCTGCTCTCCAGAGCCCTGTCCTAGGGGAGCACCATCCCAGTATCCAGATTGGAGCTGTGCAGAGATGGACAGCAGGAAAGGAGCAGCCGGGCACCAAAGGTAACACTTTCAGCTGCAGCTGCCACGAGAACTCTTCCCTTCCATCTCTCAGAGCCACTTGCAGCTTTTTCTCTTTTCTGGCTCTTTCTTTGTTGCTCTTTGGTGGAGGAGCAGAAATGCAGAGCTGGGTCTGGAATCCTCACTGTGAGCCAGGTGCAGGCAGAGTGCTCCTGCTCGCTGCTGTGGGGATGATTTTGAACTTGCCAGACTGCTCAGAGGGAGAGGTTGAGGTGATAACTGCAGCTGGTGCTGCAAACTTCTGCCCAGGGGGAGCAGCATTTGGGGGCTCTGAGAAAGAGGAATCCATGGAGAAATCAGGTGGTGTTTTTCAGCAAGTCTTGTTTTTGACAGAGAATTGAAATATTGAGCCAATTAAAATGCCAAGGACTTTTCAAAACATAGACTTAACAGAGAAAATAGGACTTTAGCAGCAGATGATGTAAGCAAATAAAAAATCCTGCTCACTGGCGTTAACTAAGAGTGGTTATAAATGAGCAGGGTGTTTTTCCCTTCTTATCCATCGCTTAAAGCAGCCACTCAATAAAAATGTAACTTCCAGCTCAGTGCTGAAGGGTTTGAGGTCTGTGTGTGCTGTGGAGGGAGCAGCTCCATGCACCAGCACCTCCTGGTATTTTCTCCTGTATAAACTGAAGAGCCAAAAGACAGATGGTGGTCTAAAGGTCAGCACAATAAAACAGCAGGATTTACTGATTCCCCTCAGCGTTTATGATCCGAGGAAGATCTCTTGTTTCAATTGATAAGAGTTCCAGAAGCTGCTCTGAGCTTTGGGGACGAGGAGCGCTCGGGGTCGGGCACGGCGCGCTCCATCCTTGAGCTCCAGAGATCACCAACGCAGCCCTGGGCTTGTCTGCCACAGCTCAGCCAGGGCCAGGAGGAAAAGGAGTTGTTCCCCTCCCCACAGCGTGTCTTTTGGGATGTTTGCAGGCAGTGCAGCTCCCACCTGCAGCCCAGCTGTGTGGCAATGCCACCCTGGCTGTGCCAGACAAATTGCACCGAGCCTCGCAGCAGAAATGCCCCTGGGCTCTCCTTTGCCCTCCTCACCCCAGAAACATAAATACCTTGGAGGAAAAGGAGTTTTCCTCGTACCCACAGTGTGTCTCTGGGGATGTTGGCTCAGTATTTCAATTCTCGTGTCAAAAACAAGACTTGCTGAAAAAACACAACCTGATTTCTCCATGGATTCCTCTTTCTCAGAGCCCCCTAAATGCCCCCTCGGGGTCGGGCACGGCGCACTCCATCCACTGCCTTGAGCTCCAGAGATCACCAACCCAGCCCTGGGCTTGTCTGCCACAGCTCAGCCAGGGCCAGGAGGAAAAGGAGTTTTCCTCCCTCCCACAGCGTGTCTTTTGGGATGTTTGCAGGCAGTGCAGCTCCCACCTGCAGCCCGGCTGTGTGGCAATGCCACCCTGGCTGTGCCGGACACGTCCTGTGCCAGACAAATGGCACAGAGCCTCGCAGCAGAAATGCTCCTGGGCTCTCTTTTGCCCTTCTCATCCTGGAAACATGAACACCTTGGAGGAAAAGGAGTTGTTCCCCTCCTCACAGCGTGTCTCTGGGGATGTTTGCAGGCAGTGCAGCTCCCACCTGCAGCCCAGCTGTGTGGCAATGCCACCCTGGCTGTGCCGGACACACAGCGCAGAGCCTTGCAGCAGAAATGCTCCTGAGCTCTTTGCCCTTCTCACCCTAGAAACATAAACACCTTGCAGTTATATTAGTTAGTGGATTGTGTTAAATTGTGCTGAGGCACTGCTGGGAGCAGGAGGGAACAAATGGCTGGAGAGTGGTTTGCTCAGCAGTCAGCCAGGCTGGAGCTGCCTGGCTCTGCAGCCACCCTGGCCACCAGGCACCCCGAGGTGTTTTCCTCCTGAAGGTCAATTAAAAACCCCTCACCTTTTTTCCAATTTTTAGTTTTACGTGATATTAGAAAATCTGAATCATGGTTTAGTTCCAAAGAATCTTATTTAACTTCTTTTGACAGGCACTGAAGGCCCCCTTGCCCCCCATTGCTGCTGCAGGCCTTGGGTTTTATCCCATAGCTGCTGCCCCTGTTACAGCCTTGTTCTCCAGGTGCAGGGGCTGAAAAGCACTATGAGCTTTGTTTTCTTGTTTCCCTCGCTGCCAATGTTTGTACAGAGCTGTTGAGCTACACTTGCTGGGTTTTACCTTGACACTTTCATTTGGAGGCAATCTAATCTGTTCTGACTGCAGATCTGAAAGTGGAAGTCCCAGTGCACAGCAGAAACAAGGCATAAATTTCATCACTCGTGACCCATTATCAGGGTTTTTTTTAATCTGCCACTTCAGAAACCGTGTGTTGTTCCACTCCAGGTGCTTTAACAGCTCATTTTCGTTCGGCTGACACTGCTGTGTCACGGTTCATGTCTTTTCTGACATGAAGCTATCAGGTTCCTCCATTTACTCTTCCATTTTATCCCTGCTTACAAATGAGGTTTAGAGAAGCTAAAACCTCTCTGTGGCTGAGGTCTCTCATTTGAGCAGTGCTGCCCTTTGCATTTTATAATTGCTGCTGTACAGCTTCACTTGGAGGGCTGAACATCCTGTAAAATACTCGGAACAATTACTACTTTAGATAAATACTAGAAAGCCAGAGCTGTTCCAGATGCATCAACGAGCCTTTTGTAGATTTATAAACGCCTGATAAAAGGAAAATATTTCAGAATTTCCCAGTGTTCCTTTTTTCCCCACAGTGCTCTTTGCCAGATCAGCTTCAAAGCCAGACCAGAATTTGGCCTGCCCATGGTTTTTTGGGTGCTCCTGGTGTTTCCAGTGTGTCCCCTGGCCAAAGCCAGGGCAGGAGCCAGGTGCCCAAGGGCCAGGCTGGCAGCTCTGCAGGCAGCACAAGAACTGGAGGTGTCACTGTGTGCATTAATATCCCCTCATCCTTGTGTGCAGTCATCTGGTGTTTTTCACCAAACTCACATAGATTTTATTTTAAAATGTGGCAGGAGCGTGTTTTTCTCTGCCTGCAGCCATAAATAGAGCGGGGGGCTGGAGCTGTGCCCCCTCTGTGCCTGCTCGCCGTGCCGCGGCTGCTGAGGAGCTGCGGCACTTCTGTCACCTCGCTGGTGGCAGCGTGACTCACCGGGGCCAGGCTCCCCTCCCGGGGGAGGTGTTGGGCAGCCCGGCCCACGGTGACAACTGGGACCACTGGGGAGGGCTGACGTCAGTGCAGGCACGGCCCTGCTCCAGGAAATGTCCCAGCTCTGCCTGTGCTCAGTGTGGCCCTGCCTGGGAGACAGGGGTGGCTGTCAATGGCCAGCTCGGCATGGACAGCACCCAGCAGGGCTGAGCTGGGCCCAGCAGGGCTGACCTGGGTCCATCAGGGCTGATCTGGAGCCATCAGGGCTGACCTGGGCCCATCAGAGCTGACCTGGGTCCATCAGGGCTGATCTGGAGCCATCAGGGCTGACCTGGGCCCATCAGAGCTGACCTGGGTCCTGTAGGGCTGATTTGAGTCCCATCAGGGCTAATCTGGATCCATCAGAGCTGATCTGGAGCCATCAGGGCTGACCTGGGTCCTGTAGGGCTGATCTGAGTCCCATCAGGGCTGATCTGGAGCCATCAGGGCTGACCTGGGCCCATCAGAGCTGATCTGGGTCCATCAGAGCTGATCTGCATCCATCAGGGCTGATCTGGGTCCAGCACAGCTGACCTGGGTCCTATTCAGGGCTGACCTGGGTCCCATCAGGGCTGACCCGGGCCCATCAGAGCTGATTTGGGTCCCATCAGGACTGACCCGGGCCCATCAGAGCTGATTTGGAGCCATCAGGGCTGACCTGGGCCCATCAGAGCTGATTTGGGTCCTGAAGAGCTGATCTGGGCCCATCAGAGCTGATCTGGGTCCATCAGAGCTGATCTGGGCCCATCAGAACTGATCTGCATCCATCAGGGCTGACCTGGGTCCATCAGAACTGACCCGGGCCCATTAGGGCTTATCTGGGTCCATCAGGGCTGACCTGGGCCCATCAGAGCTGATCTGGATCCATCAGGAGCTGATTTGGGTCCTGCAGAGCTGACCTGGGCCCATCAGGGCTGACCTGGGCCCATCAGAGCTGATCTGGGCCCATCAGAGCTGATCTGGGTCCATCAGGGCTGATCTGGGCCCATCAGAACTGATCTGCATCCATCAGGGCTGATCTGGGTCCAGCACAGCTGACCTGGGTCCTATTCAGGGCTGATTTGGGTCCCATCAGGGCTGACCCAGGCCCATCAGAGCTGATTTGGGTCCCATCAGGGCTGACCTGGGCCCATCAGAGCTGATTTGGGTCCCATCAGAGCTGACCTGGACCCGTCAGGAGCTGCACTGGCAGTGAGGTGAGCTCATGTTACCATGAATTATGAATATAACAGCCATTGTCTCTCTGCTGTTGCCTGTCCCTCCCCTGCCCTGTGAATAATGCCAGTGCTGGCAGTGCTTGATGGGCCTGTTTGCCTGCAGCTGCCTGTGCTCTCAGTGCTGGGAGCCTTTCCCTGGGAATTAGATATCACTGAGATATACAAGTGCTGCTCCAGCCAGTCCTGCCTCTGACAAAGGAACAGCAATGTAATGGAGTTTTTCAGTGTTCTATTATAACTCCACCATATATTACTTATACAGTACCTACCTGGGGATAATATATTTATTTTATTCCCTGGCAATTCAAAATTGCCTGGGGAAAAAAAAAAAAAAAAAAAAAAAAAAAAAAACTTTGTTAAAAGCAAAAATGATAAAAATCTGTTATTTTATCCCAGAATCAACAAGGTAACCAATCTGACCTCACATTAGATATTTCATTTCAGTTGCTAAGTGATTTACTATTTTTTAACACAGCATAGCATTCAAAATGAAATATTTGACACCAAGTATTTTGATGAGAAAGAAATGTTAGTTAGGCACTAAAAAATTAAGAGAACTCGTGGCAATTGATGGACAGCTGTGCAGGATTTGTCAGCCTGCAGTGGGGTTTTTTTCCAAAAGAAGTTTTTTAACAAACTTTTCCCCAGCTCAAGGTCAGCCCAGCCACACACATATACCATGCTGAGCGTTCAGTCAGACCTGCAGAGATTTATGGGCTTAAGAGAGGAAATTTATCCTCAGTGCCTGCACTCCCTAAAATGTAGTAAATAGTAACCCCTGAGGGAGAGCTGCTGGGGGAAGCTCCAGAGGTGGAGACGTGATTTCCATCCCACCTCCACCCCCAGCCAGAGCTGCTCTTGATTTCATTTGTCATCAAAACATTGCTGTGTTTCCTTGGGCTTTTTGTGCTCCCAGAATAGTTCAGCTCTTTAATCCCCCCCAGTGCCACCCCTGCCATGGCAGAGACACCTCCCGCTGTCCCAGGTGCTCCCAGTGCCCAGCCTGGCCTGGGCACTGCCAGGATCCAGGGGCAGCCCGGCCCCTCTGGGCTCCTTGGCTCTCTCCAGATGGATTTTTCTCCCTTTTTTCTCTTTCTGCAGCTGAGCCCTGTCCCCACCACGATGCAAAGAACACCTTTGGGTGCCCTCATCCACCAGGAGAGCTGCCCCAGATGAAACCAGTCCATTTCTGTGGCTCTGAGTCCTCACCCAGCGTGGCAGGGAGGGATGTCCAGCCCCTGGGTGGGATGTTCTGACAGAGCCATCGTTAAACTGCAGCAAGTTGTGTTTCTCTCCCAGCTGGGACATGGTGGCACCTTTAAAAGGAATTATTGTTCAGTGCATGGGTATCTTAATCCTTTCTTTACATTTCCTTTTAGAACCATGTTTATCATTTAAAGCCCACCTCTGTGTGCCTTAATCTGAGACTCTCATTGGATTTTATTTTATATCTGTGATATAAATCTTTGATCCTTATTTTAGCTTTGTCTGGAATGCAACCACTAAGGAACACGCTAAAGATGTCTCTGGTTTTCTGTCAGGATCAGGATTCTCACAGAATTCAGTGTAAGGTAATGCTTCTTCAGTCTGGTTCTCACATTTTAAGAATAAAAGTCAATGAAATGCCACTACAGATATATTTTTTTGGTGCTGTAAATTGCATTTTGATGAATCTTCACTCTGAACCAGCCCTCCTTCAGCAGTGCCAGCAAGCCTCTCTTGTTGCTTCTAGCGAGAATTGTCATGGTGATGCATTCTGTTGACCACATTTTTGAAACACAGATTGTTTCTAATTTTGTTTCTCCAATTGACTCTGGGTACTGCACCATCTCTGTTTCTGGCCTCACTCTCTGTTCTCTGGAGGGTTTTATCACGACACACCGTGACAATCCACGCAGGAGCTCTGCCCCCTGCCCTCCCCGCACTGTGGGGAGCCCCGAGGGGCTGGCAGGGGGCTCAGCCTCTACAAAAGGGGCCTGGGGGGACCTTGTGGCTCTGCCCAGCTCCTGCCAGGAGGGGACAGCTGGGGGGGACCTGTTCTGCCAGGGAGCAGGGACAGGAGGAGAGGACATGGCCTCAGGCTGTACCTGAGTGTTCGGGGGGACAGCAGCAGGAATTCCTCCATGGAAAGGGGGCTCAGGCCTTGGCAGTGCCCATCCCTGGGGGTGGCAGCTGGAGGTGGCTCTCAGAGCAGGGACAAGGTGGGCATGGGCACTGCCTGGGCTGGGAGGGCTGTGCCAGCCTGGGGTTGCACAGGGTCCCTGGGAGCTCCCCTGGCAGGAGGTGACTCTGCAGCTCTCCAGATGTACTCGAGATGCTGGATTGCTCTCTGAACACAGGAGAAAGGCACAGAGCAGCAGGCCAGGGCTCCTCAGCCCTGCTGTGCTCCCATGGCAGAGGCCAGGCCGTGCCCCGAGGAGCTCTCAGCCCTCAGAGAGGCTGGCAAGCCTTAAGTGAGCTGAGAGCTCCACGAAGGAATTAAATTTGGCAGTGAAAGTGCAGTACTTAGGTTCCTCTCAAGTAGTCTTGAGATATAAAAGCGTTTCTGTGGGAGTTCTTGGCTGCGAGTGAGGGCTGGGAGAGGCGTCCAGCAGCCTGGGGAGCGCTGCTGCTGGGTTTGAGCCTTCGTCGTGGTGGCCACGGCTCCGGGAGGAAGGGCTGGCCTGAGTTTGAGTGTGGGGATTTCGTGTGCGTCCATGCAAGGGCAGAGGCTCTCCTGAGGGGCTGGAAGGGAGCCTGGAGCTGCCCACAGAGCCCTGAGTGCTGAGGCAAAGCTGGTGCTGAGTCAGCAGCACTGCTCTGGGTGTTTCTGCCTTCCTCCTGCACAGCCCTGGCAGCTGGGATGGAGCATCCCCCTCCTGTCCTGGCACTGAGGGCACTGTGCCCTGGCATCTGGGCTGGGCTGGGCTGGGAGGGACCTCAGAGACCAAGTCACTGCACCCCTGGCACGGGCAGGGACAGCACAGCAGCTCTCCAAGGAATGGGGAAATCAGATTAATGCAGGAATGGATAAATCAGATCCTCTAGGAATGGGGAAATCAGATTAATGCAGGAATGGATAAATCAGATCCTCTAGGAATGGGGAAATCAGATTAATGCAGGAATGGATAAATCAGATCCTGCAGGAATGGGGAAATCAGAATAATCCAGGAAGTGGTAAATCAGATCCTGCAGGAATGGGTGAATCAGATCCTCCAGGAATGGCTAGAACAGATCCAGCAGGAATGGGTAGATCAGGTCTTCCAGGAATGGATAGAACAGATCCTCCAGGAATGGGTAGATCAGGTCTTCCAGGAATGGATAAGTCAGATCCAGCAGGAATGGGCAGATCAGATCCAGCAGGAATGGATAAGTCAGATCCAGCAGGAATGGGCAGATCAGATCCAGCAGGAATGGGCAGATCAGATCCAGCAGGAATGGGCAGATCAGATCCTGCAGGAATGGATAGAACAGATCCTCCAGGAATGGGTAGATCAGATCCTGCAGGCTCCAGGTGAGAGCTGCTCAGCTCCCAGGGGATGGGAGCAGGGAGCAAGGTGAAATTTGGGCAGTTCCCATGGGCTCTGAACTGCTTCCCACAGCCACAGCAGGGATGTGCTGTGTCCAGCCACGGACAGGGAAACCCCTGGGTCAGCATTTGTGGGTGTTGCTGAGAAAAACAGCTTTATTTCTGCATAGGGAATGTTGTTATTTCTGCATAGGGAATGTTATTATTTCTGCTCTCCCTTATCTTCACAGGCAAAGCTGTCTGAGTTTTTCAAATAGCACGTTTTGCATATTGTATTCCCAAGAATGTTACATTCCCTTCTGTTGTTCAAGGAATAGCAAATTGAATTTGAGGAATGCTGTTGGTTTTGGCACAGTTTCAGAGAGAGCATTCCAAAGGAAAGGAAATCCTTCACGGAGAAGTGGAAGAGGATGAAAGCTGCTGGGTCCTTCCCATTGCCACACCCAGAGTGTCCTTGCTGAGGGACAGGGAGTGGGGAAGGCTGAGCTCCACCTGCACCACAGGTAATGCCAGGCTGGGTGCAAACATAAATATTTTCTATATAATTTGATGGGAAATCTAAGAACATGTGGGAGCCAAGGCTTGAAAGATGTCTCAGTGGAAACTCAGCTTGTCCCAAGGCTGAGGAACAAACAGAACCTGAGGAACAAGGTCCCAAGATATGGAGAAAAATGGGTTTGTTTTCAACAAAAATCTTGGTTTGTAAGAGGTGGAAATTCCTTATAGTTTATACAAATATCCCCAAATTGTGGGGTTTTTTTTAGTTATGAGGACATTTTGTCATCGGCTTGACAGAAATGAAAATGATTCCATCATTAATGCACAGCCTTGTTTGGCAGCAAAGAGGAGTCTGGAGGAGTCTGTGGCCCTGAACTCCTGGAGTGGGGACACAAATTCTGTGATTTTATTGCAGAATGATAAATTGCAGGATTCACCTTGATGGGAACCCATGGATTCTGTGGCTGCATCCCTGTGTTCTCCATCCCAGGGACTGCTGTGCCTTTGTGTCCCCATTCTAGAGAAGCAATAAAAATTCCCAAAGCCCCTGAGGTGCCAGCAGAGTTGGTGCTTTTCTAGATAAATGCTACTACTAGGTACTGCCTTAAAACCTGGTTTGGGAACATTTGTTGTGATTAAAATAATTCTGAATGACATTTTTTTATATATGGCACTGGTCAAGTTGTGGATGTGACAACTTTTGTGCAAAAATGACTTTTAAATTGAAAATACTGAAATATCTGAGCAGTTGAATTATGGCCGTAGTTTTCCACACCTGGATTTTGCTCTGATCTCACAGTCTGTCCTCACTAAAGGGCTTAACATATTTTATTTTCTTTTTAAATCCAAGTTGTTTTTGATGAAGAGAGCATGTTAAATCCATAGCAGCAATGGGGTGTGAGACCTCTGTTGCTGAGTGTGACCACCCACGCTCCCAAATCCCCAGCCTGGTTTCAGTTCCATTCTTCATTCAGTGCCAGAGCACGTCTGGATTTATGTGAGACCCTTGGAAAAATGGGTTTATAGTGAGCACAACCAGCAACTCGGCTGGAATTGATCCTTTCATCCAGAGCACTCAGACCCAGGCCCCCTCTCTGCCTGTTTTCACACCTTCCTCAGCTCAGGATGGAGGGAGCCAATCTAAGCAAGCCCAGATTGCCTCAGAACAAATGGCTTTTCTAGTCTGGAGTCCTCTAAACCCCATTTCTGATGCTGGTTTTTAATTTGGTTTGAAGCTGTTTTCCCAAAAGAAGAGATGGTTCAGGGAGCTCCTGTAGGTATTGACAAAGGAGGATTTTCACAAAGTTGGATTTTATGTCTGGATTGGATTTTATTGGATGGCCACAGTTTTTCCTAGAAAACATCCCTCCCTTCTGCCTGCTCTTTGTTCCCTGGTTTGGATTTTCTCACCTGTTGAGGAAGGAGTGGATAAAGAAATGCCAATATTTTAATTGTTAAAAGAGAGGAACCTGAGCTTTGTTGGGAGGTATTCAGCACTTGCTGGGGTATTTTTTATTTGCTGGATGTTTCAATTGCTCTGTAAAGAAACTCCTGTTGGAGAGGTAACTCTGCAGAAGTGTGAGGAGCTAATTCACACAGAGATAAAACAGTTATGGAAATGAGGTGGGGAGGGCTCATTTATCTGAAAGATTACTCAGGAGCAGCATCAATCACCAGTATTGGATAATGAAACCCTCCTGGAGAGGAAGGCAGTGGCCCCTCATGTCTGAGCACAGAGAAGGGGATTTACCAGCTTCCTGGGGGATTTTATACCTGCCATAAATAGATGGCACCAATATTATTTTGCAGTTAGCTTTGCCTTTGTGCAGCATGGGCAATGATTGGGTTTGCTGGCAAAGCTCAGTGCTCTGGAAAGGTCAGGATGACAACAAAAAAAAAAAAAAAAAAAAAACAGAAATGTTGCACTTAATTAAAAATAATATAAAGAGAAGTACTATTTTAAGGTTGAACATAATATGTGTAATATGCAGGAAGTCAATTAGAAACTCAAATAGCACCGAATTCCAGAATGGCTGGGTGGGAAGGGACCTTGAGGATCCCTGTGCACCTGCCCGGCTGGGGAGGGGCTGCAGCCTGCCTGGGTCATTGCAGCCCATCCATCTCTGCTGCAAGCCAAGGCTGCTGCCTCCCTCCCTGACGCCAGGGGCAGGGCCCTGCGCTGCCCTGGGGCCAGCACAGCTTTCCTTGGCATGGGGGAGGCTCCAGCTGTGGGGCTCTGCTGCCCCCATCCCTCTGGGGCACAGGAAGGGGTCTCTGGGAGGGCAGGGCAGCCAGAGCTCTGGGCACAGGGGGATCCTGCCTGTAGCTGCACAGCCTGGGCCCCACAAAATCTGTGGAACTCCCTCCCCTCCTCCTCAAACCGCGCAAAAGCACTCGTGGGGAGAGTCAGATGGGATGTGGGGCGGGAATTGTTCCCTGGCAGGGTGGGAGGCCCTGGCACAGGTGCCCAGAGCAGCCCTGGCAGTGCCCAAGGCCAGGCTGGATGAGATTCAGAATAACTGGGACAGTGAGAGGTGTCCCTGCCATGGCAGGGCTGGCACTGGGTGGGATTTAGGGTCCCTTCCCACCCAAACCATTCTGGGATTCTGAGAAGCCTTTGTCCCTCAGGGACAGAACCATCAAGGGATGGGCCATAAACCCCAGCAGCCCTGTAAAAAATGCTGGGATGGGCAGGACAGCCCCAGCCGAGGCACGCAGGCTTCGTGCAGTCAGTCATTAAACATCTGCCCCAGATGTGCTCTGCAGCACATCCTTCCTCCACATTGACACACAAGATTGGCTCAGATTGCCTCTGTCTATACTTTTAAGCAAAAAAACCCCTTTAATTTCATATTGTTACAGCAGAATAATTGGTTGAATCAGTGAAACCTTCCCAGCTGTAGAAAGAAGGAGATGTGTGATTTTTATTTCACGCCAGGCCGTGCTCCCAGCACAGGGTGGGCACTGAGGGGAGGCTCCTCAGGGATGGATCTGTGATTTCCTTGCCCAGCTCTGAGCTCCCTCAGCCAGCACTGAGCACTCTCCATGCAGGGAGCTGGGCTGGCTCTGATCCCTCTGCAGACGGCGCCGGGTACAAAACAAGGCAGATGATCCAAATTGGAGGTAATAGGTGGGAATGTGGGATGCAAGAAGATTGCAGATGCACCCTGAACCTGCAAGATTAATGAGTTTGTGCATCTGCAAAATGCTGCCTGGCAGAGCTGCTGAAGCCCCAGGCAATAACAGGCACAGGTACTCGACCTCTAGGAGCCCCTGTTAGGTGGCAACATGGCCAACAAAAGGGTTAAAAATGTTTATTTGCAGGATGGGGGAATCTTGGCCTGAGATCTGAGAGACTTTTCAGGGAGGGCTGTGACAGCCTTCTCCTTTCTGCACTCTGCACAGAATCCTTGCTGAAACTGTTAAACCATAGGCAGCCATACCTTCTTCCTCAGTCCCTTCTTTTAAAGGTAGGTAAAGTTTATTATTTAAACTTTTATCCTGCAAAATTCAGACTCTTTACTCTTTTTTTTTTTTAATTTTTTTAATTTTATTTTTTTTTAGGGCAGGGTAATGCCAGAATCCCAGTGTGGGTGGCCACCAAGCAAACCCAGGCAGTGTCCTGCTGGAACCCCAAATCCCCACAGGGCTCCCCCTGCCTGGGAGCCTCTCCTGTGCTGAGGGAGGTGGGAATTGTCCCTCTCAGGTTTCTGCAGCAGCCCTCCCTGACTCCTGGCTGCTTCACCCTGTTATTTATGGCCAGCCAAACACAGCACGCCGCTCCCACGATGTGCACACACACATGAGCTAAGAACAGCCATAAAAGCTTCTGAGGCCTCTTAATTTCTCCCTTTTGCATCATCTGTCAGGAAGCCTCGCTGGAGATGGGCTGTGCTCACTCAGAGGCACAGCTAATGTGCTCTTCGATGCTGCTGTTTGCAAAATCTCTGACTTATGGGCAATAAATCCCGGGGCTGTGCCTGGCCTGCAGGAAAGGAGAATTTGCCAGCCTGTACATTGCAGGTGGCACTTGATAAATGCAGGAACGCTCTGGAAGTGCTTGGGTTCTGGGCTTGAGGAGAGGAATCCCCAAAAACTGGGATTTTGGGAGACAGTCTATCAAAACAAAGTGAGGAACGCGCTGCTGGCGTGCAGCTCCTGCCAAGTGTAAGCTGAAATCAAACTGGCAGAAACACCAGGGACATTTTTTTTTTTTTTCTAAAAAAGCTCCACTCTTTGGGTGTAAAAACCTAGAAAATGTGGGTTTTTCTTGCTGTTTTTGCTCACAGGACCTGCCAGGCTGCTCCTGAACATGTGTGACGCTTTTGCAGCCGTGGGCCAGGTGTGATCCCGAGCTCACCTGGGGCTCTGCAGGGCAAACAGGGCCCCAGGCTCTCCTCCCACACCAACCCCTTCGGCCTTTGCTGCTCCTGGGTTTTCCCCAGCAGGATTTAACAACTGTGCAACATCCCTGGAACTACAGGGTTGGATCCTAAATGTGGGGGAAGTCTTTTGGGGAGGGGTGGAAGGGCTGGGCGTTCCAGCAGGCTGAGAGCTCAGGACAAGGAAACGAAGGATTTTCCTCCCTTTGTGCCATCCAGGCAGATTCTGGCAGCTCTCAGCATCCCCTGGGAGCAGGAGAGGATGAGAAGGTGCCTGCCCCAGCAGAGGATGTTTCTCCTTGTGCAAAATCCAGCAGAATCAACATTAGAACATTGTGCCTGTCATTTAAGGGACACTCATGCTACACTCCGTGTTCCTGGAGGTCTCATCCGGGAATAAAAAGTTTAAATTAGCTGATAAATAGTGATTCATCCTCATAAAAACCTCCAAACAAATCATACTTTTCTTTAGTTCAGCTCCTGGAATTTTTGGTTAATATTTGACTCCACGGTCTGATCCATCTCCAATTCATCCTCTCTTGTCTGGCTGGTTTTAATAACTGCACACCCTCAGCTGTTATTTTGTTTAGGTAGTAGAGAACAATTCAGCCTGAAGAAAATTAATTTTCCTCTTCCACGTGGTTTTGGGTTTCTTTTTTTTTTTTTCTTTTTTTGTTTCTTGTAGTTTTTTAAATGAATTCTAGAAAATAGCAATGAAAATATGGGAGGGAAGTCTGAAGTAAACATTGATTTTTACAGTGCAATAATTTATGGTACCAACTTAATAAGTGGTGTGACACGAGCAGCTCACCCCCCATTTATCATTCATTGATAGTTTGATTCCAGAACTTTTAACACCACTGCTCACTGTGACATAATAAAGGACCTGCCAACATTCCCATTAGAACCATGAGACTTTAGGAGTTCTGCTTCAGCTATAAATATCAGTGTTTGGAATCTACAAATTATTTTGCAGAGTAACAGCCTCGGAATGACGTGTTCCAGCAGCCACAAAGAAATCAGGCTTTGACACTTTTGAACTTGAGGACAACATCTCCCTCCTTCCAGAAGAAAAGGCTCAGGGGTGCTTTTCATTATGTCCACCATCACAAGTTTACCAGCTAGCAGACAGCTCCTGAGCTGAAATAAATCCCTTCAGTTCCCCAGAGGGCAAGGAGGAGCCAGCAGCTTCCATGAAGAGGTTCTGGTGAGGCTGTCTGGAGTGGGGATGGTGGGCTCCAGGCTGGCCCCACCCTGCAGGGGCTGGGCAGGGACACAGAGAGCAGCTGAGCCCAGCTCTGGACTGCCCAGAGCATTCTGCCCAGGAGGGCACACGGGAGCCTGGGGAGGGCCAGTCCTGCTGCAGGCGTCAGCACAAGGATGCCAATGATTTCAATGATTTCACAATGATTTCAATGATTCCAGCTAAATTATTTCAATGATTTCTGCAGGCGTCAGCACAATGACTCCAATGATTTCAATGATTTCACAATGATTTCAATGATTCCAGCTAAATGATTTCAATGATTTCTGCAGGTGTCAGCACAATGATTTCAATTATTTCAATTATTTCAATGATGTCAGCTCAATGATTTCTGCAGGTGTCAGCACAATGATTCCAATGATTTCACAATGATTTCACAATGATTTCAATGATGTCAGCACAAGGATTCCAATGATTTCAATGATTTCACAATGATTTCAATGATTCCAGCTAAATGATTTCAATGATTTCTGCAGGTGTCAGCACAGTGATTTCAATTATTTCAATGATTTCAATGATGTCAGCTCAATGATTTCTGCAGGTGTCAGCACAATGATTTCAATGATTTCAATGATTTCAATGATGTCAGCTCAATGATTTCTGCAGGTGTCAGCACAATGATTCCAATGATTTCAATGATTTCACAATGATTTCAATGATGTCAGCACAATGACTCCAATGATTCCAATGACTTCACAATGATTTCAATGATTTCAATGATTTCACAATGGTTTCAATGATTTCTGCAGGTGTCAGCACAATGACTCCAATGACTTCACAATGATTTCAATGATGTCAGCTCAATGATTTCAATGATTTCAATGATTTCACAATGATTTCAATGATGTCAGCTCAATGATTTCAATGATCTCTGCAGGTGTCAGCACAATGACTCCAATGATTTCACAATGATTTCAATGATGTCAGCTCAATGATTTCAATGATTTCACAATGATTTCAATGATGTCAGCTCAATGATTTCAATGATTTCACAATGATTTCAATGATGTCAGCACAATGGTTTCAATGATTTCTGCAGGTATCAGCACAATGATTTCTGCAGGTGTCAGCACACTGATTTCAATGATTTCACAATGATTTCAATGATTTCTGCAGGTGTCAGCACACTGATTTCAATGATCTCTGCAGGTGTCAGCACAATGATTTCTGCTTGTCACACCCTGTAGAAATTTCTCTCACGCCTGAGGGCTCAAACAGCTCCACCTTCCAGGTTTGTTGGTTCAGGAACTCCTAAAAAGAGATGTACATGGGAAACAGAACTTGTGGGTAATGGGATAGCAATGAAAAATAAGTGAACTGGTGAGCTAAATTCCATTTGTACCTCCAGTGTCCAAAGAACTGTAATGAAAAAGGTGTGTGATTATGTTTGCCTTAGCTTGCTTGTAGGGATTTAATGTGCATTCTGTAAGTCATTAAATAATTTTGTTGGGGCACTGGATCTCCATGTTGGGACTTTATTACCACAGATCACTTGGAAACAGGAAAGAGACCTATGGAATTGGAAAACAATTTACAGTTTGTTGTTTTTTTTTTTCAGTAACTAGCTCATTTTAAACCCCATTTTTAGCAAGAAATAATGACTTGCTTTATTTAGAGACTATTTTAAATGCTCTCGAGGTATCTACAGAATATCTTGACATCACAGATAAATCAGGAGCAGACTCAAAATTAGCCCTGCTCTGTTCTATATTACAATATGTTCTATATTTCAGTTACATTATCCAATGCACCTCAGAGACGGGAGGAGAGGCAGGGTGGTCTGTTGTCAAAGCTGTTTCTAACACCTGATTGTCCTCACCCTGGAGTCCTGCCGGGGTTTGTCCCTGAGGCACAGAGCTGGGGGTGTGTGGCAGGGTCTGAGCAGCCCCAGGGTGCTGGGGTTTCCTGGGTTGGTGCTCTCAGTGCTTTAGTTACACACCCAGCAGAGAGGTGGATGCTCATCTGAAGGTGAGGGCAATTAAACTGACCTAATTCCTGTCCAAAATAATCAGGATAAAACCTGCACTATCCCAAGATGGGCACCAGGGTCTGGCTGTTGGAGCTGCTCTGGGGGCTGCTGCTGTGACCTGGGGCTGCTGCAGGGACAGCATTTGCTCTGTGGTGCCAGAACCATTGAGCTGCTTCCTTAGCTAATGAAAATGTGCTTCATTAACAGTTAGCTTCGTGCCCTCCCAGACTTGGCAGGTCCTTACTGGGATGGATGAGGTCCTTACTGGGATGAACAGGAGCTTTCCATCAAAACCAGCAGTCTCTGGTCCCCTTTTCCTGCCATGATCCCTCATCTCCTCCAGGCTCTGCTCAGCCCAAAGGACCCCCCAGCCTTTGGGGAGGCAGGAGCTTTGCAGGGTGTGTTTTATCCCTCCCCATGGACACAGGGATGAGCAGGCACCAAATCCTCCCCAGGGCAGTGCTCGGCTGCCCGAGCAGTTTTATTTGCAGCTGGAGCACAGCAGCTCCTGCCTGTGAGCAGCTCTGCAGGGCTCCATCCAGCAGGGCAGGGCAGGGCAGGGATTCTCTCTGTTTGCTGCTGCAGAACACGAGCAGGAGATGCTGAACACAGAGGGACAGCAGCAGGACAGGACAGGGATTGTCCAGCAGGACAGGACAGGGATTGTCCAGCAGGACAGGACAGGGATTCTCTCTGTTTGCTGCTGCAGAACACGAGCAGGAGATGCTGAACACAGAGGGACAGCAGCAGGGCAGGACAGGGATTGTCCCTGTGTTTGCTGCTGCAGGAGATGCTGAGCACAGAGGCAGAGCAGGGATTCTCCAGCCAGGCAGGAGAACCAGGATTGTCCCTGTGTTTGCTGCTGCAGGAGATGCTGAGCACGGAGGGAGAGCAGCCAGGCTGCCCTGCACACACCAGCCCCTCCTGCCTGCATTAACCCCAGCTCCAGGAATATTTCCTCTCCTCTGGCCTTGCACCTTGTTGTTGAGGAGAACATATAATAATAATAAAGGAGCATTTGGAGTGATTTGGTTAGAAATCCATCAGACTGTCAGACAGTCTGGTGGCATCAATAATTCCCTATTAAGCTCTCTACACCCATTATGGTTTGTGCTTTTCCTCTTTTTTTTCTCGAAGTTAGTTTCCAGGCAACCAGTAAGAACTGAATTGCATTAAGCTATTAATTCAGCCTTGCATGCCAGCTCCAGCTTCTGCAGCCCAGCTCTTCCTCTCCTGCACCAGCTTTCCTCCTAAAACCCCTTTCATTGGTCTAATCTCCAGCCCAGAGAGCTGGTGTGGAACTGGCGGGCTCTGGGCTGGGTTTGGTCCTTGTTTGGGCCTCAGCCTGGCAGCGGGGGTGGTTTTGAGCAGAGTTCTGAGGAAGGTTGGTGTTGGGCACCAGGAAATGCACAGTGATCCCCTGGCGTGTTCTCCATCCCCACGCCAGAGATGGCCCCAGTAAGGCCTGCATTAGGAAGATTTTTGGGGATTTGAAGGTGGTGGGGTTGGTGATTTGAGGGTGGGCAGCCCTGGCACAGGTGCCCAGAGCAGCTGGGGCTGCCCCTGCATCCCTGGCAGTGCCCAAGGCCAGGCTGGACAGAACGGGAGCAGCCTGGGGCAGCGGGAGGTGTCCCTGCCATGGCTGGGCTGGGATGAGCAGAAGCAGAGGCTCATTACCGTAATTTGTAATTTGAGCACAGGCAGATGTTATGTCAGAGATCCCTTCCTTCCAGGGGAACACATGGATTTAGGAACGTGACTTATTAATGAGTCCTTGGATGGGCAGTGCTGCCATCAATAACGGAGCAGTGAGGCACAGCAGTAATGGGATGGAACCACCCCGAGCGGGGCAGGGAAAGCTGTGCAGAGGCTGGAGAGGAATAACTTGGGTGCCGTGCTGCAGAGTTAATGACTGTAGTGCTGGAGAAAGGAACTGCACTGGCAGCTTGGGAACGAACCCCCCTGCTCCTTCCCTGCCAGCTTTCCTTGCAGGCCCGGCTGAGAGGAAGCTGGAGAGGTGGGAGCCAGACCTGGCCTGAGTTGGCCCTTGTGGCTGATAATCACAATTATCAGGTGAGAAATGCAGCCTGGACTGAGCTGTGCTGCATCTCAGCAGTGAGAAAGATCACTCACCATTCCCCAGGCTGTGTTACTATTTACAATATACTGTATGTACACCTGTATATAGAAAGGTATATTATATATAAAATAATAATATATAAAATATAATATATATAATTATTATATAAATAATATAACAATATATAAACTGGAAATATATATTTATTTAATATAATATCTATATTTAATATATTATATTAAATAATATATATATTTATATACAAATATGTTAAAATATAAATATATATAAATAATATATATTATTTTATTCTATTATTGGGAAAGGTTCATCCCCCAGAGGGTGCTGGCACTGCCCAGGGATGGGCACGGCCCCAGAGCTCCAGGAGCTGCCAGGGATGCCCAGGGTGGGATTCGGGGTGTCTGTGCAGGCCAGGGCTGGGCTGGGGGATCCTGGTGGCTCCCTCCCATCCCAAGACATCCCATGATATTCACTGGGTCACACTCAGAGATCTCTTCCATGCAGGCACTTGGGTGAGCTTTGTCTCAGGCTGTGAACTGCAGTCAGGGAGTTGTGGAAGCCACTGGAGAAGCTCTGCTGGGGATTTTTGATGAGGCTGCAATTAGAGAAATCAATCTTAAAGAAAAGAATTTGTGTTTATCCATTGCCAAAAAACCAACAAAAATTATGATGAATAAATGTAATACTCAAAAAAGCTGAAAGGGAAGCACCAAAATAAAGCCATTTCAGATCAAGCTGCCATGGCTTTTGTAGAACAGTTGGCTTGGGATAGAATTTTAAAAAGTGATTTTAAAAAAAAGTATTAAAAAAATAAACTACAGTTTTGAGCTTTTTCCAATTTCTGTCATTAGAGATCTATGACATAAGTCTGAGTCACAGAGGTGACAAATCCAGGCCCCAAAAGGAAACCATATCTTCATCAAACTTCACTGGGGAAACCAAATTAATAACGGTCTGTGATTACCAGCAGGGCTCATCATAAATGCTCTTCTCTGCAGCAGCCATAGGAACCTGGGTAGTTGAGAAGGGGTTTCACACCACACTGGTTGTTTAGATTTCTTTGGACAATGATAAGCACCGGTTTTACTAATTAAAACCACCAGTGATAACCCCCAGTTACACCACTTACAGTCACCAGTTACGCCAGTTCCAGCCACCAGTTTTACTGATTATAACCACCAGGTACACCAGTGATAACCACCAGTTACACCAGTTCCAGCCACCAGTTTTACTGATTATAACCACCAGGTACACCAGTGATAACCACCACCACCAGTCATAACACCAATTACAAACACCAGTTTTACCAATGATAACACCATTACAACCACCAGTTTTACTAATTATAACCACCAGTTACACCAATGACAACCACCAGTTTTACTAATGATAACACCAATTACAACCACCAGTTTTACTAATTATGACCACCAGTTACACCAATTACAGCCACCAGTTTTACTGATTATAACCACCAGTTACACCAGTGATAACCACCAGTTACACCAATGACAACCACCAGTTTTACTAATGATAACCACCAGTTACACCAGTGATAACCACCCTCAGATTTGTCCCTGGCACAGGGGGTGTTCCATCCTCAGGGGCTGTTCTGGTTCTCCCAGCAGATCCAGAAACCCCCGTGGTCAAGGTGCTGAATCTAATCACATTCTCCATTTCTGGGCCATATTTTATTAAACATTTTCATCACTTTGAGCTGTGCATTCATACCTCCACAGATTTATATCTGTAATTAGGGGATCGTTATTTACCAGCTGGTAAAAGACACCTTTCAGCAGCATAATTCAAATGTCAGGAGTTACTGCCAGCTCCAGATTAATAGTACAGTTATTTCTTTGGCTACAGGTTAGGAACGTGGTTGCTGTCAGAAACCTTTGGAAACAGTTCAGAAATGCTGGGAAACAACTATTTGTGTTTTTCCAGCTGAAGAAAATCAGTTGTATGTGAAGGAAAGCGATCCTTCTCCCAGATCTAAGTTCAGTAATGAGTTGTTTTTATTTAACAAAGTCTCTAACAGATGGTGTTGCTAAATTTTGAATATTAGGGCTGGTTTTGCAAGAGGCCTCCACACAGGCTGATGGAGCTCAGGGGAGGTTTCACATTTCAGCTTGAGCTCAGGGCTGATCCTCCAGCCCCTGTGGTCACTCCTGGGGCTGGAGCCACCCCTGGGTGACCCCCCTGTGTCTGCACCCAAAGCTCTGCCCCTGGAGGGGACCCTGCATGAGAGTGCTGAAAAAAATTATTTATTGTGTGTGCTCTGCAGGGGGAATCACAGAATGGGCTGGGTTGGGTTGGGTTGGGTTGGGTTGGGAGGGACCTTAAAGGCTGCCATGGCAGGGACACCTCCCCCTGTCCCAGGTGTCCCCAAGCCCCAGTGTCCAGCCTGGCCTTGGGCACTGCCAGGGATCCAGGGGCAGCCCCAGCTGCTCTGGGAATTCCCTTCAGTGGATGATCTTTGAGGATCTCAGCAATTTCTTGGTGATCTGAGATTATTTTGCTGTTGGTTTCTGGGAGGCCTGTGCTCAACACCTCCTGTATGGTCAATGCTCTCATCCCACCAAAATCCCGTTCAATTGGGAAGCTGTGCTTGCCACAAATCCACATTTCCTGGGCAGTAAGAAGCAGACAGGGGCACTGCCAGCCGAGTCTAACCAACATCCTCTTGTTCCCTAGGGCTGAAATCCTGGAAATAACCAAAGTCTCCCCAAATCCAGCAGCATCAGTGTCACCCCTGCACGGCCCCTTCACAGATGTCACCCCTTGGGTCACCTGCCTGTGCTCCAGCAGGAAGCTTTGGGCTGATGATGGTGAGACATTCCCATGCTTCTCCAAACCCAATTCATACCCTTTTTTCTGGTTGTTACCACTCAGACTCTTTGCTGTGCTCCTATAAACGCTCTGCTCCTTTTGAAGTGGGGGTCAGACATTTGCTTGGTCTCATTCCTGCAAACCCTTCCCGGTGTCAGAGGCATCCCTGGCTGTTGAGTCATTCCAGGCACTCACCTGGTCAAAACCTTCATCACTGAAATTGTTTCCTCCATAAGCAACACAAGATGCTGAGTTTTTTCCAACGTGGGAATGCAGCTGATGGAAATGAAGGGTGACTGTGCACATGTAATTCAAGGGAGTAGCTTTGGGGAAACATCAGCCAGGGGAAGGAGGAAAAGAAATTGGAATTCAATTGGATTTTAGTAACTTCAGCTTAGGTTTGAATCATATTTACGTGCTTCTCTCTCTCCCCTCTGTTTGCAAGTTTTATTGCTATGGCTCTGGTGTCTTGGAGCGATGAGAATTAGTGGGTTTGTTATTGCTGAGAGGGAGGGAGCTGCAGCAGCAGGGAATGAGATCGTTCCCTGGAGCCCTGCACAGGAAAAGTGTGGAAAACCTGGAGCTGAACCCAGAGCCCAGGAGACACGAACGGCCCCAGAACGGATGCGCGCTGGGCCAGGAGCTGCCAACAGGAAGCTCCAGTCGAGGTTTAGAACTCAATTAGCATGAGGGATGGGATGGAAATGGGGACATTTAGGGCAAAATCCTCCCTGCCTCGCACGGGGACCCAGGAGTTTTGCAGCTTTGCTGTTCTTGCTTCCAGCGCTGCCCAAATGTGAGAATTTTGTGCAGTTTCAGAGCCAAGATGAAAGTGAGAAATCATTTAAGAGCCCGAGCTCCAGTGGGAGCATCAGCAGGATCTGGATTGATGGAAGTGCCCCAAATTGAGGGTGGTTTCAGGTGATTGTTTTTATTGTTGGTTGCAAGCTTCTGGTGAAAGCTTTTCTGAGTGAGTATTTTGGGACGAGGCAAAGGCTTCTCACAGGGTGAACCAAAGATGAAATTACAGGTCTTTAGCAAGAACTGCACTGGTAAATGAAAAACATGATGTGGCACAGTAAAAATAAGACCATTGTCCTGAAGTCTTTGGCTATGTCCTTTAAAGTGTACTTTGGGGATTAATCAGCAAATGATTGTGTCCCAGCAATCTGGCTCAAGTGGGTTTTTCTTATACTGCAGCCTTAGATTGCACACTCACTGTCAATTAAATAATTTTAAATAATGCGGCTGTTATGGTGTGGCTCTTGGCTGGCCAGGGTTTGCTGCTCCTCCAGCACAGCCACGTTCTCTGGAGGCCTCTCCTCTACAAGAGAGGGTGCAGATTGCTCCTCTCTCTGTCAGTCCATGGAATCCAGCCCCTTTCCACCTTCCCCAGACTCCAGGCCCACTCTCCCATTGGGTCTGGAGCTCTCCCAGCACACAGAAAAGGACCAGGGGAAGGCTTTGACTAAAGAGAGACCCAACGTGGAGCCCTGGCCACAGGAGGAACTGGGGTGGGTCTGTTTCCCTCAGGGATGTACTAATTCTCATTTTTTCCTTCTGAATTTTAAGACTGTGTTCACAGAATAACAGAATGATCACAGTTGAAAAAGAACATCAAGTCCAACCTTAAATGTTCCTTAGATTTGAACAAATCCACAATTTCATTGGTATAAAAATGGACAATTAACTCCAAAACACTGCAATCTAGAGAATTCCAGCCTAGTTCTGGTGGGGATTAAGCAGAAGTTTCAATTAATTAATGGTTGAAATGCCTTGATAACTTTTGCCTCATAAACACAGAAAAGGAGACATAAAGTAATGGTAGAAACTCCCATTTTGGAAGAGAAGATTCTCCTTCCTGGCGGTGAGGCTAAAGGAAGTTTGCTGTGTTTCAAGAGGATTGCCAGTGGTTACTTTGATTTCAAACATTAACTCAGCACACCCCAATCCTGCCCACTCCCAAGCGTGGCTTCCATGGGAATTGGTGATTTATGGGACAGAATTTGAATTGCTGTTTGTAATTCCTGTCTTGGTTGGAAGCACTAAAAGCTCCTGCCCACTCCTGTGGCTCCCCAGAGCCAGGGCTGTGCCCTCTGCAAGGGCTGGGGCTGCCTCGAGTGACCCCTGAGCTGCAGCCTCGGGTGAAAATGGAAAAGTTCCCGAGCAAACACCAGGGACACAGGAGGGCTTTCTCCTCCCTAAGTGCTCTCATGGGTTTGCCTGTCTTTTACTTGCTCCTCTCCTCTCCAAAATGCCATTTTTTTTTTTTTTTTCCCCTCAAAGAGCATGAAAAGGAAAATTACTAATGAGTCAAACCACCAGAAAATCTAGGGGATGTCTTGAGGACATGGATTTTCCCCCATGGCTGTGGCAGAGCCAGAGCCCACACAGCCAGCACTGCCCTGCCCTGCCCTGCCCTCATCAGCCACCCCTAATTAAATTAACTGGCTGCAATTAACACACAGCCCAGCACCACTCTTTTAATTCATCCTCTGGTTCTCCAAACTGAATTGCTTTTAATAAAAACCTTATAAAAAGCAATTTTATTCTTGTCTGCTCACGCCAACCCTGAGCTACCATTGGTGTGTCTGAAATACTCAGTTTGATTTAGGCAGAGTTGGGCCCTGAGCTAATGGAGGAACCAGAGGGGGAATGCAAGGCACCTTCTAAACTTGGAGAGAATGCAGGGCACCATCAAGGTGGGGAATTAAAGAGGAAGGAGAGAAGCTCTCCAAATTTAATACAGAAATAAATGATGGGTTTAGCTCTGCTGCACGAACATTGCATTTCCCAGTAGTAAAAGCTTGTTGGTATCTGGGTCAAGAGAAAAAAAAAAAGCTGCTAAAATTAAGAAACACTTCTAAGTTTTGGGTTATTAGAAGTGAGAGAGGTTCAGTGAGAAGTTCTGGATTGTCAGTGGTGCAAATGAGGTTTTCCTGACAGGAGGGTGAGTTTCTGTTTGACTTTTTCCTTAAATATTTGCAAGAAAATTAAGGGCAGCGTTTTGGCTCTGCAAATATTGACAGCAGGCTTTCCTCTGTCATTAGCAGCACCCGTGTTTGCTGAGCTGAGCCTGAGACCCCCAGGGCCATCCCAGAGAGAGGGGTCAGGGCTCCTGCCCTGTACCGAGGGGTGGCATGGGGAGAGCAGGAGCTCAGCCCTGGCTGCTCTCAGCAGAGCTAAATGGGGACAATTGGTTCATCATGGGCCTCTTCTGTTCAAGTGCACCAATGCTGGAGTGAGAAATGTGCTTCTCACCCAGGGATCTTCTGATTGTGGCTTTCTGACGTGGGCTTGTTTCTTCTCCTGTTTGCCTTGGCTTTGGTGTTTTCAAGGGTTCTTGCTGGCCAAGTCTGGTGCTGTTCCTCAGCTTTATATTTGGACCTGGATATCCATGGAAATCAGTGGAAATCCTTGCAAGCCCTCGTTGGAATGACAGGTAACGAATCCTCCCCTGTGGTGAAGCTCAGCGTCCCTTCCTGAGGTGCAGCCTCTGAGGGAAATTCCCCCCTCTGAAACTCCCGATCCCCGAGGAAACCCTGCACCCGCGTGGGGCTGCCCTGGCTGGCCTGGGAGCTGTGATTCCCCACCAGATCTGCCCACAGCCTGCCTGAGCCCCAGGCCTGGCCATTCCAGGAAACGCCACGTGTCCCAGCTGCTGGAAAGCAGGGACAACAATACAGAGGGATTTCCAAAAGCCCCTGCACGGGCCAGTTCCCTCCGTTTGGAGTGGATCTCTGTGATTTATTAGTCAGAAATTCCATCATATTTTGTACCATCCTTCACGAATCTCAGCTCCAATTCTTTCCCTTCTCAGAGCTGTCTCGTGAATAACAAACCCCACATTGTTCTTGTGTGTGTTCTTCTGAATTTATTTCATGTCATTTTACAGGAAAGGAAAAAAAAAATGCAGCTCCTCTCACTTAGCCCCTTTGGGACAGCAGCCACAGATGAAGAGCGAGCAATCAACGTGTCAGGATAAAATTAGATTGCCACAGAGCACAGGGTTTGATCCAATATCTGAATCAGATCTGGGCTTCAGCCCTGCATATCACAATAAATATATACATAAGCATTCTGACATAATTTTTTCAACAAAATGCCCTAATAATATCAAGAAATGATAATATTTGTTTCCATTTAACTGGAAAAAATAAGGAAAATATTTTAAATATTCATTCCAATGTGTTTGGTTTGGGTCAAAGTGTTTTTGTTCTCCTGGAGGAACCAAGAGAAGCCAAGTGCCAACAAGTTGGAAGACATGAGCTCAATGCAGGCACAGCCCCCCTGCCCTGCTGGATTCCATAAAAGCCCTTTTCTAATAATAATTATCTCCCAGAGGGGCTGGTGATCATGGCTGAGGCTGGGATGGCTTTTCTGGGAGGGTGTTGAGGCAGTTCCCCTCTCTGACCCTCAGGCACTGCCATTTGTACCCGGTGAATCCTGAGCCATCAGAGCGCCCTGCTGAGGGCAGGCCTCGATTTGGGCTAATTGAGGATAAAATCCATTTTCTCTGGGTGTGAAAACGTTGCTGCACACACACACAGAGCCTGTTTGGAACCCTTGTGGCCCCCTAATCTCCTGTGTAAGGAGTTTAACCTGGTTCTTCTCACACCCAGTGCAGGTCAGTGTGGGAGCTGCCAGGATCTCCTCTGTCCTGGCTCCTTCATCCTCCAGAGAGCCTCCCCTGCCCTGTCCAAGGATTGAACATTCATGCTCCAATCTTTGAAATTAATGAGTTTTCATCCACCTGGAAGTGGAACTGGATCAGCTTTGAGGCTGGCAGCCCACCCTGCCAGTGCCTCATGAAAGGAGCTCACCTGCTTCAGCACAATTCCTGTCCTGGAGCTCCTCTGCTCACCTGCTTCAGGCACAATTCCTGCTCCAGGAGCTCCCCTTTTCACCAATTTCAGGCACAATTCCTGCCCTGGAGCTCCCCTTTTCACCAATTTCAGGCACAATTCCTGCTCCAGGAGCTCCCCTTTTCACCAATTTCAGGCACAATTCCTGTCCTGGAGCCCCTCTCCAGCCCAGCCCTTTGGAGCTCATTGGAGGCTCCACCAGTGCCTGCTGCTCCCCACAGGGAGGGGTGTGAATGATGACAGGTTTGATTTTGTTCTGTGGTAGCTCCAGGTTATTTGGAGCTCCTTTCTCCACTCCTTCAGCTCAAGCCACCAGTCTGGAGAGCTCCCATTAGCCCAGGGTTTCCTGAGAGAGGAACTTCAGCGCCTGCATTTCCCAAAGCCTTAAATGGGGTCAGAAAAATCTGATTTCATTCATTACAGTAGCAAGGCATCTCGAACAAAACCACATTATTAGAGCAGCTCACAGGTGATGGAGATGTTCCCAGTCCCTGTAAATTGTTTTTTTCTGTGGAAAACACAGTGAGTTTTGAAGAGGAAGAGTCAAAAATTGCTGGGTAGATCCTGAGCTCAACCCTGTGGTTCTCGACCACATTGCCACCCGTGGCAGTGCCTTGGAGAGGCTTTTCCACATCCAGCACAGTGTGGCTGGATGGAATAACCCCCATCAAACACCAGCTGGGCCTGTGCCCCAGCAGGGAATGGGATGGGATGGGATGGGATGGGATGGGATGGGATGGGATGGGATGGGATGGGATGGGATGGGATGGGGTGGGGTGGGATGGGATGGGATGGGATGGGATGGGATGGGATGGGATGGGATGGGATGGGATGGGATGGGATGGGGATGGGATGGGATGGGGTGGGATGGGATGGGGTGGGATGGGATGGGATGGGGTGGGGTGGGGTGGGGTGGGATTGGGATGGGATTGGGATGGGATGGGGTGGGATGGGGTGGGATTGGGATGGGGTGGGATGGGATGGGATGGGATGGGATGGGATGGGATGGGATGGGATGGGATGGGGATGGGATGGGATGGGGTGGGATGGGATGGGATGGGGTGGGATGGGATGGGATGGGGTGGGATTGGGATGGGATGGGATGGGATGGGATGGGGATGGGATGGGATGGGATGGGATGGGATGGGATGGGATGGGCTGGGGTGGGATGGGGTGGGATTGGGATGGGATGGGATGGGATGGGATGGGATGGGATGGGATGGGATGGGATGGGATGGGATGGGCTGGGGTGGGATGGGGTGGGATTGGGATGGGATGGGATGGGATGGGATGGGATGGGATGGGATGGGATGGGATGGGATGGGCTGGGGTGGGATGGGGTGGGATTGGGATGGGATGGGATGGGATGGGATGGGATGGGATGGGATGGGATGGGATGGGATGGGATGGGATGGGCTGGGGTGGGATGGGGTGGGATTGGGATGGGATGGGATGGGATGAGCTGGGTGATGCAGCATGGCACAGCAGGACCCAGTGCTGGCTCCCCCAGGGATGAGCACCAGGATCCAGAGGCCCAACAGGTGAGTGCTGAGAGAGGTGAAGCCAGGGGAAAATTCATTTCATGGAGCATGACAGGGCATGAAAGAAAGCCATGGTTAAGCACTGGGAAATGGGAATTTTCAGGATTGTCTGATAGTCAATGTATCAAAGCAGGAGAATAAAGGTAAAAATCTCTACCCTGAGCCCACAGCAGCAGAAAGGAGCTGTTACAGTACCTGGGGACACCAGGCTGTCGATGGTTTTTGCCTGAGTTTGCTGTTGATGCACACAGAGTAAAGCCTTGCACAGACCAGGCTTGCTACAAAATGAATGAAGAAGGGCATTAAGGGAGTAAATAAAAGAGATGAGGAAAAGATCTCCACTTGTACAAAATGTGCACAGCCATGAAGGGCCCTTAAAGAAAAAAAAAGTTAAAACTTCATTTACAAAGAGCTCTCCTGACTTGTGTCATAAAATGTTCCAAAACAATCTCATGACTCAATTCCTGCAGCCATTGAAGTAGGAAGAATTACATAAGATCCTTGGTGTTTGCTTTATTTCATGCTTAACTCATGTTCTCAATGATTCATTATCAGGATTTGTCAGGGCTCATTAGCAGGGTGCCAGCTGTGGTGGGACTGGGTGCCACAGCACCCTCCTGGCTGGGGACTGCCCTGGGACCATTCCTGGGGAACTGGGGAGCAGCAGCCACTGCTCAGAGCTTGGGGCTGGGCTGGGCTGGGCTGGGCTGCTCCAAGAGGGGATGAGTTTGGTGCCTGAACACAGGAACTGGAGTTTTCTGTAACTCTCTTACAGCAAACAACAAAACCCATCAAGCTCCCAGGATGGTTTTCTCTTCTCTGCTAAGAGCGTCCTCTCTCAGTTCAACAAAAATCACTGAAGTGCCCAAAGCCAGGAAGGTGTGAGTGTGAAAATGTGTGCTTATGGAAGGTGGCACAGGGGCTGGGATGGTCTCTGAGGGCCCTTCCACCCCAAACCCCTCTGGGGCTCCTTGGTTCTGTGCTCCCTGTCCAGGCTTTTCCTGCTGCTGTGAAATCAGCCCTGGGCTCACACACTGGGAGCAGATTCCAAACAAAACCTTTCTGACCTGCACTTGATACAGGCAAAGTCATCCCTCAGAGAGTCTCTGTGCTGCTGTGCACACCCTGCTACTAAAAACAGAGTCATTAAGAGTAATTCACTTCTGGGCAGCAATGGCAGAATATCAGGGACTCATTTGCAGGGTTTGCAGGGTGGGTGCTGGCCCTGCTGGGCTGTGCAGGGTGGGTGCTGGCCCTGCTGGGCTGTTTCAGGTGGGTGCTGGCCCTGCTGGGCTCTGCAGGGTGGGTGCTGGCCCTGCTGGGCCCTGCAGGGTGGGTGCTGGCCCTGCTGGGCTCTGCAGGGTGGGTGCTGGCCCTGCTGGGCTGTTCCAGGGTGGGTGCTGGCCCTGCTGGGCCCTGAAGGGTGGGTGCTGGCCCTGCTGGGCTGTTCCAGGGTGGGTGCTGGCCCTGCTGGGCCCTGAAGGGTGGGTGCTGGCCCTGCTGGGCTGTTCCAGGGTGGGTGCTGGCCCTGCTGGGCTGTTCCAGGGTGGGTGCTGGCCCGGCTGGGCCCTGCAGGGTGGGTGCTGGCCCTGCTGGGCCCTGCAGGGTGGGTGCTGGCCCTGCTGGGCTGTTCCAGGGTGGGTGCTGGCCCTGCTGGGCTCTGCAGGGTGGGTGCTGGCCCTGCTGGGCTGTTCCAGGGTGGGTGCTGGCCCTGCTGGGCTCTGCAGGGTGGGTGCTGGCCCTGCTGGGCTGTGCAGGGTGGGTGCTGGCCCTGCTGGGCTGTTCCAGGGTGGGTGCTGGCCCTGCTGGGCTCTGCAGGGTGGGTGCTGGCCCTGCTGGGCTGTTCCAGGGTGGGTGCTGGCCCTGCTGGGCTGTTCCAGGGTGGGTGCTGGCCCTGCTGGGCTGTCCCAGGGTGGGTGCTGGCCCTGCTGGGCTGTTCCAGGGTGGGTGCTGGCCCTGCTGGGCTCTGCAGGGTGGGTGCTGGCCCTGCTGGGCTGTTCCAGGGTGGGTGCTGGCCCTGCTGGGCTCTGCAGGGTGGGTGCTGCCTGCCAGGGAGGTGCTGGGGCAGTTCCAGGGGCTGGCAGGAGCAGCACGGCCCAAGCTTCCCAAAGGTGAGTTGTGTGTCCATCTGCCCTGATGGGGACCAAGTGCCATGCCCTAAGCAGGGGCTGGGACAGATGTCACTGGTTCGAGGTATTTTTCAGAAATACAGAAAGCATTTTCTGCCTGTGTTCTTTTGGGGGAAAAAAAATCTATCAAGTATCTTTAAAGTGTTTAAAATCTGGCGAAGCTGTAAAGGACAGAAAAAAGGGGCACTGATGGCAGGGAGGGAAAAGCCTCTCAAGAGCATCCTGAGTGATTCCATCAGCTTTAATGCCACTTTGTCCCTTGGAAAAGTCCAGGCAGCACAGCCAGAAGGGGAGGAGGAGACCTGCCTGAGCTGGCTGGGTCCCTTCATTGTCTGACATTACAACACTATTATTATTTGGAGAAAGCTGTCTTATTTAATTATCCTGAGTGTGCAATTCCATCATTTCTAATTCAGCAGTGCAGGAAGATGTTCAAAGCATTAAGTGAATCAAAATATTCTTAGTAAATAAGTAACAGAGATTAATAAGTGTTTGGAAAGAAGAAGTTATTGTTCCCTGTGAGTGGCAGCCAGTTTAATGATTTGGCTGAAGTGCCCATCTAATAGAGCTGCCTGCTTGGAAGATTTGTGATCTCCGAGGAGCACTTGGAAGGTGTCTCTGTGTAATTGATTGATCCATTCCTCTGGAAGGCCTGCATGGCTTTCGGAGCTGGGCAGGGATGGATGGGGCTGCAGCCTGGCAGCTTCTCCTGGGCCCTGGGAAATGCCGCCAGCCCCTGTCCCCGAGGCCCCGAGCTCCTGCTCTGCAAGGGGAGCTGCTGGCAGAGCACCCAAAAGCTGCTGGGAGCTGCAGGCCCTTCCTCCCTGCCCACCAGGGAATGCTGGCACCTGATCCCTGCTCCGGGGCTCTTTAGCCACGTGCTGCACAAAGTCATTGAGATCCACCCTCAGATCTTCAACCCAGGGGTGAGGCTGGCACTGCCAGTCCAGCCTGGATGTCACCAGCTGGGCCTCAGCTCACGGCCAAGGGCTCCTCCTCCTCCTCCTCCTCCTCTTCCTCCTCCTGCTGCTGCTGTTGCTCCCTGAGGCAGTGGCAGCAGCCAGGGCACAGGAGGCTCAGGGCATCTGGGAGATGGGTTATTGTCAAATGGGAAATAACCCAGTGTGTGATGCTGAGGGCCTCTGAGAGCATCCAAGGATGGCTGAGCTTGGCTCTCAGAGCTGCTTTGCTCTTCCACAGGGTCACACCAGTGCTGCAGCAGAGAATCAGGCCCAGATACTTCATTTAGCACAACCTGTTCATTGCAGTTTTGTCTTGGAAACAATCCATAATGTCTTGTAGATTTAATAACTTCATATCTTTTATAAATTACAATCTATTTATAATTTTAATATATTTTAATATTTTATAATTCAATAAGCTACAATTGTAAAAGTAATGTTTCTCTTACATAAATAAGGATCCAGGGAGGTATCTAAGCGACCATATCCTTGAGGAAAATTTGCTGTCCCCTGTCCTCCCTGGAAACCAGAGCCTCACTGACACCTTCTCTTTGTAAGCAGCAGCAACAAAGCCCCGAGTTAAGGATCTGAGCTTTTCACTGGCCTCTGCTCCAAAAATCCATTATTTTCTGAGCAGCAGATAAGCAGGAGCTCTGGCTGCTTTCCCGAGCCTGACTTCACCCAACAAATTAATTGCTTGTACCACGTCCATTACAGTTGTCCAGGCTGACCTCTGCCTGCGTGGCAGCCTCTGCCACATCACCAATATTTGAAGGGTTGTTTTATTCCTCCTTCCTGCTGCTCCATCACTCTTTGGGCTGCTTCCACTGCTTGGCTGTGATGGGATTTTGTGTCTGCTCTGCCAGCTGCCCAGATAAAGGCAATGTTTAATTATACAGCAGCTCTGACAGTGGATCCTCCTGTGATGGAGATCACACCACACCCTGGAGGAGGCCAGAAATGACCCCCTTCCTTTCTGGCAAAGTCTTTGCTTATCCAGGAGAAATTTGGCTGAGTCTTATTTGACAGGCAAGTTAAGAAATGGTTTTGAATATTCTCTTGGATGTGTTTAACCAGTGTTTACTTCTAAACAAATTCTCTTGCTTAAAAGATCAGGCTTGGGTTGGGTTTGTTTGTTGGGTTTGGTTTATTTTTCTGGGGAATTTTTGGTTTGTTCTGTGTTTTTTTGGGGATTTTTTTGGTGAAGCAAATCTCCCCAGGGGATGATGGAGTGTGTCCCCAGCACTGCAAAGGCTCAGGCAATGGGAGGTGGGATTTTGGTTTTGGGTGGGATTTTGGTTCTGGGTGCCTGGGCACTCCTGGAGGGGTAGCAGTGCATCAGACCCAGTGCTGGATGCTCTGAGTGTGGAATGCTCTGAGTTCTGGATGCAGAGTGTGGAATGCTCTGAGTTCTGGATGCTCTGAGTGTGGAATGTTCTGAGTTCTGGATGCAGAGTGTGGAATGTTCTGAGTTCTGGATGCAGAGTGTGGAATGCTCTGAGTTCTGGATGCTCTGAGTGTGGAATGTTCTGAGTGCTGGATGCTCTGAGTGTGGAATGCTCTGGTGCTGGATGCTGAGTGTGGAATGTTCTGAGTTCTGGATGCAGAGTGTGGAATGCTCTGGTGCTGGATGCAGAGTGTGGAAGGCTCTGAGTGCTGGATGCTGAGTGTGGAATGCTCTGAGTTTTGGATGCTCTGAGTGTGGAATGCTCTGAGTGTGGAATGTTCTGAGTTCTGGATGCAGAGTGTGGAAGGCTCTGAGTGTGGAATGCTCTGAGTGTGGAATGCTCTGAGTGTGGTGGATGCTGACTGTGGCTATGAGGTGGGCTCGAGGGAGGGGAGGGGAGGGTTCCTTATGTGCAGGGGGACAGGGATGTTGCTCAGCACAGGTGTGACACACTCTCTGCTGGGTTGAGTCAGCGCTGCCTCACCCCAGGTGTTCAGCCAGCCCAAGGAAATCACAGCATGACAGAATCTGCTGGTTGGAAAAGGCCTTTCAGCTCCCCGAGGCTGATATTTCTCCCAAGGAAAACACAGCAGTGAGAGATGCACAGGCTGTTTTTATATTTGGTTTCCTGTCTGAGAGGGCCAGATTGGGTGTGGGTAGCTCAGAGCAGAGGGGATGGGGCTCAGGTACAAGGAGAAGGAGAGTTCAACTCCAAAGGCAGGAAACTGCAAGCTGCCAAACAGGGTTTCCAGGAGATGTCCAGTGGTCCTTGTGAGCACAGCAGCCAAGGACTCTGCAAGAGTGGGAGAGGGACTGGGCACTCCTGTGGATAGCAGGAGGATCCACAGTACTGATTGCTCCATCCATTTCTGTAATGTAATTAGAATAATCTTTGATGCTTCAGGGCTTAAACCAATAAAATCAGGAGGAGAATAAAGATATATCTGCATACTGTAAAACTCTGTCCTTTTCTTCTGGTGCATCTGCTGCTAATCCAAGATGAGCTACAGGGCTGGGCTGGACCCTGGGGCTGCCTTGATCAGCTGTGGCAGGCCCTGTGCTCCTTGGGAGCCTGGAGGGGAATCTGGACACTGATTCTTTAGGAAACCAGGGTGTGAGGAAGAGGAGGATGAAGTGGAGAGCAGATGGGTTTCCTGTGCCTTTGAGAGGACAGAAATTTATGTGATGATATATTAATAACTGCAGATTTGCCCAAAGGGAAAAAAAACAGTGCAAACCAGGAAACTTTCAAAATCATGAGGTGACTTCCAGCAAAACAATGGGATTTATTAGAAGAAGTGATTTATGTCCACATCCTTCCTCAACTGGAGCACTTGAGGAAAACTTGAGGCTCCAAGCACAAGAGTCAGCATTAATAATAATAATAATATTAATAATAATAATAATAGGCAAGATTCAGACTGAGGAGCTTTAATTAAGTGGGCAAGAGGTAAATAGGCACTAAAGAGCTCTCCCTGGGTGGAGATGGAAAAGGAGATGGAGCTGGTGGGAACAAGGGAGAACTGGGAAGGAAATCCCATGTGCAGCAGGTGGAGTGATGTGAGGAGTTGGGATGTGTGTGCAAGGGATGGGGATGGGGCTGGTTCAGCTCCACCCCCCTGGCAGAGACTGGGAGAGGTGTGGGAGTCTGACAGCACTACAGAAAATCTCTGAGGAGCTGGGTGATCCTTCAGGTCCCTTCCAACCCCACCCATTCTGTGCTTGGCAGTGTAGGAATCACTTTCCTAAGATGTGTGGCTGATCTGAGGGAGGTGAGGCCCTGGCACAGGTGCCCAGAGCAGCTGGGGCTGCCCCTGGATCCCTGGCAGTGCCCAAGGCCAGGCTGGACATTGGAGCTTGGAGCACCTGGGACAGTGGGAGGTGTCCCTGCCATGGCAGTGCTGGGTTTGGTGGGAGCGTCTGAAGATGCATTCTGCGTTAGCTGGAATTGGGAATGTGCCAGGGCATGGATTTGCTGGTCAGGAGGGAATGGCAACAGGTGGTGTCCCTTTGGGTGTCAGAGTTTTGGAGTAAAGGGAACAAAACCAGGATGTCCCAGCATCCTCGAGATCTGGGCGTGCAGAAGAAAAATGGGTCTGGAGATCTTAAAATAGAACGAGCTCAGCTGCATTTCTTCGGGTTTGGGAGTACGGGGTTACATCCAAACTCCTCCTCCTCCTCACCGCTCCATTGGTACCCAGCTCGGCGGGCGGAGGCTCTCGTTCCCATGGCACAATCCGGATTGATGCTTTGGATGCCCTGGGCTGCCCGGGTGCTCCCGCTGTCCCCGGCTGTCCCCGGCGGCACCGCCGGGCCCCGCGAGCGGCAGAGCCCGCGGCGCTGCGCTCCCCGCCGGGAGAGCGGGGCGGAGGATGCTGCTCCTGCTGCTCCTGCTGCTGCCGCTGCTGCTCCGGCGGCTCAGCGAGCATCCCCCGCGCAGCGCCTTTGGCGGCGCTCCCGAGCCGCGCTCCCGAGCCCACTCCGGCTGCGGGGAGCGGGGAGCGGGGAGCGGGGAACGGGGAATGGGGAATGGGGAGCGGGGAGCGGGGAGCGGGGAAAGGGGAATGGGGAGCGGGGAACGGGGAACGGGGAACGGGGAACGGGGAATGGGGAGCGGGGAATGGGGAGCGGGGAACGGGGAATGGGGAATGGGGAGCGGGGAACGGGGAGCGGGGAACGGGGTGCGGGGAGCGGGGAACGGGGAACGGAGAATGGGGAACGGGGAATGGGGAGCGGGGTGCGGGGAGGGGGGAGCGGAGAACGGGGAGTGGGGTGCGGGGAACGGGGAGCGGGTAACGGGGAGCAGAGAACGGGGAACGGGGAGCGGGGAGCGGGGAATGGGAAACGGGGAATGGGGAACGGGGAACGGGGAACGGGGAGCGGGGAGCGGGGAATGGGGAGCGGAGCCGCCGCGATCCCCCGCTTCCCCCGTCCGCAGCGCGGCGGGTCCGGTACAGCCGCCAGCCCCATCCCGGGCAGGGCGGGCAGGGCCGGGACCCCGCGGCTCCATCCCCGGTGCCCGTGCCCATGCTGATGCCCATGCCCATGCCGATGCCCACGCCGATGCCCATGCCCATGTCGTGCCCGTGCCTATGCCCATGCCGGTGCCCGTACCCATGCCGTGCCTATGCCCATGCCGTGCCTATGCCCATGCCGTGCCCATGCCGTGCCTATGCCCACGCCGTGCCCATGCCCATGCCGTGCCCATGCCCACGCCGTGCCCATGCCGTGCCCGTGCCCATGTCGTGCCCATGCCGATGCCCGTGCCCATGCCGATGCCCATGCCGTGCCCATGCCGTGCCTATGCCCATGCCGGTGCCCGTGCCCATGCCCACGCCGTGCCCGTGCCCATGCCGTGCCCATGCCCACGCCGTGCCCATGCCGATGCCGGTGCCCGTGCCCGTGGCCGGCCGGGGCGGTGCGGCGGGCGCTGCGCAGCGGCGGCGGGCGGGGCGGGGGGCGGGCGGGGGGCGGGCGGCCGGGGCCGTTTAAAGCGGCAGCGGCGCGGCGCGCTCCCAGTGCCGGTGCCGGAGCGCGGCGGGCAGGGCAGGGCAGGGCAGGGCGGCCGAACCCGCAGCCCTCCCCCGGCCACCCCATCCCGGCCGGCCCGGCCCCCGGGGAGCGCGGGGCAGCGCCCGGGGGCGGCGGCGGCGGCATCACCATGGGCCGGCCGGGCAGGGTGCTGCGGCTGCTGGCGCTGCTGGAGCTGCCCTGCTGCCTGCTGGAGCTGCTGCTCGGGGAGGCGGCCCGCGGGCAGGAGATGTACGCGCCCCACTCCATCCGCCTGGAGGGGGACATCACCCTGGGCGGCCTCTTCCCTGTGCACGCCAAGGGCCCCCCGAGCTCCCCCTGCGGGGACATCAAGAAGGAGAACGGCATCCACAGGCTGGAGGCGATGCTCTACGCCCTGGACCAGATCAACAGCGACCCGGACCTGCTGCCCAACGTCACGCTGGGCGCCCGCATCCTGGACACCTGCTCCCGGGACACCTACGCGCTGGAGCAGTCCCTCACCTTCGTGCAGGCGCTCATCCAGAAGGACACCTCCGACGTGAGGTGCACCAACGGCGAGCCGCCCGTCTTCGTCAAGCCGGAGAAAGTAGTTGGAGTGATCGGGGCGTCGGGAAGTTCCGTGTCCATTATGGTGGCCAACATCCTCCGGCTGTTCCAGGTAGGGCCGTGCCGCGGGGCTCCGCCGCTCTCCCCTGTGCCTCTCCAGGTGCTCCATCCGCCTCCCTCCGGAGCAGCTGCTTCCCCTCCCCGCCGCCCTCTCCCTTCTCCACGGTGCGTGGCGCTTTCTGGATTTATCGCCCCATTTGCACGAAGCAATGCCTGAGGGAAAAGAGGAAAGGAAAAAAAAAAAAAAAAAAGGAAGAGAAGAGGCGCTGGTTGCGCCGGGTTTGCGTTAGAGAGAGCCATGGCTCGGCGGGGATGGATGCGGGCGCACGGATCCCAGCGGGGCACGGCCGGCACCGCTCCCGCACGGAATCCCGGCGGTGCGGGCACGGCTGGCGGGGCCGCGGCCCCGGCCCGGGGGTCGCGGGGGGTCGGGACAGGGTCGGGAGGGGTCGGGAGGGGTCGGGAGGGGCTCTCTCCGGGTGAGCCGGGGCTGTGCGGGGCAGCCCCAGCGCCCAGCGCCCGCCCGGCTCGGTGCCCGCTCCCTCCCGAGCCCGCCGGCCGGAGCGGGGGCAGCGGGGGCGGCTCAGCCCCAGGCTCCGGGGCTCGGGAGGAGCGAGGGATGAGCAGAGCCGGAGGATTACAGAGCCGTGCGTGTGCGGGTGTGTGTGTGTGTGTGTGTGTGTGTGGGAGATGCGCTGCAGCGCTGCCCGTTCTCCCCCTCCTCGCCTCTCCCCCGTTCGCGCTGCCATCGCGCCCGTCTCGCCCCCGGCGCCGCGCCTCGCTGGGTGTCGGGCACGGAGATTTGTCACCCCCGCTCATCTCCGGCCCCAGGGCCGTGCGAGGCGGCCATCTGTCCGGCTCTGGCCGGGGTTGGATCCCCCGGGATGAGGGGGTGTCCCCCCGAGATGAGGGGGTGTTCCCCCGGGGCCAGGGTGTCCCCTCGAGATGAGGGGATGTCCCCTCGGGATGAGGGGGTGTCCCCCCGAGATGAGGGGGTGTCCCCCCAAGGGCCGGGGTGTCCCCCCAAGGGCCGGGGTGTCCCCCCAAGGGCCGGGGTGTCCCCCCGGGGCGCCGCTGCAGCCGCCGGGCCCCGCAGCGAGCGCCGGGCGCTGCTCGGCAGCGATCGCGGGTGCGGTGACAGTGACAGAAGCGCCACCAGATGCATCGTGAGCAGCGGAGTTCTTCGCTCCCTGTCCTACGCCTTCGCATGCGGAAGGTGGTGGAGGGATTTTTTTTTTATTTTTGTGCAGCGGGCGGAGAGATCGCCCGCTTCTCCCAGCTGGAAACTTGGGAGGCTGTCACGGCAGAGCCGCTGGGCGCTGTGGCCGCCGCCGAGCCTCCCCGCTCCCATCTGCTGCCGGTGCCATCCCCGGCCGCGGCCAGCGGGGCCATGCTCCTCGCTCCTCGCTGCCCCGAGCCCTGCCCGGGCATTTCCCCGCTATATTTATTTCACGATCTGACAGCCGCGAGCCGCTCCTTGCCGCGCTCGCTTCCACGGGGGCAGATGGCAGCGTGGCATGGCTGCCGGCTCGGGGCTGGGTGCCCGGCTCCGTGTGCGTGCCCCCACCGTGCCCTGCCTCCCGCTCCCCGGGGCCGCCTGAGCCCGGCTCCCGCTGGGCCCCAGCGCCGTTCAGACGCTGCCCGGAGGCTGCAGGAGGCAGCTCTGCCCTCCAGCTCCGAGCCCGCCGCCAGCCCGGGGCACTCCCCGCCGAGATCCAGCTCTGAGGGAAACCGAGGCACCCTTGGGATCATGCCACAGTACCTGCAAAGCCTCTGGTGATACGTTATGGAGTGGAGTTTGTAGAAAATAAGATATCTGGGCAGTTTCTCCTTGTAGAGATATTTATGTAAACTAAATATTTTAATGTGTTGTGACTAAGCATCTGTTCAAAATTGCAATTTAACCAGATCATCCAGAAAGCAGGAACTGGCCCATGCTGAGGGAATTTACTGAATATCTATTTTACAGCTTGGATGAGCCGCCTTGAAGCAGATCTTTCATTCTGTAAAACTGTTCCCTGTTGTCCTCTCCTCCTTCAAAACACAATTTAGAACACGCTCAGCCACAGAGAAATAGAAAATAACTATTTTAGGAGGAGAAGTAGACCTGTTCAACAGCTAAGTGTCATTGTGTGTGGGTGGATGAGAAGCTCTAAGTTAGCGGAAAGAAGAAAACCAAGTACCAATCACAAAAAATCTTGTTAACCTCGGAACTCTCTGAAATTCCTGAGTGTGGCAGCCAGCTTCTTTCTCAGGGGTCACCGTGGGTTCTGCTGCCTGGGGCAGTGGGTGAGGGGAGGGTGGATGGCTCTTGAATGTTTACTTGCATGCCCAAACTGGCTTTTCCCTCCCATCTGGTAGGTAAAGGCTCTGTGGAGGCCTCTGCAAAGAAATCTTGATGGAGTTTCTGCTTCTCCGACAATATCTTGGAAGAGAAGTATTTGTGCTGTGCCTTGATGTAGGGAGCAAATGGGTGTAAACCTGTATATATAGAAATACATAACCCATCCAGGGCACAGCAGGGCTTCCTCAGGCAGCTCCTGCTGCTTCAGGCACTTCTCCCCAGGAGGGACCAGCTCCATGCAGGCTCTTCATCTTCCTCTCTGCATGGGAGGCTGTGCTGGCTGTGCCTGCAGCTCCCTCCCAGCGCAGGGGCTGCGAGCAGCCTCAGCCAGAGCCAACAGGTGCAGCAGCAGGAGAGCCAGGGCCGGGCTCCTCGGGCTGCAGTTCACCCTTGCAGTTACTGCTGCAGGCTTTGTGGGAGCTTTCCTGGGGTGCACAACGATGGGGGGATCTCCATGGCACTGGGGCTCGGCTGTGGTCAGAGCCCCTGCCCTGCACCTCTCCCCTCACTCAGCCCCGAGCTGCTCCTGGGACAAAAGAGCCTGGGAACAGCTGGGGTGTCCCCCCAAGGACACCCCCTGGTTCCTCCAGGGCTGTGTGTGGGGCAGGCACAGGGCAGCTGGAACCCTGCCGCTCCCTTTCTGCAGCTGAAGGGCTGGTGCTGATGGAGCCAAATGAGACTTTGGGCTGGTCACTGCTCCTGCTGGCTCCCCAGGACTGTGGGTGGGCACAGGAATCACCAGGGGGGCAGGATGCCTCATCAGACCCCCTCCAGCAGGACTGCAGTGAGCTGAGGAGGGCTGCAAGTGCCCAGTGCAAGCTCAGGGTCCGAGGGAGGGGAGGCTGCGCCCCGGGTTCAGTGTCTGCCCCTGCCCAGGGCTCGCTGGGACCTGCTGCAGGTCCTTGGGTTAAAATCATGGCTGAGGAGCACCAGCAGTGGCTGGCCAGAGCAGGGCAGAGCCCACCCTGAGCAGGGTGGAGAGGCCTGGATGTCTGAGTGCAGGGGAGCTCCTCCAGCTTGGCCATGGCCTCCCCAGGGGAAGGGGTTGAGGCAGGAGATGCCTTGGGCTGGGTTCTTTCTTTTCCATCTCTGTTCTTGAGCTTCAGCCCATCCATAGGAGGTGTGCCAGTGCCACAGCCCTCTGTGAGTGCATCCCCTGGGGCTGTGAGTGCATCCCCTGGGGCTGTGCTCCACCCCATCCTGCTGGGAAGGGCTGCCCAGGCAGGGCTGGGGAGCAGGGCAGGTGTGCCCAGCCCAGGGCCTGCCTGTGCTGCAGCCCTGGGTGATGCTCTGGGGGTTCCAGCCTTGGGTGATGCTGCAGGGGGGTTCCAGCCCTGGGTGATGCTCTGGGGGTTCCAGCCCTGGGTGATGCTCCAGGGGACACCACCCTCAGGCTGCTGGAGCGTGCAGGTGGCCCTGCACCAACATTCAAATGTGTCAAAGGCAGGGACTTCTTCCCAACAGAATTCTATCAGTGCACACCAGTTAATGGCAGCCCGGTCATAAATTAAATATCTCTCCTAAAAATAACACCCAAATAATTTGGAAAGCTGCTTCCAAATGCACCAGGGAGTTCAAGCAGGATGTTTTTAGGCTGCTGGTTTTGCTTTGGAGAAAATGCTGTTCCTTTGCAGGGCTGTAGCTTCCCCTACAAATGGAACTCCGTGATCAAACCATGGCCAGGCTGTTTCATACCTTCTGGGAGTAAAACCATGCAATATGGAGAATATCTGACTCCTCTTTTAATGCTGCAAGACTTATTTTTGTGCTCCCTGCACTTATTTTTGTGCTCCCTGCAGACTTCTCCTGACAGGCTTTAATAATGAACAAATTACTGCTTCAAGTTTGTGTCCTCGGTGGATACAATTTGAAAGAGTCAATCAAGAATAATTTTGTTCTTGTCTAAATCCCCGTGGGATTTCATTAGGGGTGGCTCTGGTGGCCCAGAGGGGGCTGTTCCTGAGCCCCTCCAGGGAACTTTGCAGCAGAGTGGGCTGAGGCAGTGCAGGGAGATTGGGAGTGTAAATTGGAACATCCCTGATCTCCCTGGGGGTGTTGGCTGCCTTTCCTTCCTGCCGAAGGAGGAAGATGACAGTTGCAGTCCTGCCTTCTGCTCCAGACACAGTCATCACAAAAATGAGATTATTTGGAAAGGAAGGGAGCTTAAAAGTGCAGCTCTGAGTTGGATGCTGCTCTTTTCTTGCAAAATGCACTCGCCTTTGCCAGGCTCTCTGGGGGAGGCTGTGGGGCTGGGGATGGGATGGGAGGGGATGGGATGGGGATGCAATGGGATGGGGATGGGGATGCGATGGGATGGGAATGGGATGGGGATGGGGATGGGATGCGATGGGATTGGGATGAAATTGGGATGGGATGGGGATGGGATTGGGATGGGATTGGGATTGGGATTGGGATGGGATGGGATGGGATGGGGATGGGCTGGGGCTGGGGTTCAGCTGCTCCAGGGAGTGAGGGCAGCTCTGGACCCTGCTCCTGCTGGGAATGCTCCTCGGGCACAGGGAGGATGGGCAGGGCTGTGTGAGAATTACAGAACCATGTGTGCTCCCCTGGTTCCATCAGATCCCTCAGAGGTGTTTGCTCTCTGATGAATTCCACGCTGCTGAGCTGGCCAGTGTCTAGAAACTCCTTGTAATTCCCAGGAAAATGTCTGCAGTCTGGTTGTGCCTCCATCCCTTAGTTTCTTGCAGGAATGTGGGGTTTGGGCCCGTTCCATGGGAGATAATTTCCATTCCCAGCCCACGTTTGAGCCCCTCCTCTGACCTTGCCCTGAGGAGCTGCTGGGGAGGTTTCATTGCTGGAATGTACCTGGGCTCTCACTGGGGCTTGGGAGGAAAACTCCCACATTTCAGCAGTGTTTTCCCCTGGATGCTAATTTATTGGAACTCCTGACCTGATGGGTGCATTTTCCTCTCCTCACTTCAAACAGGACAATACTTTTTAGGCAATGGAGTAATGATTCATTTTAGAGAAGATATTTTAGGAAACTCCACATTTTTCAGTTTCTCACATAGAGAATGCAACAAAAAGCTGAAAATAGGAAACAGAAACCTTTAATTCTTTGTCTCCTCTCAGAAAAAGGGGTTTTTGTGTTCTTTAATGAGCTTTCATTTCAGCAGCCTCTCTGTATTTGTCCTTGTTGGTAGTGAGGCCCTGGTGTGTGTCAGCACCTGAGCCATGCAGGGCTGTGCCTCAGCTGGGAGGCAGCTCCAGAAATGTGGGATCTGATTTTCCCTGTATAAATAAAAGGCCAGGAATATCCTCCCTTCAGGAATTCCACATGGGGAGTCACTAATGAGAGGCTGGAGGTGCTGTGAAGGTATTTTTCTGGAACGCTGTGTTTTGGAGGTAAAATTCATTTTCTCGACAAGGCGGAATTCAATTTGAGCAATAATCTTGGCTCTTAATCTGTTTTCAAGTGTCTCTCTTGAGGCAGGAGGGACTGCAAAGGGTCATTTGGAAGGAGAGCGGCTCTGCCAGGAGAGGGATGCTCGTCCATGGAGAGGGAGGGATGATGGGCAGAGGATTCAGGGGTAATTGGGGCTGGAACGAGGGGTGCAGGAACAGCGAGAGCAGATTTCCAGCAAGTTCATTTGTGCAATTCCCCATTTACTCTTTGAAACAAAGTAAGGTGACCTCTCTGGAATGACAATGGAGGGATCATTTCAAGGCATTAATTTTTATATAAGAATTATTGATCTGCTTTGGAATCTCATAGCAGTAATACTACAAAACTACGTGTACTCTGTTCCATATTTTATTCTATTAAATGAGTATTGCTTGAAGGCATTAAAAGCATCCAGCACAATACTCTGTTTCATAAGATCAGATGTTGTTATTTCTATTTATAGTGGTATTCAAATTAATCTCAATGAGTGACAATGCTGAGTGTCCCAGACACTGGACCATGATGAATTTTATCATAATATTGGGAGATACCAAGCATGTAATGAAGGCAGTTTGGAGAGCATGGAATCCAATATAGCCAGGCCATTAGTGTGCTCAGAGGGTACCCAGGCAGAGAGAGCTAAAGGAGAACAAGGATTTCCAGAGCTTTGCTCCTTCCTGGTGATTCATGAGCTCCTCCCAGGCCCTTCTGCTGAAGGCAGTGCAGTTGTTCTGAGCCACCACCACCACTTTAATGGCAATAAAGCCTGCTCCTGCTCCTGCCTGGACCATGGACAGCAAAGGTGGTGGCCCTGTCCCACCCGGGTCACAGCTCCCTCCTGGCTGCCCCTGGCTGGAGTGAGCCCAGCCCTGAGCCTGCAGAGCTCTTCAGCCCTGGCTGCTGCCCCAGGAGCAGCCCCTGTCAGTTCTTGGGCTGGGCAGGAGCTCCTCGGTGTCCCCAGGGCCACCATGGGCTGTGTGTGCCCTGTTCTTTCAGGGGATGCTGGGTGGGTACAGTGGGTGCTCAGGCTGTCCAGATCCATGGGCTGTGTGTGCCCTGTCCTTTGGCAGCTCAGGGGGTGTTATGGGGCTGTCCCTCTCCATGGGCTGTGTGCCCCATCCTTTGGCAGCTCAGGGCACACAGGGTGGTGCTGTGGGGGTGTCCCCTCCATGGGTGCCCCATCCTTTGGCAGCTCAGGGCACACAGGGTGGGTGCAGTGGCTGCTATGGGGGTGTCCCCTCCATGGGTGTCCCCTGTTCTTTGGCAGCTCAGGGCACACAGGGTGGGTGCTGTGGGGCTGTCCCCCTCCATGAGCTGTGTGCCCCCTATTTTGGCAGCTCAGGGCACACAGGGTGGGTGCAGTGGCTGCTGTGGGGCTGTCCCCCTCCATGGGTGCCCCATCCTTTGGCAGCTCAGGGCACACAGGGTGGGTGCTGTGGGGCTGTCCCCCTCCATGGGTGCCCCATCCTTTGGCAGCTCAGGGCACACAGGGTGGTGCTGTGGGGCTGTCCCCCTCCATGGGCTGTGTTTTGGAGCAAAGCCTTTTGCAGCAGAGCCGGTGTCAGGTGCAGGATGAGGCACCTCGGGCACACCTCAGCTTCCCCCAGGGCTCCCACCCCTTCTGGGGGCACAAAGTGCCCCTGGCTGACAGAGGGCACCCCAGGCCCCTGTGGCTGAGGCTGTGGTGCTGAGGACAGTTCTGCTGTGTCATTTGGGATCTGGAGAGCATTAAGATGCTGGGTGAGCGCTGGGCATTCTCTTCTCCCTCAGCTGTCGGGTGATGCTGGCCGGTGCCTCCCTTCCCAGCCCTTTGAAACGAGCTTGGCAAATGTTCCCAAAGCCCTGGGACGTGCTCCTGGCTGGAGATCACCCCTGGGCCCTGGCAGCAGCGAGGCACTTGGGCTGCCCGGCCTCTGACTGGCACTGGGAAGAGGAGAAGCCTGGAGACCTCTCCCTGCCAGTGCCCTGCGCTGCCTGAGGTGCTGCAGGTCCAGTGTTTGCACATTCAGGGCACATCCAACAGCTCTATTTTGGTCTGGCTTTTTGGGAAAAGGATGGGCTGAGCTGTGGGGGTGGAGGGGAGGGTTTGGAGCAGGCACAGGTCACAAGATTTTGTCCTGATGATGGTTCTGCTTATGTCCCTGAGCATGGTTGTATATGTGGGGATAGATAGATAGATAGATAGATAGATAGATAATTGATAGATAGATGGATAGATAGATGGATAGATAGATAGATAGATAGATAGATAGATAGATAGATAGATAGATAGATGGATAGATAGATAGATGGATAGATGGATAGATAGATAGATGGATAGACAGACAGACAGGAATGTCATTGTTGTGCATTGTTCTTACACTGTAAATGTGAGCTGTTTCTCTGAGGGCTTGCTCAGGGCCTGGGCTGGGAAGGAGAGGGCTGTGCTAGGCTGTGCTGGGTGAGCAGAGGATGGAGCACCTTTGGGTGAGCCCTGGCACCTGTTTGGCTTTTTGGTCCTGCCTGCCTCACGTTAAGATGATGTTAGGGCCCAGAACAATCAATCATGGGTGATAAATAGAGAAAAGATGTAGCTTAGGAATCCTGGGCCACCTCAGAGGCTTCAGCAGCACCAGCAGCAGGCTGTGCTGGGGCTGGGCTGCTCTGGGTGGGGAGAGGGAAGGCAGGAGAGGCTGAAGCTGCTGGGAACTAGGCAAGAACGTGGGGAGGCTGGTGTTGGCTCTGCAGGGTGAGAGGGGCTGGGGGAGGATGCTCTGCAGGAACAGCTCTCCAGAGCCCCTGCAGCCGTGCCAGGGGTGCCAGCAGGGCCAGGGAGGGCACAGCCCAGACAGCTGGCACGCTGCCTTAGCCCAGGGCAGTGCCCTGCTGGGGCTGCTGGGCACTGCCAGCTCTCAGGCTGGGCAGTCTGGAGCTGCCTGGCTGTGGTCCTGGAGCTGTTTGGGTGTGTGATCCTGGAGCTGTGATCCTGGGTGTGTGATCCTGGAGCTGCCTGGGTGTGATCCTGGAGCTGTGATCCTGAATCTGCCTCGGTGTGATCCTGGATCTGTCTGGGTGTGTGATCCTGGATCTGTCTGGGTGTGTGATCCTGGATGTGTCTGGGTGTGATCCTGGCAGTGTGATCCTGGATGTGTCTGGGTGTGTGATCCTGGATCTGTCTGGGTGTGTGATCCTGGATGTGTTTGGGTGTGTGATCCTGGATGTGTCTGGGTGTGTGATCCTGGATCTGCCTGGCTGTGATCCTGGATCTGTTTGAGTGTGATCCTGGCAGTGTGATCCTGGATGTGTCTGGGTGTGTGATCCTGGATGTGTCTGGGTGTGTGATCCTGGATCTGCCTGGGTGTGATCCTGGAGCTGCCCTGCTGGGTGTCAGAGCAGAGCCCTTGTCCCCATGGATGTCCTGGCGTGCTGGGACAGCATTTGCTGGTTTGGAAGCACCTCTGGCTACCCTAGCTTGGTGCTGAGATAATAACAGCCAGGTAAATCTAATGGGGGGCTGGAACTGAACCATGAGATTTAATGGCAGCTCCCAGAGCACAGACAGCATCTCCCCAGCAGAGACAGCCCTGAGTGCCTGGAGTTATTTCCCATGTGGATCCCACCAAAACCCAGTCCTAATGGATAGGATCAAGGCCAAATTCCATTTAATAAAAAATGGCAGGAATAACTACAAAAATAAAGACAAACTGTCAGCTCAGATTTGGCAGGAAGTTGTTATTTTTGCAGGAATAAAATTCAGCACTAATAGAGATGGTTTAGTGATTTTTAAAGCAGGTAATTTTGTGGAAGGACTTGAATGCACAGAAATTATATTGACAATAAAAATTAATTAAACGACTTTTTGTGGGTTTGTAGTTTTTCTATCTGACAGCAGTACAGAAAATCTCCAAGTAACTGGATGATCCTTAAGCTCCCTTCCATCCCAACCCCTTCCATGGATGATGATGCAAAGAAAATCATCTTTTTGAGATGTGTCTGCTGTGGCTACTGTGGAGGATTTGCAAAGGAGGAAAAGATGTTTTGATTCCCCAGCAAGCCCTGGACAACAGGAATGGACAACGGGGATGGACAACGGGGATGGACAACGGGGATGGACAACTGGGATGGACAACGGGGATGGACAACGGGAATGGACAACGGGGATGGACAACGGGGATGGACAACGGGGATGGACAATGGGAATGGACAACGGGGATGGACAACAGGCACGGACAACTGGAATGGACAATGGGAATGGACAACGGGGATGGACAACTGGAATGGACAATGAGGATGGACAGCTGGAATGGACAATGGGGATGGACAACGGGAATGGACAACTGGAATGGACAATGGGGATGGACAACGGGCATGGACAATGAGCATGGACAACTGGCAGGGGCTGCCCAGGGAGCTCTGCAGTGCCCATCCCTGCAGGTGTCACCTGGAGGTGGCACTCAGAGCTCAGGGCTGGGCACAAGGTGGGCATGGGCACAGCTGGCACTGCCTGGGCTGGGTGGGCTGTGCCAGCCTCAGGGAGCCTGGGATTCTCTGCACTGGGAGCTCCTTGCCTGTTTCATCTCCTGCAGCAGAATGGTGGTGTCCCAGGTGAAGGGCTTTTGGCCTTCACAGGATTTTGGGAGCTGGCACAAAAAGGTGAATTTTCCATCTGCCTACAGGGCCCAGGGTGGCAGCAGCCCCGAGGGAGTGACAGCTTGTGTGCTCTTGTTTGGCCAAACTGGAAATGTGGAAATGAGCAATGGCCTGGGGCTTTCCAGCCCCATGGAGGATCCCAGGGCAGCTGCTCAAATCCTTCCACAACGCACCAGGATCCCCAACACCTCAGTGTGAAACAGGAGCACAGCAGAGGCAACGGAGTCCCTGGAAAAGCCACTTTCCTTCTTCAGGAATATTTCAGTGATGTGATAAACTGTGAAGAGCATTAAATCCATGAAGAAACGAAATAAATCCCAAATACAATTTTTCCTACCTGTGAAAAATGTATTTTGCTGGGGAATTGAATTGTTGTTAAAAAATGCCTCCCACCCCTGTGCTTATTTTCTCAGGAAGAATCTCCTTGCATTTCAGGAGAGAATGAAATAACTCTGAGCGCAGAAGCACTGAGGAATGGGGCTGAGAACTCATCTGTAAAATGCCCGGCTCAAGCCCAGCCCAGCCTGTGCTGCTCCAGCTGGCAGGGCAAGGCTGGAGGTGCCTCCTCAGCGGTGCCTGCCATGGCCCTGCTCTGACAAACCTGGGCATGGGACAGCCAGGGGTGGCTCTGGGTGTGCTCCTCTGCTGAGCCAGGAGCTGAGCCTGGCTCTGGACCTGCCCAGCACCTTGTGCAGGACACGGGGCCCTGGGGCTGTTCCTTGGACTCGTGGGACCAGGAAGGTGCCGCCCTGTTCTTGTCAGCCTTCTGATGTTCACAACGAACTTTCTCACTCATTTTTCTCTAAATCATTATTATTATTATTAAAAATAATAATATCATTATTATTTTTATTTATTATTTTATTCTCCTCCTCCTTTTCTGGAGGAAGAGAAATCTGATGGACTGTTGGTTTGTCCAGTGTCATTGGAGAGGTGGTGCTGTCATCTCCAATGCACTGTCACTTTTGAAAATCTGTAAATGTTAGAGTCAGAAATGAACTGCCCTTCTTATCACCTTAGAGATTCCGGGGTCTGCAGGTTGTATTTTGTGCCCTACAGTGACAGTAAGGCTGGAAGAGACCTCCAGGGTGAAGTGCAGCCTTTGGAGTGGACCTGGGGCTCCTCTGACCCCCAACACAGCCTGCAGCAGGAGCAGCTGGGAGGTCCCATCCCTGCTCTAATTGAGAAGCAGTTGTGGCAGTTCATTGCACTCTGCTGGGGCCAGACTGCTGCTGTGTGTCACTCTGTCCAGCAGTGATGGACAGACTTCAGGCCATGCTTTACTGGTAGACACTGCTTTGCTCTGCCTTGGCTGCTTTCTCACAGTGCATTTTCAGCAATCAATGTGTGTGCTGCGCTGTTTGTGCTTCTCCCTCTTCCCAGAGCAGCTGGGGCTGCCCTGGATCCCTGGCAGTGCCCCAGGCCAGGCTGGACACTGGGGCTGAGCACCTGGGACAGTGGGAGCTGTCCCTGCCATGGCAGGGGTGGCACTGGGAGCACCTGGGACAGTGGGAGGTGTCCCTGCCATGGCAGGGCTGGCACTGGGTGGGATTTGGGGTCCCTCCAACCCAACCATTCTGGGATTGCGTGGCCCAGGAGCCGGTGGCTGCCCTGCAGAGCTGCTGGTGCCCTGAAGGGAGCCTGGCAGGGAGGTGCCCAGGTGCTGGGTGAATTCCCTGGCATGCTGAGCACAGGGCAGGGCCATGCTCAGGGAAATGACAGCCCGTCACTGCACTGAACAAAACACTCAGGAGCTGAAGCAATTTAAAAATAGAAAGCAGGGAGCAAATGGCCTGGCAGGGAGGCAGCACTGGGAGAGCTGGGATTGGCCCTAATGGGCTCAGGCTGTGCTGGGCATGGAGGGCTCTGAGCTGCAGGGGGGAGCACAGGGGCTGCTCCTCCTCGAGCAAAGCTGGTTTTATTCCTAATTTGGACTGAGAACTCGCCCAGCCTTGTCTGGGGGCATGAGGGGCTGCTGGTGCTGGGCTGGAGCTGCTTCTCCTGGGGTAGTGGGGAGCAAGGGCAAAGCCAGGGCTGCTCTGGGACCTGCTTTACATTGCAAAACCCAGGAAATCTGGCAGGCCTGGGCTAGGCAATACCTGATTTCAGAGAGCAGTGCATGACCTGACTCCTGCCTGCAGCAGGTGAGTGCTTGCTGTAAGCCCAGGGAAGCAGCAATGTGATTTTTAGCTGATTTTTATCCCACTCTGGGGATAAAAGCAACCCCAGGGACCTGCCAGTGCCCAGGGATGTGTGGCAGATCCACAGGATCAGGGTCTGCCGTGCCTGTGCTCAGCTGTGGGGGAGCTCCTGCAGCCTCAAACTTGGCAGGTTCATGGGCAGAACAGAAAAACAAGGTAAAAAAACATTTTTTTTTTCTTTGCAGGTTATTTTTTCCCCTTCATCTTTCTCCCAGTGCTCATATAAATCAAGCAGAATGTGGTACAACTGGAATCTGTTTTCCTTAACAGTTGGCAAAGCGGTGTCTGTGCTATTGAACCTGAATCCTTTGGCAGAAGCCAAACCCACAAAGCCCTTCCCGTTTTATTTTAAAGCCATGCTGCTCATCCTCGTTCCAGGCATCACAGATATAACAGATATATTTGGAAGACATTGTTTGGGGTTTTTTGATTTATGAAATACAGCCTGTCATAGGAATGGGTGTGTAACTCAGCAGAGCTTGTGTGGGATGTATAAATCCTTCCCAGTGAGGGCTCTGCTAAGGATTTGTCTTGGGAAAGGTGACCAGGAAGGGTTTGACCTCAACCAGGGCCTCTCCCTGCCCAAATAGCACTAAAAATACCCAAATTATTGCAGTGGCAGTGCATAAAGGGCTGGGCTTTGCCTGGAGTGGATTTGTCAGCACAAAGGCAGGGCCCTTGCCTTGGGCTTTGGCCCGTGCTCCTTCAGGGCCAGACACAGAACCATCCTGGGAGCCACCAGCCCCCTTTGCTCCCAGGGCTTTGCAGGGCACGTTCTGCTGGCATGTGGCAGTGCTGTGAAGTGTGTCCTGCTGCAGGAGGGGGTGCTGGCCCTTGTCCCAGGGCTGACCTCGGGCTGCCAGCCCTGCAGGGTCCCAGTCCCACCCCAGAGCCCCGGATTTTGGCACCCAGGTGCTGCTGGGTGTGCTCAGGTGCACGTTCCCATCGAGGAGTGGGACCTGGGAATGCTGGAGATGAAACCTGGTTTGTGCCCGGGCAGAACAGAGTCTGTGCTGGGGCTGGCGCAGGCAGGAGCCAAAGGAGGCTGAGCAGGGCTGTGAGAATCCCACACCTGCCCGAGGATCAGAGCTTTCCCTGCAGCACAAAGGCATCCACGAGGTCTTCAATGTCTGCCTGACAGTCCTGATCCCCTGGGCAGCAGGAGAGCCCTGCTCTGCTCTGCTCTGCAGTTTCACAAAGCCTCTGCTGGAGCCTCTCGGGCCTGAGCCAAACCCAGCCCGGGGATTTTGGGCATTGCTGGGATGGACCTCAGAGCAGGCAAATCCATCCTGGTATTACTGGTTTGTCCTTCTGTTACAATGGATTTGTCAGCTTAATGAGCTGGCTTTTCCCCCCGCTTTGCACTTTATCATTCTGTCTCTCCAAATGGGATTTTAAATTCACACCTTGCTGACAGGAACATGGTTCTGGGCTCAGAGATCACAGCCTGGCTGCTGGCTGTGACCAGCAGCACCTCTGAGCTCCTGGGAGACAGCAGCCAAAAGGCACAAATAACAAACAGAGAGAGGAGTGGCACCATGTGCTTGATTCAAGATGTGATCACGCTCTTTGGGCTTCATGAACTGGCATTTTTTGTAAAAATGCCCCCTGCCCCAATAGAAAAAATACTTAAAACTACAAATTTCCTAAAACCTCATAGACACAGAGCTGCCTCAAACCCCAAAACACAAACCCATGGCTGAGCAGTTCTTTTAATGAGGGTGGAGGTTCTCATGGTAACTCCTGGCTGCAGGAGCTGGGATATTTAAAGTCACACAGATGCAACGGCTGCAGCAGCACAGAGTGAGTGCTTGGAGATGCTCAGGACATTTCCCAGCCCAGGAAGGAACCTAAGCTTGTGACCCATATATTTTATAGACAATTTTCAAATTTTCATTCATTTTGTTGCTTTGAGAAGTGAAAGGCAGGGAGTGCTGAAGGCCCAGGGGTGCAGCGGGGCCAGCTCTGGAGAGGGATCTGCACCCCAGAAGGGCCCAGGGGGCACTGCATGTCCCCCTGGGGTGAACCCCAACCTTCCTGCTTCTCCCACATTAATGACTCTGATTGCCCTAATGAGACACTGCAGTTGTCTCCTCTCTCCCGCCCTTGATCTCTTTTTAAGCTTTTCTCAAAGTTGATTTTTTTCCCCCATGTGCTGTTCTCACGTGTGGTTCTGAACATGAACAATTGGGACACGACAGTTCTTCTGTATCTTTTCTAAAATGTTCCCTGGGGAATTATGCTTCAACCAGGGAAATTGTATGTTTCATTATCAAAAAGGTTTCAGGCTTTATCAGAGTCTTTTTGTAATAGTTGTCATGGAGGTTTTTATTATTATTGTTAAATTGAATAATGGGGAGGAACCTGTTCTCAAGCCTTTGCACAAGAACTAAAATTTAAATCCAGATAAATCTGCTCTGTTTGTAAAAGTGACTTTTTAAGGTTAACTGCATTTAGTTCCAATCATTGGAAGTGCAGCTTTGTTACTTTATCTGAATTAGATAGCGAGGGGTTTTGCAGCTGTAATAAGGGAAGATTGAACTTGACTTTTAAATGCAGATGGAATGTCTTGGAGTTATTTTTCAGGGCCTGATTTCTTGGTAATCACAAGAAACCCTCCACAAGGCCTCACAGCGCTGCTCCAGGAGCCCAGCAGGGCTGGAAGTGACGGGGAAAGAGACCTCAGAACCATGGAATGGCTTGGGAGGGACCCCAAATCCCACCCAGTGCCAGCCCTGCCATGGCAGGGACCCCTCCCACTGTCCCAGGTGCTCCAGCCCCAGTGTCCAGCCTGGCCTTGGGCACTGCCAGGGATCCAGGGGCAGCCCCAGCTGGATGTTGTTCCTAGGAAGCACCAAATGCTCCCATTTGGGTGGGACTGAGGCGCTGCCAGCAGGGCTGGGGCCATCCCTGCTCGGGGGACAGCCCTGCCCTGGGGGGGACAGGCTGCTGGTTGTTATTCTGGTACCCAGAGCCATCCAAGACCCCTGGGAGCCAGCAGCTCCCGGATTCTGGGGCTGGGATGGAACCTGAATGAGCAATAAGGAGATGAAAACCTGGCTGTGAGCGAGCTCCTGCAGTTGGGAGTCACCACAGCAAGGAGGGGATGGAGCCTCTTTGAAATGTGGGTCAGATCCAGCAAAGGGGCTTCAAACAGTTTTGTCTGAAGGGGGGGGAAAAAAAATAAAAAAGGAGAGGAGTAGTTTGAAAATGTCAATAAAATAATAATTCATCTCAGCATATTCAGGCTGTCAGACTTCAGGGAGCTCCCAGTTCAGAGAAAGCATGAAATGCAAATACTTTATGTAATGTTGACTGTGACCAGCGGCCTCATTATGCCTCTGAAATTCATCATTTTTGCCTTTGGATGCTGAAATCTGTTGACAATCAGGAGGAAGAAGAGTCCCCCTGGATTGTTGTGGTGTGGTGCTCTGGGAACTTTCCCTCTAATTATGGCAGGAAGGCAAATTGCAGGAGGCTTTTTAAAATAACAACTGAAGATAGTGACCTTTTTTACAAAGGCTTTGATGAAAGATGTGAAAAAATGGAATTCATTAGAATATTTCTAATTTCCTGACATTCAAATAGGAGAGACTTTCTCAATGTGCATCTTCTGAAACATTTATCATTAAATGTCGTTGTTTAACAAAGGTCCCTGGACTCTTTGCATGCCAATGAACCCCACGATTGAATTTAGAAATATAAACTCTACAGAAGGAAAAAATTTCTTTCTGTGTCTACAGTGCTGTCCTACAATTCATTACTGTGGTGTAAAGGCCTGAATGAGTTCAGTCTAAAGGTGCCTAAATGCATTTCAATGAATTTAAAATTAGGACTATTAAAATAACTGTGCAAATCCCCCAAGAGCATTTGGGGGCAAAATTAAATGCAGGGCACATATAAAATACATTGAAAAAAAAAATATATATATATATAAATGAATGATTAGATATGATTGCAACATTATCAGGTTTGGGGGTTTATTGAGATCCATAAGGAACCACAAAATAATTCTTGAGGTGTTTTGCAGGCGTGCAGGGAAGGTCAGCAGCAGCATCTGAGGGCTCTTGGTTTGGTGCCAGCTGGGTTGGGGCTGTGGTGGTGTTTGGGGGGCTGGAAAAGCCCAGCGCCGCCCCAGTGATCAGGGGACAATGAACAGTGCTCCCTTTTTGTGTTCCTCTGTCTGGGGACCCCGTGGGCCCTCCCTGCTGTGCAGAACTCCCCGACCCAGGGACGGGACAGGCTGTGCTATTCTGGGCAGATGGAGCTCCTGAGGCAGAGGGACTCAGGGAGTCACTGGGGGGAGTCCAGAGTGGGAGTCCCTGAGAGGGAGGCACAGGGACCTTCCCCAGCTGTGTCGGACATGTCCCTGTCACATTCACATTCTCTGGAAAAATCCCTTCACCCAGGATTTTCTCCTGGGAAGCCTCAGAGAAAAATGAAAGCAATAATTATCAGATTTGCTTCTCCTGTGTTGTGCTCACATGTGGAATGTGTTTGGGGATTGTTTACCCACAGGTGATTGTTTCATTGGGTTCTGCTGTGAATTATTTTGACTCGTTGGCCAATCAGGGCCAAGCTGTGTTGGGACTCTGGAGAGAGTCACGAGTTTTCATTATTACCTTTTTATCCTTCTGTAAGTATCCTTTCTGTATTCTTTAGTATAGTTTAGTTTAGTATTCTTTAATATAATATAGTATCATAAAATAATGAATTAGCGTTCTGAGAACATGGAGTCAGATTCATCATCCCTGCCTGCCACGGGACACTCCACAAATACAACAAACCTGGGCTTCCAGTGAAATGTCCCAAATGCCACCCCAGGAGGGATTTGGTGCTGCTCCCTTTAGGGAAGATGAAGAAGGGGAGAAGAAGAGGCAGGAGAACATGGCCATGTGCCCTGGGAGGGAGCAGGGAAAGCAGCTGGGGAGATGGGGCTGAGAGGGGCAGCCATGCTGGGTCAGGCCCCTGCTGGGGAATCCCCCAATTAGAGGGGGCTAATGAGGGAGGGGATAAATGAGAGGGGAGCAGGGTGGGGTGGGGAAGGTGGCTCAGAGGAGGAGCAGCCCAGGGGAAGGAACCTTGGTGTAGTTAAGGATGGTTCCAGCTGGTTTGGGATGGTTGGTGCTGGTGCAAGATGGCTTTTCAGTTCTTGTAATGTCTGTGCTTTTAGAGTTTGTTCTTTCAATTGAATTTTAGCATGTTATCTCAAGAAAAAACCCTTTAGCTTTCCTCTCCTGGGGTATTTCAGTGCTTTTACATGGTTCAGAGTTCCCAAGGACCGACTCTCTCCTGCTGTGGAGTGTCTGAGGCTTGACTTTGTCCCCAGTAATTCCCATCTTCACCCTCTGGCTCCTCAGACCCCACAAATCCATTAAACAGCCCCTTGCATTGGCAGAAGGAATTTTCAGTTGTCTCCTGCTCACTGATGAGAGCCTTTGCCAGGACTTTGCTCTGGGATTTGGGAGCTGAATGGAACTTTTGCCATTAATGAGTCTAAATTTGTAGGAGCAACAGAAATTCAGGTGCTGCTGCTTTTATTAGTGGAGTATGGCACGTATCACGCACACACTGGAAAAGGTTTTCACTTCAGAGGAGGGAAAGGAGCACTTTGGAGTTCATGCTGTGAATTTTCTACAGAGAATGACTCTAAATGCACATTTTGTAATGCATGACTTTATTTATTTTAAAAAAGGGCTGCATTATTAAATTTGGTTTTGTCTGTGCAAACAAATGTGAATTATTTTGCCAGCTCAAGTGTTTTCTCAGTCACCCATAAATAAGAAAGTGACTTGAAAGTACAATTGATCAGAAATGATGCATTGAGTGTTTCCCTACAAGGAGGGCATTGAGTTGGGAGCTCTGTCATGTTGTGGATTCCTCCCTCACCCACAGAACGCCTTTCTCCTTCACATCTGCGTTTCATGACAGTATCTTTGTTTTCTGAATGATGTGATAGCTCAGATGAATCTGTACTGGCTGAGCAAAGGGAGAGCGGAGCTGTTGTGATACAGGGTGGGCGTTTGTGCTGAGGGGCCAGGTGGACAAGGGGCTGTGCTGGGCAGGTCACAGAGCTCTCCAAGGGATTAAAAACAAGCTGGAGAGGAACAGCTGGGATGTTCTTGTGGAATATATGAGATGAATATCTGCCAGCCCTCCTGAGGGTTTGGTTGGCACCCTCAGTGAGGCCCCTGGGCTGGTGCTGAGCTGCTCCCACCTCTCCAAGGGAGGTGCTGGGCTGCATCTGCTCTCAGTTGCTGCTTGTCCAGGCTGAGAAGATGGGTGGATGGATGGGTTCATGCCCAAGGACAGCCCGGCAGGGGAAGGCAGGGCTGGGCCTCCTTTGGGCCGTTTTCCTCAGAGAGAATTGGATGCAGCCATTGCTGAAAGCCCCTTGTGTTTAAGCAGTGCTGGTGGGGTGCTGCTGTTCCCCAGAATGTGTTTCCTTTCCAGGAATGGTGTGCAGGCAGTGGCTGGGCCGGGCTGGGCCTGGCATGGCCCTGGCAGCTCCTGTGGTGCCCAGACCCACAGGTGCCCTCCTGCCCAGCCCAGCTGCCCACCAGGCTGCTGGAAATGCTTCAGTCCAGCACCCTGGGCAGTGAATTGCCCCAGTGTTGCTGTGGATCTGTTCCCCCCAGCCAGGGCAGCCTCCAGGCAGAGCTGTGCTGCTGGTGCCCTGTGCCCCTGCTGCCATTGTCTGTCTGTCCTGCCCTTGGCTGAGGGGCTGGAGCTGGGATTGGGTTCCAGGGAGCTCTGCTGGGGTCGGGGGTGCAGCTCTGAGGGGACTGGGAGATGCTGGAGAAATGTGTCCTGTTGGGGAGCCCTGCCAGCTCACCTGGGCTGGGCCGGGTGCCCCAGGGATGGCTCTGTGTGCCCCACACGGGCACCCGGGGTGCAAACACTGAGCAGCAAACAGCCAGATCAGCCCTCCTTACAGCAAGTCCTACTTCTGTCCTATTTCTTCCCTGCCTGGAGAATATTAATGTACAAATCAAAGGAATCTACTTAAAAGTGTTTTAAATGAGCAGCCTTGTTAGGGGAAGGGGAGGGAAGGGTTTGTCATTATGCAATACAAAAGATTGAGGTGATCCTGACTCGGAGAAGGGGAGGAGAAGGCTGCAGTGGGCTCCCCTTTCCTGAAGGAAGAGCCAGCCCTTGGATGGCTGCTGCAGCCCCAGAGCACCTGCACAGCAGGGAGGTGGCTCAGGCTGGCTTTGGGTTGGCACTGGAGGCTGCGATTGCCCATCTCAGCTGGGTTTCAGGATGGTGTGCAGGTGCAGTGCTTATCAGCAGGGGATGGTTGAGAAACCTGAGATCATTTGGAGTGAGTCAGTGTCCAGGGCCTGTGCTGATGTGTGGGAAGGTCTCCCAGGCTGGAAGGACCTGCAGTGTCTGATTTACTGATCTGTCTTGCACTGAGGGAGAAGAGAGCTAAAAATGCAATTTCAGTGCTCACATATGGGTTTATTTCTCAGCTTTCTGTGACTCCTCGTGGCAGTTCTGTGCTGGGATGTGATGAGCTCCCTCCCTGCACCCCTTGGGTTTCCATTCCTGTGCCCAGAGGTGCTCCTTCCCCTTCCCGTGTTTGTGCCACTTTCCCCACACCCCATCTCCCCTTCAGTCCAGTGCAAGGAGGAGAAATTCCAGAATTGCCCCTCAAGGATCTCTCTTCATCCACTTTGCAGAAGATCTGGCTGATCTTCTTGACATTTCAGCATTTCTGCCTTCACCATTTTCTCTGTGCATGGAGAAGTTAATGTAAGATCCTTCTAATCTCTCAGGTTTCAAAGCTAATGGCACCAGGCTAAAATTACCCCATTAAATATCAATTAACATAAATCATCACAAGATGCTGCTCAGATTAAATATGCTCCTACTGGGTCTTTCTGTCTGGAAATATAACTGAGTGAAGAAATGTTAAAATGAACTGACTTGGATGCTCCAAGGGGATTTTTTGGGTCTTGGCTGAGTTTGTGACTGTTTGCATTAAAATAAAATAACCCTCCAGTGTTGCATGTTCTTGGGCATGGCTGTGGCCTGTTCCAGGGGATGGGCTTGGACTAAAACACAATGTAAAGGTAACAATTAATCCTGGGTCCGGTTATTAAACCACACTGGCTCTTTGTGCAGAGCTGGCTGAGCTTTGGTGGAGTTTAGGTCATTCTGGAAGTGGATGAAGCCTGATCCAGCCTTATCCTGAGTGCTCATGGAAAAGGCTGAATTGCGGCTGCTTCATTTCTTAATTGACTGAATTAGGATTTGAACTTTTGCCACGTGGGCAAGTCCTGGATGGTTTTGGTGATTCCAGGAGCACAACGGAAGAATTGCTGTTATGTTTGTGCGTCTGTTTAATTTTGCAAAACAAGGTACACGACCTTAAAATGTGAAAGAAACTCATGTTAGGAGGTGAAGGAGAGCAATGGAGGGAGAAATTAATGTGGCTTTTTTTCTTCACTGGTGGCTGCTGCACCCATGTCTGGCAGCAGAAGCAAGGATGAGTACGTGTCATGTTTCCAGCTGATTTCTGGGTCACTTCTCCCATGGCTGCTGGAAGTGACTAAGCAGTATTTAATCTGGTTTAACAGATATGCAAAGCAGGGCTGCTGCTCTCCCTGAGCAGGGCTGGGCACACATCCCAGCTCTGCTCCTTCTCCACGTGTGTGCCCTGGGAGCCTGGGGCAGCTTGGGGAAGCAGCTGGAACCTGCAGGAACATCCTGTGCGAAGGGTAGAGCCTGGGGGAGGTCTGCTCCATAATCCTGTCCAAATTTATTGCCATGGTCATGGAGTCATGGAGGGGTTTGGCTTGGGAGGACCTTAAATCCCACCCAGTGCCACCCCTGCCATGGCAGGGACACCTCCCACTGTCCCAGGCTGCTCCAGCCCCAATGTCCAGCCTGGCCTTGGGCACTGCCAGGGATCCAGGGGCACCCTCAGCTGCTCTGGGCACCTGTGCCAGGGCTGCCCACCCTGCCAGGGAACAATTCCTCATTGCCAATATCCCATCCATCCCTGCCCAATATCCCATCCATCCCTGCCCAATATCCCATCCATCCCTGCCCTCTGACCCAGAATCATGGGCTCCTGGCACAGCCCCGGGCTGGCAGCTGAGTCCCTGCTCACGTACCTGTGCCTTTTTGGGGTGCTTTGTGTTCCAATAACAATCTGCAGCTGCAGTGCTGGGGGGGGGCTCAGCCACATCTGCCCCCTCGGCCAGGCTGGGCACAAAGGCTGCCTGACCCCCTGGCACTGCTCCTGGCTGAGTCATCTCTGAGCAACCAGTGCCAGGGGATGGGGAGCCTGGCAGGCCATGGAAACACAAACAAGGCTGGGACAGGATAACCAGTGCCAGTCCTGGGGATGGTGAGCTCTGGCAGGCCATGGAAACACAAACACGGCTGGGACAGGATAACCAGGGCCAGTCTGGGGGGATTGTGAGCCCTGGCAGGCCATGGAAACACAAACACGGCTGGGACAGGATAACCAGTGCCAGTCCTGGGGATGGTGAGCCCTGGCAGGCCATGGAAACACAAACATGGCTGGGACAGGATAACCAGTGCCAGTTCTGGGGATGGGGAGCCTGGCAGGCCATGGAAACACAAACAAGGCTGGGACAGGATAACCAGGGCCAGTCCTGGGGATGGTGAGCCCTGCAGGCCATGGAAACACAAACAAGGCTGGGACAGGAGCAGGCCATGGGCAGGACCTGCTGCGTTTGCACCCTGCCAAGAGCTCTGTAGCTCTGGGGTAATCAGCTGAAAGGCACACCTGAGACAAATGTTAGTGAGTGACTAGAAAACAACAGCAATTATCGAAATCGAGGGAAGGTGCAGGTTGTGTTCATTGTCCAGGCATTAATAATGCAGGCTGTGCTTTGCAGAAGATGTGGCTCTGAGGTTCAGGTGGCTCCAGTGACAGCAGCACAGACTTGGCACTGAGCAGGATGCAGACTCAGACTTCAGATTGCAAAAAGGAGGGGACTGGACCTCTGTGGCTGGAAATTTCCTCCACCTGACTGAGTCCTGTGGTCTTTATCTTTGCATTAGTAGCTCACTGTGACTCTGCACCACAGCTGCCTTGGGCAGATCTGTCTGGCAGTGAGTAGGAGGTCAGGGGTTCCTCAGCTGGGATCTGTATCACTGCCTTGGCTCTGAGCAATGCTGGGACAGGTACACAGGGGGAGATGCTTGTACCACGGGCTTCTCCTGCCTGCAGTCAGTGAGCTGATACCAGGCTGATGTAAACACAGGTGAAGGCAGGAAATGTCAGAATCCTCTGCTGCCCTTGGGCTCCTTCCCTGCCTGCCTGCTCCAGTAACACAGCAGGCACACTGGGAGCTGCAGACTTGCATTTTGGGGATAATTCCTGTTCTCTGGCATTCTGAGTGAGGCTCAGGAGGTTTGGGTTGGAATTAGAGCTCACCAGTGCCACCCTGCCATGGCAGGAACACCTCCCACTGTCCCAGGAGCTCCCAATGCCCAGCCTGGCCTGGGCACTGCCAGGATCCAGGGCAGCCCCAGCTGCTCTGGGCACCTGTGCCAGGGCTGTTCCACTACAAGGCACTTGTAATAGTTGCAGGTAGCTGGAAAAGAAAATACAGGGGGAAAAAAGACAGAGCAGGTGAATGAGGTCACACTGGAGCATGATTCACTTCTTCAAGACCTTCAGTCAGAGGCCAGGGCTCGTCCTGCTTTGAGCAGGTTTGGTGAGAGAGAGCTGCTCTCCATTAATCACGTGGTGATTGTTCAGGTCGTGGATCAGTCATTGCAGGATCTGTCATTTCTGGAGGTGATAATTCAGAGAAATGAACTGAACCCTGCTCCCCACTGTGTCAGCCCAGGTGGGTCCAGGCTGGAGCTGGGAGCTTTGGGAGCAGCTTGCTGTGCAGCTTTGGTGGCTTTGGCTGTGTTTGCACCTTCTCTGCTTTGCACATTAGTTCAGATGACCTCAGTTCTCACCTGGGGCTTTGGGGATGGATGTTTCTGCCTGCTCCTGCTGTGGAGGGGGGCAGTGCAGGTGTTGGCAGCTCCAGGCAGGCAGGAGGCTCCGGGTGTGATCTCACCCGTGCTCCAAGGAGCTGCCCCTGCCCACGGGGAGCACTGGGGATGGAGCATTGCTCCTGCTCTTGTCCTGGAAAACAATTTTGCTTTATTTTTCCAAGGCAGAACTCACCACTCAGCTTCTGTTCAGGTCGTTTCACACCCAAAGTCCTTTTATTTCAGAGAAGCTGTAACTTTTATGAACTTCTGTGGGTGATGTAGAATATTATCACAGCTCAGTTATTTTCTCTCCTCAGTTACGTGGGAAAGCAGAGTTCAGCTGCTTTGGTGATGCATCCCTGTTATTTTGTGGGTTGGTTGGTTGGCTTTTTTTTTCCAAATCCCATGAGATTTATGTTAAAAGACTTATTTGGTGAAATCTGCTGCATCACGGGCGTGATGCTGCTCAACAGGTCAGGCTGGCTCAGTGTAATGTCTGCTGGACTTGGTTCCTTTGCCTGTGAATCTCTCCAGGAGTGTTTTCCTTCCCTGGAAGCTGTGTGGGGCTCAGTCCCATGCACTGGTTTGGGTGGGGCTCAGTACCATGTTCTGGAAGCTGTGTGGGGCTCAGTCCCATGCCCTGGGTTCTGTGTGTGGGGCTCAGTCCCATGCACTGGGTTCTGTGTGTGGGGCTCAGTCCCATGCACTGGGTTCTGTGTGTGGGGCTCAATCCCATGCACTGGTTTGTGTGGGGCTCAGTCCCATGCCCTGGTTTGTGTGGGGCTCAGTCCCATGGTTCTGTGTGTGGGGCTCAGTCCCACGCCCTGGTTCTGTGTGTGGGGCTCAGTCCCACGCCCTGGTTCTGTGTGTGGGGCTCAGTCCCATGCACTGGTTTGTGTGGGGCTCAGTCCCATGCACTGGTTCTGTGTGTGGGGCTCAGTCCCACGCCCTGGTTCTGTGTGTGGGGCTCAGTCCCACGCCCTGGTTCTGTGTGTGGGGCTCAGTCCCACGCCCTGGTTCTGTGTGTGGGGCTCAGTCCCATGGTTCTGTGTGGGGCTCAGTCCCATGCACTGGTTTGTGTGGGGTGGGTTTCTGGTGTCTGATGCGATGTCACGGAGGCACAACTGGGGCCCTTTGCATCCCAGCTTTCCTTCACATGTGAGCATTCAATTTCACAGCCATGGAAGATTAAGGCTGTCTCAGTAATACCCTTTAATTCTGCCTCATGATCGAGCTCATGCTCTGCTGTGATACAGATGCTGACTAATTTGCAATATTGTCTGAAGGAAAGATGAGGCAGAACAGGATCTGCAGGCATTCAGGAGAGTGCACTCACTGATTTTATTTTGGTTCCCTCTTTCACAGTGCTGGAGATGACTTAAGAAAAAAACCCCAAAAAACGAAGACGTGTATTTTGCTTGCTGTAAATGTAAATATAAATCCTCATCAGCAACTGTGTAATCCGGCAATGATCTCTCTTAAATTGAAACAAATAATAAATTTTGTGAATAGAGCTGAGGATTGATGGTGTCATCCTTGCAGGCAGTTTAGATGTAAAGAGTTTTATATTGACTATGCAAATCAATGTTGAAATAACACCAGAAGGGAGCCAAAGATAAAAGAGCTGTTAAACCTTCCTGTGAATTCTTGCAAATCAGCTCCTGAGCCTGCAGCAGCTCCTGGTGCTCTCCACCTTGGAGGGCTGGCTGTGCACGGAGCTTTTCCCTCTGCTGAGGCTCTTGGAGAGGCTCTGGAGCAGCTCCACCAGGATGGAATTTAGGTCAGTGTTGTCCTTAACGCAGTGCTTATTTATCCAGAACGTCCTGAAGGGCCTTCCCAGCTCCAGAGCACAGCCAGGGAGCTCTGATGGCAGCTGTGCTCATCTGTCAGAGCTGAGCAGCCCCAGCCCTGCCTGCAGCTCGGGGATCCTCTCCTGTCAGCCCCCCCAGCTCCTGTGCCCAGGGCACACTCATGGCTCCAGTTCAGCTCAGCTTTCCCTGCCTCTGTGTCCCAGAGAACAGCCAGGCCAGGCTGCAGCCCTGGGAGAAGGATCTCCTCATCCCCTGGCTGTGCAAGGAAAGGGCCTGGGGCTCCTGGCTGCTGCCAAGTGCAACAGGAGGCAGCAGTGCCCTGGCAGCCAGGGCCACGTCCCTGTCCTGGGGGATTGGGAGCAGCAGCCAGAGTGGGATTGTCCCCTCTGCTCTGCACTGGGGTGGCCTCACCCCCAGTCCTTGGGCAGTTTTGTCTAAAAGAACGCATTAAATAAAACACATTAAAGCCATTGGAGAGTGGCCAAAGGAAACCACGGAGGTGGGGAGGGTCTGCAGGGGCCAGAGGAGGGCTGGGGCTGGAGAGAGGGGAGATTCATGGGGCTGCACTCCCATCCCTGCTCTGCGACAGGAGCCAGGGAGGGGCTGGGGCTGGGCCAGGGCAGCTCAGGCTGGATTTTGGCAAAGGTTCATCCCCAGAGGGTGCTGGCACCGCCCAGGGAATGGGCACAGCCCCAGAGCTCCAGGAGCCTTTGGACAGTGCTGCCGGGGATGCCCAAGGTGGGATTTGGGGTGTCTGTGCAGGGGCTGGGCTGGGGGATCCTGCTGGGTCCCTTCCCACCAAGGATATTCCATGCTTCCAAGAGGAATTGGTGCAGGCTTTGCCTTGCAGATCTGTGCCTGACTTGGGATCCAGCCCTCGCCTGCTGCATCTGTTCATGTGGCTCAGCATAAAAACCCACTCAGTTTTGTTAAAAACCCTGCTTTTGGTTCAAAAGCAAAGGATACAGCATGAAATGCACACGTGGGTTGCTCCCCTGATGATCCTTCAAGTAAATCAATCTGAAAAATAAGGAACAAAACTTGAAAAGACCCTCAAAACATCTACATCCCTGAGCACATTCTAATGAGTCTTGAGCACGAGCAACAGGGGCTCAGCTCCACCCTCTGCTCTTTCCACAAGAACAGCAGCATCAAAGCAGGGTTGGGATGGTCCCTAATTACCGGCGGCAGGGCGGTGGCTGGGGCGGCAGCGTGCTCCTGGAGGAGGAGGAGGGTTTGGGAGCTGCAGCCCTCGGGGGTTTGGGAGCCTCTGGCACCTCCCTGCTGTGCTCCGAGTCCCGAGGTGGGTTACAGCAGAGAGGGATGGATTTGGGACCAGGGTTTGTCCTTCCCTTCCCTGCCAGGCTGTCCCTGACCGGCATTGCTGGCAGGAGCCTCCTCCCAGTGAGCTGTTCCTTGGGGCGGTGCTGGAGTGAGATCCAAGGGAAATGCTGCAAATCCCGGCGCTGCCAGAGGAGTTAGAGATGGGTTAGAGCAGGAGAGGGATGGATTTGGGACCAGGGTTTGTCCCAAATCAGCCCTTGCCGGGCTGTCCCTGACCGGCATTGCTGGCAGGAGCCTCCTCCCAGTGAGCTGTTCCTTGGGGCGGTGCTGGAGTGAGATCCAAGGGAAATGCTGCAAATCCCGGCGCTGCCGAGCGCCAGCCTGGGGGTTACAGCGCTGGGGAGGGTTTGGTGCCCAGGGGCACACCTGGCTGCCGGGGCAGCATCCTCAGGGGATGTTTTCTGGGTTCTGCTGGCTGGGCTGCAGTCCGGGGCACTGGGTAGCAGATCCCAGGGCAATGGTGGAGTCCCCATCCCCAGAGGGATGTCAAAGCCCTTGGGGACAGGGGGCAGTGGTGGCCTTGGCAGGGCTGGGGTAATAATTGTGCCCAGTGATCTGGAAGGGCTTTTCTAACCTCAAAGATGCCATGATGCTGGAATAAAAGATGGTTTACCCCCGGTGTGGCAGGAGGGCGTTGTGAGCTGTGTGCCAGGAGCACATCTGCCCCCTCCAGAGCCCTGGCCCTCCTTGATAAGGAAGCAGGGATTGGAATTTGCATCCCCTGTGCTGGAACAGCCTTTGGTTTTGATGCCTGAGTTTCGGAATTGCCAAATCCTTGTGGGAGCACTCGGGCAGCTCCTGGTGGGAAGGCAGGACTCAAACCCCCGGGCTGTGTGTGCCAGGGTAGGAAGGGGCTGCCCAGGGCACAGGGCTTGGAGCCACTGAGCCCCCAGGCCTGGCCCTGCCACCCATCACCCGCTGGCACAGAGGAAATCCTGGAGCAGTTGGCAGGATTATTGGTAGGGCTAGCTGCTGTGCTGGGAGTAAATAACCTCTGAAATCTGGCCTGATGTTATCAAAGAGGATATTTCACAGGGGCATTTATAGGCTCCCAGCATTATCTGAGCCACCGTGCCCTCTGCACCCCTCCCACCGTGAGCCCTGCAGGCAGGAGCAGTACCAGGCAGGAATTCCCAGGTAAATGAGGATTTGCTAATGGAGGTGTGGGTTTTCAGTCGGTGTTTTTTGTGTGTTGGAATTGTGTGGCTGCTGCTGGGATTGAAGTGACCCCCAGGGAGGAAAAAGCTGATTTTAATGGGACAGAAATTACACGGTGAAACCTTTTCCTTGCCATGTTTCTGCAGTGCCCAGCAGCAGGATTCCTCTCATTTCAGTGCTCGTGGCCCTGCCCTCCTCTTCCTCGTGTGGAGAGCTCTTAACTGAAGCACAAGTGCCGGCACAGGGGTGGGTCACTCTCCCCAGAGTGAATAAATCAGGTGTTAGATCTTTGTTCCTCAGATGTTTGCACTCAAGGAGCCTAATTAATCAGCCCAGCAGAATGGCTGAAAGGCAATTTCACAAGCTGGGTAACTGAATTTCCGTAGCACAGGCCTCCAAAGGCAAACCCTGCCAAACCTGGTGACTTTAAGTGAGACTGTCACACCAAGCACGGTGATATTTTAGCCTTAGTGCCTCTCCTGCCTGCGGAATAGAGATGCTTGTGCATCCTCATCCATCAGCTGACAGCCTCCTGCTTCCAGAAATGGTGATGATTTGACATCAGACCACTTAAATTTCCTTAGTGGCTGGGCTGCAAGCCTCTCACATTTTTCACCACTCTCCTGCATCTTTCTCACTTCTTTTTTCCCTCGACGAGGCTGATCCTGGATCTCGCTGCAGTGCTAAACGTGCTCCAAGCCGGACGTCACATAAGGGCAAACATGCACTGGTGCTTCCTAAACGGGGCTGTGGGATGCAGGAGACCAGGGGAGCTGCCAGCAGAAGTTGCTGTAATCAGGGAATGACTCAGGTCTGGAGGTCTCTGTTCCAGACTGCTCAGGGGTTTCCCCATTTCAGTCCCAAAACCTTCTCCCAAAAGGATGGTGTCTGGAGAAAAGGCTTTCCTTGGTGGCTCTGTGGCTTTGCCCATGGATTTACCCACATCCAGCATTTCTGGGGCGTGTTCTGGTAGGGAGCTGCTCCCTCTGGGGCTGGGGGAGCTGAGGGAAGGGCTCTTTTTGGGCTCAGGCGATTTTTGAATCAAGCCTTTAGATGTGGGCAGTTTCTCTGCGGTGCCTCTGTGTGCCAGGGGACAGGAGGGGTGCAGGGCCACCAGACCAGCCTGAGAGAGCTGGGAGAGGAGGGCTGGCAATTAAACACTTACTGGCAGAGGGCTGGGCTGGGGGGAACGCTGCATGGCTGTGGGAGACATAAAAGTTAATGGGAAGTAATTTGGCAACTTCATCTGCAGGTTGGCAGGGGCCCAAGTGGATCATAATTGGATTTCAGCTGCTTTTGTGTACTCAGACATTGAGATGCCCTGCAGAAAGTCACCCTGGCTGCCAGGGAGGGAGCAGCTCCTGTGTGGGGCAGTGAGCAGGGGAACAAAGGCAGGCTGGTGGGATTTGCAGGGCTGTAGGGGTGCAAACGCTGCTTTGCAGGGATGTTTGGTTTCCTGCCATGCCCTGTTGTGGCACTGTGGGGATGGGTCCCCTGCCCTGAGCTGTTTGTAGCAGGGTTTGGCACAGCCCCCTCTGAGTGCTGTCCCCAAGGTCTGACCCAGCACTGAGCACTGCTGCCCAGAACACAAACGAAATCAAGCTCCCGGCCATGCCCAGCCTTGGGAACACTCTAAACTCTCTCTCAGTGGAATGAAATTCTGAGAGTGCAATTGCTGTGCCCTCTCTTTGAGCTCGGGTCAGCATCCCAGAGCCCAGTGCTGGGCCATGGCTCTGCCTCCCTGCTGCTGTCACATCTTCCCCAGGGAGGGAGATGGCCCAGGTCAGGCTGTGCTGAGATGTGGACATCACCAGTGCTGGGCACCGTGATGTCCATCCCTTGAGCTGAGGTGCTCCTCTTGCCTGTTCCCAAACACCAGTGTGGGACACTGGCACTGAAGGAAAACACGAATTTTAGATATGATGTTATATTTGAAAGTATTTCTCAAGCACTGCTGCAATTAAGGCTCTTCCCAGGTAATTTCAGGAGTTCTTTACCGCGTGTGGGCAGTTTATGTCTGGATTTCTTTTCCTTGTGTAATTGTTCATTTGAGTGAATCCTGTAGTTAAATAAATGAATGGATGGAGATCACTGTCCAGCTCCTAACACAGCTTTTCTAAGTCAGATTTAATTCAGAGCTTGGGAAGGAATTCCTGGGGGAGGGTGGCAGTGCCCAGGGCCAGGCTGGGCACTGGGGCTGGCAGCACCTGGCACGGTGGCACAGACACACTCCTCACATTGCTGGAGCCTCCTAGCACAGCCCTCCAGACAAACGGCTCAGAGAGGCTTTGGTGCTCCTAATTGTTTATGGGATGTTTTATGGAGCCCTCTGCCTGCCCAATCTAATGTCATTGGGAGATAAGAAGGAAGGAAATATTAAGAAATAGTCTCTCCCTGCTCCTAATGTGCCTCTCTGTGCTTGATGTGCCTCTCTCTCCCTCCTGATTTCCTTGGCATCAAATTGCCCTTCACCGAGCTGAGTGATGCTGGGTGCTGAGGGAAATGTGGCTGTGGAGAGGGAAAATAAAGTGTCAGGAGTGAAATAGTGCCCTGGTGGTAATGGATTATCTAATTAGTGGGACTGGCTGCAAACTTGCCTGGCTGGGCTGCAGGAGGAGCCTCCCCTCATCCCCCTTGTCTCAGATGGAGTTACTGAGGGCAGATCCAGCTGAGCCCTGGTATCAGTGCCACCATCCTGAGGAGCCTCCCCTCATCCCCCTTGTCTCAGATGGAGTTACTGAGGGCAGATCCAGCTGAGCCCTGGCCCCTGTGCCACCACCCTGGGCACCCCAAGGAGCCTCTCCTCACTCCCCCTTGTCTCAGAGTGCAGATCCAGCTGAGCCCTGGTATCAGTGCCACCACCCTGAGGAGCCTCCCCTCATCCCCCTTGTCTCAGATGGAGTTACTGAGGGCAGATCCAGCAGGGGCTGAGCCCTGGCACCTGTGCCACCACCCTGAGGAGCCTCCCCTCATCCCCCTTGTCTCAGGTGGAGTTACTGAGGGCAGATCCAGCAGGGGCTGAGCCCTGGCACCTGTGCCACCACCCTGAGGAGCCTCCCCTCATCCCCCTTGTCTCAGATGGAGTTACTGAGGGCAGATCCAGCAGGGGCTGAGCCCTGGCACCTGTGCCACCACCCTGGGCACTGGAAGGGCTCTGACTCCACGTGGCCCTGGAAGGGGCAGACTGTGCCAGCTCAGAGGAATTCCTGCAGCTGGTTAAGGGCCCTCGCTGCTGCTGGGTGTGGGTTCCTGCAGCTCTCCCAGGACAGAGCTGGCCCCAGCAGCCAGGACCATGCCAGGCTGCTCAGCCAAGTGCAGTCACCCTTCCTGACCAGGGTTCCACCGTCTGAAGCAAGGCAGAGGGACAGTGGCACTGCCTTTCTCAGTGGGCTGGAGATTAAACCTTTCTCTAAGACCTGAGGCAGCTCTTGCAGAATGCAGGGCAGTGAAAAGCTCCCTGTAAGGAGCTTAGGCTGTAATTCCAGCCGGGGGCTGATAAGGGAAGCAGTGATCAAAGCACCACCACTCTTTCAGGCCTGGATTTACCAAGCTCCTCTGGCACCAGGCACAGCTGCCCCTGTATCTTGTATTTCCGTGGAATGGCCAAAAAAAGCAGGATATACCCTTTAATTGGGAAGTTTTAATGCCCCCCACACCATCAGTGGAACTTGAAATTTTAGAGAGGTATTTGTCCATCCCAAAATGGTTTTCCCTGCCCTTTAATGCAGCCACAGCAGCTGTGGTGGCATCCCTGGCACACCGAGCAGGGATGAGTGGGGCTCCAGCACTCCTCTGCCCTGGAGCCAGCACAACCCATCCAGCAGCTCCTGGAAACTTCTTAAATCCATTTCTCCAGGCCACAGAGGGAGCATAATCATTCAGATTAAACTGCTTCCTTCTCTCTTGCAGTCATTAGTGGCAGTATTACATTCCCAAGGTTAAGTAAAGAAAAAGAAATAAATTTAGTTGTCAAAACTCCTGCGGAGTGAGCGCGCTTAGTTTTGCATCTTTTATAGCTCAATCTTGGGATGTCTTTCATTAAGAGAATACTGATCATCCACGTAGGTTGGCATTGCTTTGTTGGCCATAAAGCCTGTGAAGTTTTGGAGACAGCAATAGAAATGTGGTCTCTGATGTGCCAAAAATAAAGATGTGACAGTGTTTGACATCAGTGTTTGAGGTGTTGGTCCTGCAGCCCAAGAGCTGCTGGGACTTAGCTCTGGCAGGAGCACAATTTCTGGAGTCACAGCAATTTCTGGGAGGAAAAGCAGCCAAGAGCTCTGGTCAGATGTTGCTGCCAATATTATTTTTATAGATGGAGGAAAAAGAAATCAGTTACACTTAAAAACGAGGGGGCAGTCAGGTGGAGCAGGGACAAAGCAGCAGAACCGCAGCTCTTGCAGGCAGGGTTTGTGAGGAAGGGTGTTTGTGATCCAGAAATCAAAAAGAATGAGAAGCCATTCTTCCTTTGAGCTGAGGAGCTGCATGAGAGTCAATGAGCATCAGAAATCATTGTGCTCTCCCCGCTGCTCTGGCTCCTGGGGCGCTGCTGATGAATGGCAGATTATTTTTTGGCCATCCCGAGTTCCTGGCTCTGTGGAATCCGTGCTGATGATGGAGTGTCACACTACTCTGCCCGTGCTGAGCGCTTGAGGCAACAGCTGTAGATTCACCCAATCCATCACTGCTGGGCTCTCTCAGCCAGCAGCTGGGGCACGGAGCCCTTCCCTCCCTCCTCCCTGGGCATGGGGCTCTCGTCCCAGCCCCTGCCAGGCCAGGGCTGCTGTGCTGTGCTTAGAGGGTCCCTCTGGGCACTCCAGGCCAGCCCGGACCTGACAGGGATGTGTTTGACTTTGGGACAGGTGTCTGTCTGTCTGTCTGTCTGTCCCTGTCCCCAGCTGTGCTGCTCACTCCAGTCCTGCCCCCCTCCCTCCCTGCAGGGCTCTACAGCCAGGCAGCTTTTGCAGCTTTTGCAGCTTTTGCTGCCCTGCTCAGCCCGGCTGCTGTGGCTGGAGGATGGAAATGTTCCCAGCTCTGGTGCTGGTGTTCTCAAGTCCCATTTCCCCGCAAAGCAGCCCAGCCAGAGAGGCTTTGGGAGGCCAAGCTGTTGCTGTGGTCCCTCACACCATCCCAGGAGTCGCTCCCGGCTCTCTGAGGAGCCTGGGCTGTTTGCTGCAGTCTCAGCTCAGGGGCTGAAGCTCTCTGCACAGCTTGGCCTCTGCGCGCTGAGGGCTCTGTGTGGCTGTGGGATGCTGTTCCCTCGGGCTGGGGGAGGCAGTCTGTCCCTGGGTGTCTCCTGCCACTGGAGCTCTTTAGTGCTGGCAGAGCACTCGGAGGTGCCTCTGCTGCAGAGACTATTAGATCTGAAATGCATTATTGCTCGCTCCTGTAACCAACACAAATCCAAAGTGCTGCTTTGGCAGGAAGAGCACTTGGAAATATTAGATTTATTGAGAATTGCGTCCTCCCAGTCAGTCAGTTGTAGCGATGAAGTCTGTTTGCATTATCCTTCCTGCGGGCTGAGTGCTAAATGGGGCTGAGCTGCCTGGAAAAGCAATTCCCTGGTGGCAGGAGACTGACCGGGCTCCTCTGCTCTGGGGCAGCTCTGAGGAAAGGCTTGTTGTTGTTGTTGCTGATGATAAACCAAATTCAGGAGCTCAGTCCAGCATGGAAGTCTTTCTTCCTGTCCCTCCTCTCTGCCTTTTGCCTGCTTGCTGTGCCTCCAGTCAGCCTCTCTGGATAAACCCGATTTTTCCAAAAGGGAATTACTGTCTCTGCTCAGGGTGGGCAGCCAGGGATGGAAGGTTGGCTCCTGCCAGCTGGGTTTGGATCCTGGGAGCAATTTTAACACATGGAGCAATTTTGCTGTGATGCTGCCAGGATTTTGTGAGCAGGATTTAAGACAAGCAATTTTAATTTCAGGCAGGAAGTTTATCATTTCCATACTGCTCTGGAGTTACATCTAAGTCGTGGTATCAGATGCACAAAGCACTCGTGCACTGCATTCATCAGATTTCAGAGCAGACACCATTCAGACTCTCTGCTTTGGAAAGATCATTTTTGAGAAGAACTTTATTGATTTAGAGTAATGTTACGCAAAAGTGACTGGTCTGTTTCCAGAGTGACTTCCACTCTAACTGACTCCAGCCCTGGGTACTCCACAATCCCTTCTTTGCCCATGGAACCAGGGACTGGGGGCTCAGGAGTGCTGGGGAGAGAGCTCTGGCTGTGCCCCAGAGCCAGGCAGATACCGGGGCATGTTCCTGATTCAGTTCTTGTTAATGAGCTGCCGTGGGGCTGCAGGGCAGGAGCCAGAGCTGCCGTGGGGCTGCAGGGCAGGAGCCAGAGCTGCCATGGGGCTGCAGGGCAGGAGCCAGAGCTGCCATGGCAGGGCAGGAGCCAGAGCTGCCGTGGGGCTGCAGGGCAGGAGCCAGAGCTGCCGTGGGGCTGCAGGGCAGGAGCCAGAGCTGCCATGGCAGGGCAGGAGCCAGAGCTGCCGTGGGGCTGCAGGGCAGGAGCCAGAGCTGCCATGGCAGGGCAGGAGCCAGAGCTGCCATGGGGCTGCAGGGCAGGAGCCAGAGCTGCCATGGCAGGGCAGGAGCCAGAGCTGCCATGGCAGGGCAGGAGCCAGAGCTGCCATGGCAGGGCAGGAGCCAGAGCTGCCATGGCAGGGCAGGAGCCAGAGCTGCAGGGCAGGAGCCAGAGCTGCCGTGGGGCTGCAGGGCAGGAGCCAGAGCTGCCATGGCAGGGCAGGAGCCAGAGCTGCCGTGGGGCTGCAGGGCAGGGCAGTGCTCACCCGGCAGAGCTGTTGTGTAACTCATCCCAGGCTCTGCCGGTCTCCAGCCCATGTGTCAGCTCTGCTCATTCTCAGGGCTCCTGCTGTCCAGGGGGAATTACAATGCACAGGGCTTTGGGCTCCCTGAAATCCCCTCCCCTGAGCTCCTGGGGCAGCCCCGGCTCTGCTGGGGCTGGGGATGGCTGCTCTGCTTCCTGCAGAGTTCCAGGGTGGGCAGCCAGGGGCTGTGGGAGCAGAGGGGGCCTGGCTCAGGCTGTGTTTTGGGCAGCCTTGCTGACACACACACACACACTCACACACTCACACACTCACACACTCACACACTCACACACACACTCACACACTCACACACTCACACACACACTCACACACTCACACACTCACACTCACACTCTCATTCCTGGCGGGTTTCACAGGGTGTGAGGCTGCAGAGCTGCCCCAGGGCTCCCTCAGCCCCTCCTGGCTCCTGTGCCGGTGCTGCTGCTGCTCTGTGCCCTGCCGTGCTGGTTCCTCCAGCTGTCCCCATGTCCCCAGGGCTGCAAGGAGGGCTCTGGGACCCCAGCTGTGGGCACAAAGCTCCTGGGAAGCTGCAGGAGTCACTCCAAACTGTGCCAGGGGCAGCAAGAGGGATGAGTGCATTGTGGGGCAGTCATTCCAGCTCCTCCTGCTCAGGCTGTCAGTGGCTCTCACGTCAGCTCCTCTCGTGTTCCAGCTGGGTTGCTGGGCTGGGTTTCTGTCTGTGCCTGGTCTGACAGTGAACTCCTCCTCAGCATGGCCCAGAGTGTAAGGAGCTGTGCTGGAGGCTGGGCCGGCCCTGGGGCTGCCCAGGGAGCTCTGCAGTGCCCATCCCTGGGGTGGCACTCAGGGCTCTGGGCTGGGCACAGGGTGGGCACGGCTGGGGCTCCCTGGGCTGGGCACGGCTGGGGCTCCATGGGCTGGGCACGGCTGGGGCTCCATGGGCTGGGCACAGCCTGGGCACAGCTGGGGCTCCCTGGGCTGGGCACAGGCTGGGCACGGCTGGGGCTCCATGGGCTGAGCACAGCTGGCACTCCCTGGGCTGAGCACAGGCTGGGCACGGCTGGGGCTCCATGGGCTGGGCACGGCTGGGGCTCCATGGGCTGGGCACAGGCTGGGCACAGCTGGGGCTCCCTGGGCTGGGCACAGCTGGGGCTCCCTGGGCTGGGCACAGGCTGGGGCTCCATGGGCTGGGCACCGCTGGGGCTCCATGGGCTGGGCACGGCTGGGGCTCCATGGGCTGGGCACAGGCTGGGCACGGCTGGGGCTCCATGGGCTGGGCACAGTGGGCACAGCTGGCACTCCCTGGGCTGGGAGGGCTGTGCCAGCCTCCGTGACCCCCTGGCTCTGTTCTGGCATGGCAAACCCATGGTCGCTCTGCTGAGCAGGACAGGCAGGGCTGGAGCAGGACTTGCCTGGCTCAGTCTCCAGGAGCCCCTTGAAGGCTCTGGGGTTTCTGATTATTTGCTTCGGTGGGAGCAGAGCACACCTGGCCTGCTCACGTGTGTTTGGTTCACTGATGTCACCTCCACACCTGGTAGACACCTTCCACCTTGGAGCTCTTCTTGCTCTGGCTCTCGGGATTGTGGCAGCTCCTGCTGCTAAAGTTGTGCTGAAGGAATAAAATGAAATTTACTGCACATTTAATTGGAATTTCACTGCTCCTGTCCACCTGATAATGAATTGGTTTTCAGCACAGGGACAAAGGAAAATTAGCAGAGATTCCCTTGCAGAAAGCAGTTATTGCTGGGGGTAATTACAGGCTGTATATCCAGCTAATGGGAGCTGGGGCTGTGCTGGGGTTCACAGCTTGAGAGGAGTGTTTTGCACACTCAGGGCAGTTTCTGAACTTGAAGGGGTTTTAGCCAGAAAATGGTGCTCAGTGCCTGCAGGTGCCACGGGCAGCTGTGGGCAGCAAACACGGAGTGCCAGAGGCCGAATGTTCCTGCAACATCTGGAATGAAAATGTGGGGGATCCTAATGGGAATCCTGAGTCCCCTGGGGGCAGTGTCAGTGTGTCCCTGCGGCACTGACCCGACTGGCTCACAGCTCCTGGGGCTGCCGTTGTCTCCTTTTCCTGCTGTCCCCAGGGGCACAGGGACATCCTGGCCAGCACATGGAATTCCTGGGTTAATTCCACTTGTGTTAAATGCATAGAACCACACCAAACATAGAAGCTGGCCAGATGAGCTCGGAGGCATTTTAGGCCCTTTGCAGAGCCGAGTGTGGGTGCCTGTGTGCTGGCCCTGCTGCACGGGCTGAGTCCACTCCCAGCAGCAGAGGGTGGTACCTTCATGTGCTACTGACAACTCAATTATTTTCAACAGTCTCCTGCTTCTCCTGTGAGAGAGATTTTTCAGGCTAAGCTGGTAGCTTTTCATCATCTTTTCTGAAATTCAGATCCTCTCTAGTCACAAAAACAAGGACAAGAGTCATTATGATCGAGTCAGGGGTTAGTTTTGTTTATCCTTGTGTGAATTATATCAGGCAAATATCTCTTGGGGAGCAGCTGACCAGCAATAACCCAGAGCAGGAGAAAATCTCTTGGGATTATTTTGACAGAGCAGAGGATGTGGGGAGTTGGGAAAGTGCTTTCCTTCTGTGCCTGGGGCTGAGTCCTGCAGGTGCTCCCTTGTGGGTCAGCCTGGAGCTGGGTGAGATGCTCTGTGTGGGGCCTGGGGCTTCCCCAGGGGATCTTTGTGGGGTCTCAGGGCTGCACGCTGCCCCTGCAATGGCCGCCAGGCACAGAGTGTGTCACCGAGGCCAGCACAGAGCCACTGGCACCTGTGAAGGTGAATTCCTGCCTCTGCCTTGCCCTTCTCATCCATCTGAGCAGCAGAAAAATGAGTGTCAGGACAGGTCAGGCTCCACGGAGTGAAATCCCATTTGCTGTGGCAGCCTGGGGAGCTGGATGCTGAGCACTCAGGGTGGCAGAGGGATGAGTTGGGGCAGGCACAGGGCTGGAGCTGAGATCACTCCATCGCAGGCACCGTCTGCAGCCTGACAAATTCCCACCAATCCTGCCCTGTGACTCATCAATTTAAATCAATTTCCAGAGGAACATCTATGAGAATTAAAGGATTATAAAAATGAATGAGTAATTTTTCTCAACCTTTTGTTGGTGTGACTGGAAAAGGGGGATGATTTACTCCCTGGCAATCTGTAATTCTGCAGGTTAATAGGCTGGGTGAAATCCTTCACATTTATGACAAGGGATTACAGGACTCTGCAGTGAATTAGCACAAACCCCAAATGAATCTATGGCAGCGCAGATGAGGATTTATAAGGATCTGATCAAGGAATTTTCTGTCGAGCTCTGCAATGACGCACTTGAGTTTGTCTGCTCCCTAAACTTCTGTCTGATGCTGATATCAATGAATTGGCAGTGGTGATGCTCATGGAAAAGGTGTGGAGATACTGATACTGAGAATGGGGCAGCACATTCATCAAGGCAGTGTGTTAATTGAGGCCAGCTGTAACTGCTGTTGTTTGTTGGGCAGACTCAGAGCAGACAGGGGTTGGTGGAGGAGGCAGCAATCACCTTGAGTTCATTGTGCACCATGGCAGGGGGAGACATGAGGGATGGCCAAGGCAGGCTTTGGTATGTGAACAACAGCATAAAGGAGTTTGGGGGAATTGGCAGGTGTCTAAGAAAGGAAATAAGCAAAAAGCAGAGGGGAGCAAAGCCAGGTTGCTCCAGGGGGATCCACAGGCCTGGTGTGCTGCCTGTCCCCAAAGTGGGGGAAAGCAAAGGTGACAAAAGCTGCTGAGGGGAGTGAGTGGTGGCTGGATGGAGCTGGGCAGAGCAGAAAGCACAGAGCAGGGCTGTGAATGGAACGGTGGCAGTGAGAGAGAGGAGAACCTGCCCATGAATTATTGCTTTGAAAAGACAAAATTGGATGAGCCTGTGTGTGCAAAGGAGCTGCATTTGCTGGGAGGGAATGGAGCCCCAGCCCTCCCAGCAGCTCCCCTGCTCTGCCTGCCTCTGGCTGGGCCAGGGCAAAGGGGGCACCTGGTACCTCTGCAGGGGCTTGGGGGTTCCCTTCTGGAAGGGATCTGCTGCTGGACTTGGGCTGGGAAAGGAGACACTTGGATGTGCAGAGATATCCAATTCTGGCATGGGATGGGATGGAGGGACCCCAAACCCACCCAGTGCCAGCCCTGCCATGGCAGGGACACCTCCCACTGTCCCAGGTGCTCCAGCCCCAGTGTCCAGCCTGGCCTGGGGCACTGCCAGGGATCCAGGGGCAGCCCCAGCTGCTCTGGGCACCTGTGCCAGGGCTGCCCACCCTGCCAGGGAACAATTCCTGCCCAATATCCCAATGTCTCTTCAGAAATGTGCCTGTGGCTGCTGTGCACGTTGCCTGCAAAGGGTAATTTAATTTTCCAGCTGTAGAACATGGAGGATGGAGAGTCCCTTCATAAAATAACAATGGTTCTGGAAAGCAATTAGAGAATTTGCTGATGTCTTAAACTGCAGAAGCACAATTTGAGATTTTTTTTTTGAGTTGTAGGAAAAAGGAAAACAGATTAAATTGTACACTGCTCATATTTAATTTGGGACCCTTTAGCTTTAGTTACAATGCACTCAGCTTATTTGGGAGCTTCATTGCCATCTTTGTCATTGGGGGACAGGGATGAGCAGAATGCAGAAAGCTTTCAGTGCTGGGAGGAGTACAACAAATGTCACATATCTGCCTCGGTTTTGATTAGAAATTGTTTGTAACAATTTTCCAGGATGGGGCAATCTCCTGAACAGAATTTGCTGTGTCTCACACAGGCTTTGGCTTTGCGAGGACCAAGGGAGGAGGTGGTGACATCTGCTTGGGGCTGAACACAGAGGAGTAAATGCAGGGAGGATTTAAATCCAGGGAGAATTTAGGAGGGTTTGTCCCCTGAGAGGGAGGGGAGGCCCTGGCCCGGGCTCTCACACCTGACTGAGAGGAGGGAGGGCAGAGCAGGCCCCAGGCTCATCCCTGCTCTCAGAGCAAAGTTTGTTGTTGGTTTTCTGCCAGTCATTTCGGGGTCTGTGACCTGCTTTGCTCGTCAGCATCTCCAGCCCGGAGCATTCCAGACTCTTCCAAGGGTTTTAGCTGAAATGAAGTCTAAGGCATTTCATCACCTCTGCACTCTCCCAAATTGATAGAGCATCACTTTGTATCCCGCTGGATGCTCCTGGAGGCTGTGGATGATGCCGAGTGCAGTTAATGCTTTCCCCAGGCCTGGCAGGGACGTGGGCTCCTTATCAGCAGAGGGACCCTGGGGCTGGAGATGGGCGCTGCAGCAGGATGCTCGCTTCGGGAGAGCACAGTGTGCAGTCTCCTTGCACACCCGTTGTGAGAGCTGCCATCCCTTAGAAGAACGGCAGGCAATAAAACACCAGTGGTAATCACTGTGTGTAAATTCCCTGCCTTAATTCCAGCGCATAATGGGCAATAGCAGCACTAGCAATTATCCTGTACTCTCTGTTTGCAGAGGTAGCACTAAAGATAATGTTCCTCATTGTGGATTCTGTTATCTCGAAACAGAAACAGTTAATTAACCCCATAAAGCCATTAGTAGATCATTCTTGGTGCTTAAGGGACATCTGGGCTCTGGGAGAGACTCGTGGCAGTGAAGGCAGGGAGCTGAGCTCCAGGTTGCCCAGAGGATGTGGATTCCTGAGGGCAAATGGGAAATAACAAATAAATAACGTGGCAATGATCAGCATTAGTGGGAAGGGAGCTCTGGGGAGGTGCAGCTGTGACCAAGAATCTCAAGAAGTGGAATTCATTTTACTGGTGGGACACTGGATCTCTGCTGCAGCACTGCTGGGAAATAGAGAATTTCCATGGGAGTTGGTGCCCCTTTGGAGAAACACGTTCCTCTGGCAGGAAAGCATCTTGGGGTCAGCACGAATGAATGCTAGCAGCTCTGAGTGCTGGGTGGATTGTCAGCAGTGTGGACTGGGAAGGCTCCCTGGGCCCAAGCACTGCCTGCAAGAAGCATTTCTGTTCTGGGAACTGTGGTGTTGCATAAACAGCTGCTTGGTCTCGAGGGTTAACTCACATCAGCAGCCAGAGAGGATCTCAGAGTTGTTTCCTTTGGTCTAAAGCTGCCCACAAAAGGCCTCTGTCAGAGCAGGGCAGCACCACTGTGCAGCACCACACACCCCCTGTTATATTCAGCTCTGGGCTGTACTCACAGCTCTGCACAGCATCTCAGCATCCCAGGCTGGGCTGGGCTCCCACAGAGGTGTCCTGGATCCTCAGTTCTGGGAATCCTCCACAAAGGTTGGGCTGGCTGATCCTGGAGATCTTTTCCACTGAAATCATTCCATGAGAGCGCCCTCAGCCCGAGCTGTGATCCCATTAAATTTCTCTCCATGGGCAGTGAGGCTTTGAGATGTCAATTTGAACTGATTTTTCTTTTCTTTTTATTTTCTAAAGCTGCCATCAGCTATTTATAAATGATTACAGAGATGCTGGAGGAAATTAATCTGCTAACCAGATAAAGAGAGTAATATGTGCCTCATTTACTCTGCTCTTTCCTAGCTTTCTCCAAAATCAATTGGACTCTGCCTACTGATGCCTGCTTAATTCCCAGACATTTCTGAGTGGATCAGATATGTCACTCAGAAGTTATTACAGTCCTGCCAAAAAAAAGACACAATTTCTCAAGGTTAGATGATCACTGGGGCCTGACTTGACTCAAACTTTCTGTAGCAGAAAGTGATGTTTTTCTAAGGGATTTGAGAAGTTACTGGGTTTAGGGCATTGTGGGAAAAGCTGTTGGATTTCTGTAGAAATCTGTAAATGAATCTCCCATCTTGTGTGCGGTGCCCGCTCTCCCAGACATTTCCAAACTTGCAGGGTTTTAGGGTGATACACAGAACAGGTTCAGTGGAGGGGACATTCCAGACATTCCAAACTTGCAGGGTTTTAGGGTAATACACAGAACAGGTTCAGTGGAGGGGACATTCCAGACATTCCAAACTTGCAGGGTTTTAGAGTGATACACAGAACAGGTTCAGTGGAGGGGGATAGAATATAAGAAAATAAAGATAGAAAGTAATCTCACCCCTGAGGAGCTGCAGCTGGGCCAATTGTCAAAGATCAGGAACAGGCCTGACTTTACCAGGCCACAGCTGTACCCAATGGGAAGAAGATGCTATAAAAGAGTGGGGTGGGTGGTTGAGAAGGGAACTGGAGTCAGTGGCTGCTTTGTGAAGAGGAAAGAGTCAGAGCTCTGAGGAGCTGCCCACCAGAAACACCAAGGTATGAAACCTTTGTGATAAGGAGACAGCAGCCTGGAACCCCTGTGATGAGATGACAGCAGTTCAGGGGGTTCTGTTTCTCAATTGCATCTCTTTAGGTTTTTATGTTGTGCATTTAACTCTGCTGTCCCTCCCTGTGGGTGCTCCTGGAGCCCTCCCAGGCTCTGGCACGGAGGCCCTGCCCTGGGTCGCTGCTGCTTTGTCCTGTGCCTGCCATGGGGGTTCAGCTCAGTGCCAGTCCCTGCTCCCTGGGAGGGTTCAATCTTCATTGCCATGGGCAGCCTGCTCAGAGAACAAGGGTCAGAGAGCAGAGCTCCCTGTTCAGATCCTGAACTGCAGCAGAGCTCCCTGTCCGTGCCTGCTCAGGGCAGCAGCAGCAGCCTTGATTTATTCATGCAGTCATTTATCTCCTTTCCTTTGGCTTCTTGCCTCCCAGGTGCTTCTCAGTGTAGCTGTGACCTGTTCTTGGCTCCCCTCGCTTTCCATTTCCCTTTGGTGCCCCAGTTTGGAGTGTCCCCTCCAGGTTCCTGCTCAGATTGAAGGATATGCAAATCTATTGAAGGATATGCAAATTGAGATCTTCAGGTTCATAAAGCACTATCCCAAATGACTGTTAGCCATCCAAAGGCACAAAAACTGTAAAAATCCAGGATTTCCATGTGCTCACAGGGAATGGCTGTGGGCTGGGACACCAGGGGTGACAGAGGAGGGAGAGGCAGCAGTGAGGAGCAGGGAATCGCCCCAGGTGAGCACAAACCCCTGTCCCTCTCCTGCCTGCACAGCCAGGTCCCAGGAGCAGGGCTGGGACAGGACAGAGCCCACCCAGCTGCCCCAGGGGTTGTTGAACTCCTCTTCCTACACAGGGACAAGGGAAAAGCTGCTGAAGGGCTGATGGAGGGAGGAGAAGCTGAGTGTGAGCAGGGAAAAGGATTTGGGGCTGGTGCTGCCCCACCTCCTGAGCTCCTCTCTGAGGACAAGGACCCCCCCTTCCAGGAGCTGGGGCTTTTATTGATGCTCTCAGAGTCCCTGGAGTCACAGGGACTGGCTGAGCTGGAGATACCATCACATTTTATCAGCAATAATAGCGTTTATTTATTGAAAAGCTGCCTGCTGTAGCCAGACTGGGGATTTCTGCCACTGCATTGTGGGGGAGTATTTTCACTTTGTTTGGGCTTTAATCTATTAACTTTGTCTTTGGGATGCTGGCCTCTATAGTTCATCCAATTTGTGTTTAAAGAGCCCTTGAAAAATTAAAATAACCCTCAGAAGTGAGAATCACAAGCGGTAGGGGGAAAAAAGAGACTCTTACCAAAAAAGAATAACCATCTGGATATTTGTGCTGTACCACCTGTGTGGGATTTGTGTGGCCTGCTCAGTAGAAAAAGACCCTGCTTGTGTCTCTTCCCACTTCAAGAGGATGGGAAAAAACCTGTTTACATCCAATGTTTACTTTCCTGCAGAAAGTTTAGAAATAAATGGCTATTTTAGTGTTTAGTAACATGTTATAGTCTCAGAGCAGAAATATCCACGTGGGGAAGGAGTGAGTTGTGTTGACCACCTGTTGGAATTGTCTCTGATAAGAAAAGCCCCTGGAATTTCCCCCCTCTGCTGTTAATCAGGAGGAAGGAACCCCAAGTGCCCATTTCTATGGGCCAGGTTTCAGGGAGGGGATCCCCTGCAGGGACAGAGGTCAGGGAGCTGGGCTGCCCAAAGAGGGGTTTGGGGAGCAGGGGACCCAGAATGGGGACAGGGACATGGAGCCACCCCAGCTGTGCCACTCCTCATGGGGACCCATGGACATGGCCCATGGGGATCATTGCCTTCCACAGAGACGTGATGTGCTCAGTTTGCATGTGCCTTAATGGGAATTGATGATGCTCATTTTGGCTTTAATGGAATTCCTGTGGTCCTGTTGCAATGTAACAGAAAATAATATTCTGTAATTGTGAATCAATCCAGGTAATTCCTATTAATAATTAACACTCCTCTCTCAGATGGTCTAACATCTATAATTTAGTGCAGGGGGAAGAAGTGCATCTGGCAGGGAGGAGAGGCTGAGCTCTGGGTTTCAGATGTGGTGAGAAAAGAGCAGATTTGGGAGCAGGGCTGGGAGGGAGCAGCTCCGTGCTCAGTCACTGGCTCTGAGCTGTTTTCTTGGCACTCCTGGAGTTTGCTCCACCTTTTCCCTGGGACATGGCTAAAACCAGGTGTGTTAGGACGGGATGTGCCCTTTCCCTAGGACATGGACAAAACCAGGTGTGTTAGGATGGGATATGCCCCGTGGATCAAGGAAAGCCCCTCACAGCCCCCTGAGCCCAGGGTTCAGCTGGCTTTGCATGAGCTGAGAGGGTGGTGGCTGCCCCTGCCTGTGCCAGCCCCACTGGGGCATTCTGTTCCCACTGTTGCCCCAATTTTTTAAGTTTTTCTGAGCCTTCTGATGTTTACATTCCTGTAATGAACTTTCTCACACACTTTCTGTAAATAACTCATTGTTTTGCATTCCTTTATGGAGGAGGAGAAATTTGATGGACTGTTGGTTTGCCCAGTGTCATTGGAGAGGTGGCACTGTCACCCTCCAATCCACTGTCACTTCTGGGAATCTGTAAATGTTGGAGTCAGAAAATAAAGGTCCCTTTTTTCACCTTGGAAGGAGCAGCGAGTCCGTGTCGTGTTGTTTGGTGTCCTATGGTGACACTGCCACCCCCTGTGTGTCCTCTCCAGCCCCATTGCTGGGGCACAGCCTGCATGGCAGGGTCCAGGTGAAGGCCCCAGCTCTGTCTGGGGCAGTGCACAAAGCCCAGGGCAGCCCTGGGACCTGGTTCCATGGGAGGAGAGCCCAGCAGTCCATGGATCTGGTTCCTCATTTCCCATCCCTGAGCAGGGGTGTTCCCAAGGGAAGGCAGCACAAAATGTATTTCAGCTGATAAGTGGTGGCCCTGCATTGGGAGAGATTTAATTGAGAAGCCTTTTTGTTCAGGAGCCTTGTACATTAGTGGCATTTAACAGCACAAGCACCCATTTTCCTTTCATTTTCCAGCTACCAATTCAAAATAATTAAAAAATAATTCCCCTGAATGCAACTTTTCTCTGTTTTTACAATGAGATTATTAAGCAGTGTCACTTCAACAGTAGCTCCCTTCCTCATTATTCATTCAGGTCCACAGAAATCCTCCCTTCTTCTTAATTAATCTTTGACATTTGCTCTACAGAATTTTACAGCTACCAGTCCTGGGTTTTGCTTTTTTTGCCCATTTCCTCCATTAAGCTGAAAGCCTGAATTGCTGCTGTCAGAAACTTTCAGTGCTCTTGACTTTTTGAGTGGCAAACTCTCAGTTGTTCTGTGAGCTGGGCAGGGAGGCTCAGGTGTTGTGTGGCTCCACCTGAGAGGCCAGGCTGGAGAACTCTTGCAGAAATTGGTTTCCATCCTGGTTCTCCTCAGGGTGCAGTTGGTTTCCATCCTGGTTCTCCTCAGGGTGAATTGGTTTCCATCCTGGTTCTCCTCAGGGTGCAGTTGGTTTCCATCCTGGTTCTCCTCAGGGTGCAGTTGGTTTCCATCCTGGTTCTCCACAGGATGGAGCTGGTTTCCATCCTGGTTCTCCTCAGGGTGAATTGGTTTCCATCCTGGTTCTCCTCAGGGTGCAGTTGGTTTCCATCCTGGTTCTCCTCAGGGTGAATTGCTTTCCATCCTGGTTCTCCTCAGGTTGGAGCTGGTTTCCATCCTGGTTCTCCTCAAGGTGGAGCTGGTTTCCATCCTGGTTCTCCTCAGGGTGGAGCTGGTTTCCATCCTGGTTCTCCTCAGGGTGGAGCTGGTTTCCATCCTGGTTCTCCTCAGGGTGGAGCTGGTTTCCATCCTGGTTCTCCTCAGGGTGAATTGGTTTCCATCCTGGTTCTCCTCAGGGTGGAGCTGGTTTCCATCCTGGTTCTCCTCAGGGTGGAGCTGGTTTCCATCCTGGTTCTTCTCAGGATGGAGCTGGTTTCCATCCTGGTTCTCCTCAGGGTGAATTGGTTTCCATCCTGGTTCTCTTCAGGATAGAGTTGGTTTCCATCCTGGTTCTCCTCAGGGTGGAGCTGGTTTCCATCCTGGTTCTCCTCAGGGTGAATTGGTTTCCATCCTGGTTCTCCTCAGGGTGAATTGGTTTCCATCCTGGCTCTCCTCAGGTTGGAGTTGGTTTCCATCCTCTGGGCTGCTCTGTCCAGGGAAGAGCTGTGGAATCCTGCAGTCCTGGGTTGGGTTGGGTTGGGAGGGACCTCAAAGCTACCCTGTCCCACCCCTGCCATGGCAGGGACACCTTTCCCTGTCCCAGATGGCTCCAAACCCCAATGTCCACCCTGGCCTTGGGCATCTCCATCTCCTCTCTGTGGTTTTTGGGTATTTAGGTGCCTCTTTGGCACCTGAAGACCACGGAAGTTTTGCTTTGTGTTTTTAAAGCACTTAAGGTTTCAATTTAAAGGAATTTACCAAGAGCTTTCTGTTGAGCTTGCTGGTGTCAGGGAAGGATTTATGAATTCCAAGTTAAATGTTCCTCCTGCATCCCCAGACAGGTATTTCACATTTCCTCCTGTTTCGAGCAGCAAATGGCATTAATTTCATCTCAAGAGCTCAATTTCAGCAGGTACTACTTAGCAGAGTTGGTTGTTTCCAAATAAATAAAATGCATTATCCGTTTGATCAGCGGGAGGAAGGATGTGATTTTAATCAATGAGATAATTTGAGGTTTCTTGCCCCAGCTGATGGGGATAATTTTGTCAGTCTGAAATGTGTGCCCTGTTTGGAATTGTTTCACCACTTGTTTCTTTCCAAGGCACCCAGACATCACAAGGAACATTTTTGCATGTGTGTGCTTAATATAGTCTGTGTAAGACAGCCTCAAAGTAGGGCAGCATCAAACACTGGGGAGGGTGTGATGAGCCTGCTCCAGACTAGCAGCCCTATAATATCCCTAAAAGCTTATCTGAAACCATAAAATAAACCATTCTGAGGAGAAAACTGACATTCCCTGAAAAACAGAGGGCAGAAAAAGAGAATAATTGAAATGAAAGCGTAACGTCTGCTTTGAAACGTTCACCGCAGTGACAGGAGAGGAAACTTCACAGGGAGATGACTCAGGAGGAGGTTTCAAAGCCCTGGTAGGTGGTGAGGTTCTAAACCCCTTCCCTAGAGGCTGCTGGTGAGGTAGCAGCCCTGGTTATTGCTGTTGTGCACTGAGTGTGGTTACCAGAGAGGTTTTCACCCCACTGATGTTTCCAGGGCAAATGTGGGTCTGGGATCTCTCTGCTCTTCATGCATCACACACTCATGTTGCCTATTCCAGAGCACTGGAGGTGATTTCTGAGCCCACAGCTTCAGAAACCTGCACTGCCTTCGCTCTGCTGTGACCCCTGGGTGCTCCCAGAGCAGTACAGGAGGTGGAGATGGGCTCTGTGGCCAGTCCAGGTGGCACCTGCTGATCCCAGAGGTCTTTGCCCACCTTGCTGATCCCTTCCCCAGCAGTGCAGGGGGTGAGGAACCGGAGATTTGTTTCTTGCCACGTGTGTCAGTGCAGAGGGGACACCCAGAGCCAGCATCCAGCACTGCTGTGCAATGGGGGCAGCTCTGCCCTGGCACGGGGCAGGGCCATCATGTGCTGGCATCTCCAAAACAAATGAGTGCCTTGGGCACTGAGTACAGTAGGAAGCAGCTGGTTTGATTTCCAGTGAGCTGGTTTACAGGGCTTTGGGGTTTCCTAGCAGAGCACTGCTTAGATGGAAAGGGCCAGTTTTGATACTGCTCTTTCTGAAGTGGGTACACGTAAAGAAAAAGCTTCATTCTGGTGTGAGTTGTAATAGGAGCTCCTCTCCAGGCTGGGCTGAGCTGCAGTGAGTGCCAATCCTGCCAGGTGGGGATGCTCAGGGAGAGGCAGCTCCATCCTTATTTATAGCAGCATTTATTTTCTGTGCAAGCACAAAGTGCAGCGAGGGGTCAGTGAGCCCCAAAGAGCCCCTAATGAGAACACCCTGACCTGCTTCTTGTGGAATCACACGAGCATTAAGGTTGGAAAAGACCTCCAAGATCCAGCCCAAGCTTTGAGCAAGGAGAAGGGAAGGAGGAGCAGCATCTGCCCTGCTCTGGGCTGGGAAACAGGAGCGCAGGAGAGGGACTGGGGACACAGATGGAGGGACAGGACCCAGGGAATGGCTCCCAGTGCCAGAGGGCAGGGCTGGATGGGATCTTGGCAATGAGGAATTGTTCCCTGGCAGGGTGGGCAGCCCTGGCACAGGTGCCCAGAGCAGCTGGGGCTGCCCCTGCATCCCTGGCAGTGCCCAAGGCCAGGCTGGACACTGGGGCTGGAGCAGCCTGGGGCAGTGGGAGGTGTCCCTGCCATGGCAGGGCTGGCACTGGGTGGGATTCCATGTCCCTGCCATGGCAGGGGTGGCCCTGGGTGGGATTCCATGTCCCTGCCATGGCAGGGGTGGCCCTGGGTGGGATTCCATGTCCCTGCCATGGCTGGGGTGGCACTGGATGGAATTCCATGTCCCTGCCATGGCAGGGGTGGCCCTGGGTGGGATTCCATGTCCCTGCCATGGCAGGGGTGGCACTGGGTGGGATTTCACGTCCCTGCCATCCCAAAGCAGCCTGGCACTCCTTGCCCAGGGGCCCAGCAGGGCCCCAGCTCTCTCCAGCCATGGCAGGTCCATCCCACAGCCCTCGGGGGGTGCTGGGGTCAGGGGCAGCAGGAGGAGGTGAGGAAGTGAGCAGGGGTTACCCCATGGCAGTGGCAGCTCAGAGCCTCCCACTCTGCTGCCAGGAAAAGCCAGTTAACACAATCAGAGCTCTGTTATTAGATTCAGCCCCAGTGCCTGTGACGGTGCTACTCCTACTGGGAGCATGCAGGGGGAGGGAATAAATAAATAGCTAATTTTTTACCCACTTAGCTGACAGCCCTGGCAATGCCTGCCCAGCGAGACAGAGGAGATTGAAATATATGAACCTGGAGCAGAGCTTCTTTAATATTCCCAGAGCCCAGCTCGGGAGCTCTGCTGCTCCTGGGGTGACAGATCCATCACAGGCAGCAAAATGCAATTTAAATACTCCCATGGCAGGAAAGTTATACGGTCTGAAACTTCAGTGTTTCTGAGCTACCTTCCCTTAATGGCAATTTTAAAGCTGTGGAGAATATTTCTGTTATTATCTGGGAGCTGAAGGATGCGCAGCAGAGAAAGGTGTGGGGGAGACGCCTCAGAGAGGGGAATTGCTCCCCAAAATGCCATTCCCTGTGTGCTGGCCCTCCATGTGCAGCCCCTGCTCAGGGACGCATCCCTAAAAGCAGCAGTGCCAAGTGCTGTGGTGTTCCCCCATCTGTCACTGGCTGCTGTGGGCCTGCAGCAGGAGGAGAGCACCCAGGGTGAGCTGAGCCAGGCAGGCACAGCCCGGGCCCTAGCCCAGCAAGGGGGAATGCCCTCGGGCCCTAGCCCAGCAAGGGGAAATGCCCTCGGGCCCTAGCCCAGCAAGGGGAAATGCCCTTGGGCCCTAGCCCAGCAAGGGGAAATGCCCTCCTGGCATCTCCAGCAGGAATTTTCTCCTCCTTCCCCCCCATCTGCCAGAGCTCCTCAGAGCCGCCCGCCCGTGGCCTGCATCCCCGAGCATGTAACCTTTTATTTTCCCTTTAAAATTCAAATTAGTCATTCCTGAGCATCTCTGACTCACAGCTCCTGCGCTGCTCACAGAGCTGCTCTTGCTGGGGCCTGATCTGGGAGATGCAATCTTCCCCACACAATTACCATGGTAGAGATTTCCCCCTCTCTCTGGGAAATGCCATCCTTCTCCAAACCAGTCCACTCTTAGCTGAGAGCTGCATCAAACCCCATCCAAATGGGGATGGCCAAAAACCTTGGGTGGGCTCTGATTTGGAAATGCAAAAGCCTTGGAGCCGTTTATCATCTTTTTTATTGGAAAATAATTCTTGTGGGGAGTGAGTGGAGGAGAGGGTGCAGATTGGAGATGTTTTGGTCAGATATTTCCATATCCATGTGTCCTGTTTTTCATGGCTGGGATGTTTTCTTGCTCTGGGTAAGATTCACCCCGGGGTTAAAGCTTCCCTTTGGGAGCCTTTCCACGTTGCTATTTTTTCCTTTGCAAGTGTAACTATTGATTTTGGACTGAATAATATTTTTAAAAAGGCTTTGAGGGGCATAATAAACCAGGAAGGAGCTTTGCTGTGATATATCAAGCTATAATCTGTAAATCAATGGAAAACTTTATTTAACGGTCCGAGAACTAAATGAATTCAATGTAATTAGTGCTGCAAGCTGTAAAAGATATTTATGAGCATTAACTTTTAACGTGCATTTCTGCAGGCCCCATCAAGCTGCTGTCCCTTCCCCAGGGTGTGCCCAGGGTTGGCAGGGTCCCAGCTCCCCCTGCCCAGCCCTGGGCTGTTCCCACAGGGCGATTTCTGCCCCTGGTGCTCCCCAGAGAGGCCCTGAGCTCCCAGGGAAATGCATTTTAACACAATCAGCTTCTTCCTCCTGGCGTTTTCCCTGCCTCCACGGCCTGGGGGAAGCTCCTTCCCTCTGCCCCTGTGTCACTGCAGGGCACCAAGCAACACGAGCTCACACACTGCTGCTCTCAAGGTGAGAAAAGGGACCTTTATTTTCTGACTCCAACATTCATAGATTCCCAAAAGTGACAGTGGATTGGAGGGTGACAGTGCCACCTCTCCAATGACACTGCACAAACCAACAGCCCATCAAATGTCTCCTCCTCCACAAAAGAATGCAAAACAATGAGGTATTTACAGAAAGCGTGTGAGAAAGTTCCTTACAAGAATGTAAACGTCAGAAGGCTTAGAAAATCTTAAAAATTCAAGGCAACACCCCTGGCCTCAGTGCCCACGCCAGGTCCCAGCCTGTCCCAAGCCCACTGGCCCTGGCTGGACCCGGGTCAGAGCCTGGCACCTCCTGGGCAGGGCCGGGGGGAATGGCCCCTCCAGGCTGCTCATTTCTCCTGCTTTGGTGCCTCTCCTGCTGCTCCTGTTTGACCCTGCTTGTCTGGGCTCCTGGGGGCTGGCCCAAAACCTGCTTGGTGTTGGAAAATACTCTGATGGATTCCTTCAGTGCTTTGAGAGCTGCTCAACAGCAGAATTGGTTTATTGTCTGAGTTTCAGAGTAAAAAACATCATTAGCAGAAAAATAAAAAATAGACTACAGCAATTGATGCAGGTGAATTTACAGTAAAATTTGTCTAGAATAAGATCACAACATTTCAGATGAGTTTTTCCTTCTGGGTGTGTGTGCTGCAGAGCAGTGAGGAGGGGAGGGAGGGGGCGTCATGGAATAATGAGGGTTGGAAAACACCTCCAGGAGCATCCAGTCCAGCCTCTGACTGCTGCCCCATGTCCTCTAAACCAGATCAGAGTTTCTGCTCCTCGTTTGCAGCTTCCAGGGCCGGTGACTCCAGCACCTCCCTGGGCAGCCTGTGCCAGTGCTGGGCCACCTTTTCAGGGCAGAAATTGCTCCTGATGTCCAGCCTGAGTTCCCACAACCAGGCTGGGACAGGCGTTCCCTTCCTGTGGCTCTGCTCCTCTTTTATTTTTATTTTTATGTTTATTTTTATTTTTATTTTTATGTTTATTTTTTTACTTTTATTTTTATTTTTATTTTTACTTTTATTTTTATTTTTACTTTTATTTTTATTTTTATTTTTATTTTTACTTTTATTTGTTTGTTTTAGTTGTATTTGATGGTCTCTGCTCCCCCTGCTGCTGCTGTTCCCAGCTGGGGGGGCCCTGAGCTTGCCCCCCTTGCCCAGCTGTGCCAGAGCTCCCTCCCCTGCAGGACTGCAGTGCCACCTTTGAGCTTTGGCTGGAGGGCTCAGGTGGGGAAAATCCCGGGCACTGCTCAGGGTTCTCAGAGCTGGATCTCTCATCTCTGTGCTTTGCCTCGTGCTGCTGCTGGGCTTTCTTTGAGTTTAGCAATGAAATATAAATCAAAAGGCTCTTGGTGTGTGAATCCCTGCGAGGGCTGTGCTCCACACCGCTGCTGTCCCTGGGCTGCAGCCCTGGCTCTGGGAGAGGCAGCTCAGGCTGTGCCTGGCCAGGCTGGGTGAGCGGCTGGGGCTGGGGCAGCATCGGCTCTGCAGCCTGGCAGGGACAGGCACAGCACAGCCCTGCTCCTGGGGAGGGGCATTTTGTGCATTTGGGGCAATCTGTGCATTTCCCACAAGCCTGGGGAGCTGCAGATCACAGGCAGATGCAGAACAGAGCCCTGGTGCTTGTGGGCAGCAAAGCTGACTTGCATTTTCTGTACATTGAACCCATGAACCTCCACGATGAGCCTCAGCTGGGCACTCCCAGTGCCCCTCCTGAGCCTGGGCCATGCCCTGAGCCTGCTCTGGGCTGGGTTTCCCCTGGCCCTGCCATGGGAAGGTCTCAGCTTTGCCCAGGGGGTTGGTGCTGGGTCACCCCTGCCCTGGGTGCCTTTGCTGGGTCAGAGGTGCAGCTCCTCCTCCTCCCTGTGCCAATGTCCCTGTGCCCTCCCCTGGGACACAGAGCCTGGGGAACAGCGCTGAAACCTCCCCTCAGTCTGCTTGGCTGTGAACAGCCCAGCTTTGATGGTCCTTCTATCACAGACACGTTTTGTTTTAAGTGGTGGTTTTGTTTAAAAAATGCAGTTTAGTGATAAGTAAATCGCTCTCGTTTCCTCCTAATGATAGAGTACAGTAATATTGTTAAATTTGCTTTTCCATTTATGCACCATCATTTTGAAATCAGATCTGAAAACATCTTTTACCTTCAAACCTTTATTTTGCCTTCCCTTTGATTCCTGGCTTTTATTATCCATATCATTTAATTACACATAAGGCACTTTGCAGCAGAACCCCTGTGAAGGAGGGGTTTTACAGCAGCTCTGGCTTGGGCTCCACTGGAATTGTGCCTTTCTCAAAGCTTCATTCAGCATTTCAATGCACGAGGGCTGTTCTCACTCCTGCACAATTCCCTGCTGCTGCTGCAGGTGCAGCTCCTCTGGAGGGGTGGATCAGCCCCCTGTGCCTGGGCTGCCCAGGGAAGGACCAGCCCTGCCTGCCCTGTGCCCTCTGGGCACTGCCAGGCTGCTCAGTGCCACGTCTGCCTTGGCTGGGTCAGGCTCCTGCTCCTGGCTGGGACTGGGGGCTCTGGAAGAGGAGCAGGAGGCAGAATAAATTCACAGCATGTTTGGCCAGGGGGTTTGGCTCTGTCCTGCCAGGTGAGGGGCTGGCACCTGCCCAGGGCTGCTGGGAAGGGTGAGAGTTTGACCAGAAAGTCTCACAGATATGTGTGTGCTTGGCAGAAAGATTTTTAAACGTAGACTCTGATGAAGGAATAGAGATGAGAGCAAGTTTTGATATAGAAGAAAAGAATTGCTGAGCCAGCCTCACTGGATAACCAAGGAGGCAAAGGGTGTGTTAGTTATTATGAAGGGTTTTTATGGCTTAGAGCAAAGGATAAACCCACCCCAAACAAGAAGATGTTTGTACCAAGCAGGAAGAGAGCACAGGCAAACAAGGCAGCAAAGCTGCAAGCAGGAAAACAGGGCCCCTTGCCATGGCCACAGGGCCCTCTGAGGGCACGGGCTCAGTGCCAGTGTTGTGGCCCACGCTGGGCTGGGCTGGGCTCTGCAGCTGCTGGTGCCCTGGCCCCTCAGAGCCTGGATGAATGATAATGAACTTAATGAGCCTTGCTCCAGTGGCTGCAGTGCACTTGTCACCCACTGTGAGGGTGGCCAGGTGAGGGTGGATGCTGGAGGGAATGAGGTTTGGCCTCTTGGTGCTCCAGAAGGTCCCTCTGGAGCTCCTGAGCCTGTGCTGGCAGGGGCTCTGAGCATGGGTGTGCAGGGGACTGTGCCTGCTTCCTTTGCTGCTGCTCATCTCCCTCTTATCTCACTCTCCAGCTTTCCTTGTGGCCCTGTAGGAGGGAGCAAATGCTCTGCAACCCTCCCAGCCACGGGAACCCCTGAGCTGTGTGACAAGGGCGCGCCTGGCCATGCTCTGGCAAAGCTGCCAGGGGCCTGGGTGCTGCAGGAGCATCCCAGAGGGGCACAGCTCCGGGGGGACCTCCCGGGCCCCAGTCACCTGGGAAATGCCACCCTGCCCAGCCTGGGTGTCCCAGCTGGCACCAGGCTGCTCTGAGTTGGAGCCCCTGCGGGTGCTCGGTGTGAATGGGGAGCTCCATCCTCCTCAGCACCTGAGGTGCAGCCTGCAGCCGCCTGCAGGTGACCCCAGCCCCTGCTTGCTCTGCAGGGAACTCGGGGCTGGTTTCTGTGTGGGGTTAAGAATCAGCAGCACTGGAAGGCTCAGGTCGGCTCTTTGGCTCAGGTTTGCATTTCAAAGTGGGCAGGATGAGGCGTGGGATTGATATTTATTGCAGCACACAGGAAGGCAGATCAATGCTGCAGCACACCCTGACCGTGCCCAGGAGCCAGGCTGGAATTACTGGTGGAGCTTCCCAGGAATGATGGGCAATAATCGGGGAGATGAAAAGAAAACAGAGAGAGAACACAGGCAGCTCAGTAAATCTGAGGTGGATCTGCTGAGTAGGCAGTGAGCGTGGAGCTGCAGTCAGTGATGCCTCTGAAAATTAAATATTCCTGCATCTCTGTGCGTGGTGCCATTGATAATTAAATATTCCTGCATCTCTGTGCGTGGTGCCATTGATAATTAAATATTCCTGCATCTCTGTGCGTGGTGCCATTGATAATTAAATATTCCTGGGTGTTTGTGCAGAGGGTATTATTGCCATTGATAACGAACCATTGCTGGGTGTTTGTGCACAGGGTATTATTGCCATTGATAATGAACCATTGCTGGGTGTTTGTGCACAGGGTATTATTGCCATTGATAATGAACCATTGCTGGGTGTTTGTGCACAGGTATTGCCATTGATAATGAACCATTGCTGGGTGTTTGTGCACAGGGTATTGCCATTGATAATTAAATATTGCTGGGTGTTTGTGCACAGGCTGTGCCATTGATAATTAACCATTGCTGGCTGTTTGTGCACAGGGTATTATTGCCATGGATAATTAACCATTGCTGGGTGTTTGTACACAGGCTGTGCCATTGATAATGAACCATTGCTGGGTGTTTGTGCACAGGGTATTGCCATGGATAATGAACCATTGCTGGGTGTTTGTGCACAGGTATTGCCATTGATAATGAACCATTGCTGGCTGTTTGTGCACAGGGTATTATTGCCATTGATAATGAACCATTGCTGGGTGTTTGTGCACAGGCTGTGACCCTTTAACCACACAACTCAGAGTGGTTAAAGATGGGTCAGTCCAGGAGCTCCTCTCTGTGCTGGTGTTCACAGGGGTCCCAGGATGAGGGAGGAGATGAGAATCTTGACTCCATGTTTCAGAAGGCTGATTTATTGTTTTATTATATATATTGTATTTATGATATATTATAATTTATATTTTATTATATATATTATATTAAAACTATACTAAAAGAATAGAAGAAAGTATTTCATCAGAAGGCTAGCAAGGAACAGAAAGGAATGATAACAACAGCTCCTGACTCTCAGAGAGTCCGAGCCAGCTGGACTGTGATTGGCCATTAATTAAAAACAACCCACATGGACCAATCCCAGATGCACCTGCTGCATTCCACAGCAGCAGATAACCATTGCTTTTCTTTTCTTCTGAGGTTTCCCAGCTTCTCAGGAGGAAAATCCTGGCAAGGGGAATTTTCAGAAAATATCCTGGCGATGCCTCTGCCCTGAGCAGCATCCCTGGGACAGCCCAGCAGGACTGGGGGCAGGCAGGAGGGGCTGGGGCCGGGCTGAGCATCCCCCGGGGGTGCCCTGAGCTCCTGCTCCTCCCCACAGCACTGCAGGGGAGCCAGGGCCTCAGCCCTGCACCTTGGGGTGCTGAAAGCCTCAGAGGGTCCCCGTGACACCCCTGTGTCAGAGGTGGGGCACCCACTGCTGGTGTCACCCGGGCCCGCTGGCAGCAGCTGCGGTGAGGGAGAAAGCAGCAAGGACACAGAGGGAGATGGTGGCAGTGGAGGAGAAGGGGAGAGCAGATGGGATTTTGTTTGGAGAGGAGGGAGGATGTGCCGTGGATTGGCAATGAGGGGATTGGAGCTGCCCAGGAGCAGCTGGTGGCTGTGGCCAGAGCCCCCCAGGAGCTGTGGCAGCCCCAGCCCGGGTGCCCCATCCTGCAGCAGAGCTGGGGTGCTCCTTGGTGAGGGGCAGCAGGGGCTGGCAGCTCCCCCCTTCCCCAGCAGGGCAGAAGGTGCAGGAGACATTGTTTAAAGCATCTGCTCCAGCATTTCTGAAGCTGTTGCTGGATTCGTTCCAGATGAATCTAAATTGGAAGGTGTTGCAAGTGCCAGATGGAGCAGGGATATGTAAGGGAGGAGTATGAAAGGCTTGGAATCAAGGCAGTGTCTTTAAAGGGAGCCAGGGAGAGAAGAGCTTAGCAGGCCTTGAGGGGCAGGAACCAAAGGGCTGCTCCTTGGTGGAGAGAGGGACATGAAAGGAGCTGTGACAAGGGATCAGGCAGCTGCAAGGCAGGTCAGGGCAGTTTCAGGGCTGGCTTGGTCTGGATGTGCCTGGGTCACTCCTCTGAGCAATTCAGCTCCATTTCAGCCAATTAGCCCTGCTGCAGCTTTGATGAGCAAGGAGAGTGAGGACCAAATCCCCTTCCTGCCCCAGCCCTGGCCTGGGAGGCTCTGCTCCTCATCCTCTCCTCTTCCTGCCCCTCCTGCTCGTTCCAAACCATGGAATCCTCCAGGCTGGGAGAGCCCCCTGAGACCCAGCCCAGCCATTCCCCACCCCTGACCACATCCCCAGGTGCCACATCCTTGTGAGTTCTGTCCTTTTCCAGGGGTGATGGTTCCACCACTTCCCTGGGCAGCTGTGCCAGGGCTGGACAAGCCTTTGGTGAAGAGACATTTCCTGCTGTGCAGAGTGAACATCCCTGGCACAGCCTGGGGCTGTTCCCTGGGCCCTGTGATCAGTGTGGGGAGCCTCCATGCCCTGTTCCACTGCTGCTCCCCCCTGGCTGGGTCTGTTGGAGCCCTGGGAATTGGGTCCCATTCCCTGGGGGAAGGGGAGAGATCTTGTGGTGCTGGGGGGCAGGAGGAGCTCAGGGTCTGTCCTGTCCATGAGTGGTGCTGGATTTGGGCAGGAGGAGCTCAGGGTCTGTGCAAATCATCCCTGACCTGTCCATGAGTGGTGATGGGGGCAGGAGGAGCTCAGGGTCTGTGCAAACCATCCCTGACCTGTCCATGAGTGGTGATGGGGGCAGGAGGAGCTCAGGGTCTGTGCAAACCATCCCTGACCTGTCCATGAGTAGTGCTGGACTGGGGCAGGAGGAGCTCAGGGTCCGTCCTGTCCATGAGTGGTGCTGGATTTGGGCAGGAGGAGCTCAGGGTCTGTGCAAACCATCCCTGACCTGTCCATGAGTGGTGCTGGATTGGGGCAGGAGGAGCTCAGGGTCTGTCCTGTCCATGAGTGGTGCTGGACTGGGGCAGGAGGAGCTCAGGGTCTGTGCAAACCATCCCTGTCCTGTCCATGAGTGGTGCTGGACTGGGGCAGGAGGAGCTCAGGGTCTGTGCAAACCATCCCTGTCTCCTCCATGAGTGGTGCTGGATTGAGCTGTGGGTGCACACCTGAGGGAGGCACTCGAGTGCACCTCTCAGCAGAAGCAGGCTCTAATTCCATGTTCATCCTGCAGGAGAGCCATCAGTAGCAATTATCTCCAGGAACCATTTCCACCAGCCTCTTCCAATTCCCAGGCAGTGTCCCTTCTGGAAACACAAATCTCCTGAAATGCAGTGGGACTGCTTTTCACCCCCAGAATTGTTATTTGTGAAATTCCTCTTTCTTGGCATCACCAGGGAAATGGTGGTGCTGCCAGGGGGCTGCATTTCAGGTTTGTTTCTGTTTGTGAAATGTGTAATGCAGAGTCCAGCACTTCCACAGGACTTTGTCAGCACCAGCAAAGGAAGAAATGTGTCATTATTCAGACAATAGCTGTAAGCCATGGCATTGGGGCTCACTCACAGACAGCCAGGAGCTGCTGCATGTCCCCTGTGCCGCTCTGGGATGTCACAGGAGCCAGGGCCAGCCCAGCCCTCCTCATCCCCAGGCGTGACTGCCCCCAGCGCTGATCCCGGGTGGATTGAGGATGGTCTGGCCAGCAGGTGGAAGCAGAGAAAAAACCTCTCCAAGGCTCCTGTGTTTGCAGGCTGCTCCCAGGGAAGCTGGTGTTGAAAGCTGGAGATCGTGTCAAATCCTGCAGCATTTCCTGAGCTTTGCATCTGCTGCAGCACAGCTTCACCCGGGTCATTCTGAACAGGATTTTCACCATTTGCCTCTGGCACTGATCATCACCAGGGGCCTTTTTGCCTTGTTTGGGTTTTCCCTAGTTCTGTATATCCTAAGCACCAGGACACCGCTCTGTGCTTAGCCCTGTGTTTGTGCTGTTTGTCACCTTGTGCTGCTGCTCCTGGAGAGTGAGAGGTCTCTGAGCAGCACCAGGACAGGCCTGGTGCAGGGTTCAGTGGTCACTCAGGTCTGGGGGCACAACAAGGTGCCAGGACTGAGGCCAGGTGTGGTTGTTTCAGGAGCCTAGGAATCACTGAAAGTGGTTTCTAGCAGGCATTTGACTGTAAAACAATGAGTTCCATCTCAGCACGAGCGAGAACTTTCCATGGAGAGGGCAGAGCCCTGGAGCAGCTGCCCAGGGAATTGTGGAGTTGCCCTCTCTGGAGAATCCCAACCCCACCTGGCTGTGTCCCGTGTCACTGCTCCAGGTGACCCTGCTGGGCAGGGGCTGGGCTGGGCGGTCTCCAGAGCTCCCTTCCAACCCCAGATATTCTGGGATTCTGAGATTTGCCTACAGGAAGGTGCTGTTGCCTTGTCCTGCCCACTGCTCCCACCTTTCCCTCTCAGCTGGGAAGGAAGATGAGGGTGTGAGAGCTGGCAGAGCTGTGCTCCTGGGCTTGAGGTGGCCTTTGGGCTGTGCTCATGGAGTCTGGTGGCTTTGGGCTGTGCCTCATGGGTCTGGTGGCCTTTGGGCTGTGCCTCATGGGTCTGGTGGCCTTTGGGGTGTGCTCATGGTGTCTGGTGGCTTTGGGCTGTGCTCATGGTGTCTGTTGGCCTTTGGGGTGTGCTCATGGAGTCTGGTGGCCTTTGGGCTGTGCTCATGGTGTCTGGGCGCCTTTGGGGTGTGCTCATGGAGTCTGTTGGCCTTTGGGCTGTGCTCATGGTGTCTGGTGGCTTTGGGCTGTGCTCATGGTGTCTGGCCATGGGTCTGGTGGCCTTTGGGCTGTGCTCATGGTGTCTGGTGGCCTTTGGGCTGTGCTCATGGTGTCTGGGGGCCTTTGGGCTGTGCTCATGGTGTCTGGCCATGGGTCTGGTGGCCTTTGGGCTGTGCTCATGGTGTCTGGTCAGTCAGAATGGGAATCCAGCTCTGTGGCCATCACATGCACTGGTTTTCCTGGCTGGGAGCTCAGTTCTTGCTGCTCTGGCTGGGATGTGGGACATCTCCCAGGGCTGGGATGTGATCATGCCCATGGACCTGCAGGTGCTGGGTAATTCACTCCCAGGGCTGTGGATCTGCACTGCTGGGTAATTCACTCATGCTGCACCAGGCACTGGTCATGTTCAGGAGCAGAAATGGTGTTTTACCCTTGCTCTGAATCAGAGAATCTCAATCATGTGTCTGAATGTATACAGTGCTTCTTTCTCCTCAGGAAAAGGTTTCATTTCTTTGTCATTGCAGAGTTTTTAGCTTTATCATTTCCAAGTGTTGGCTGTGTTTGCAGAGGGGTAAAAAAGCATTGCAAAAGGAAATAAATACCAAAATGTAATGCTTTATGCATAATAAAAGTGCATTTAAGCTCTAACATGTCGTATAATCATTCAGCCATGCCACAGACTGATGGATTCCTGAGCACAGACACTTCAGAGAGGAGTATCAATGTGAAATCTGGAATAAAGATCCCAAACCAGGAGCCAGCTCATTGGTTTAATGGCTCTTTCTGTCTCTCCCAGTGTTCAGGGCTGCACGCTTGGGAGTTCAGGAGATCACAAACCTCCCGAGCTCAGGCTCTGCTGAAGGAAACTCCCTGTGGATTTTCCAGCAGGATATTTATACCAGGGAGGGAAAGGCTGCTTTTGTTCTTAAAATATTTACAGATTTCTGTGATTTTCTACAGGGGGAAAATTAACCTTGTTAGTGTCAGCTGAGGCGTGCTGGAGCTCTCCAGCAGTTGTTCTCACTCCCTTATTAGGGAGATCTTCTATCAGCCCGGGTTTATGGGTTGTAATGGAGCTGCTGGAACAGCAGTAATTGGGGAAATTAGTTTGGACGGTGGCATTAATATTCATGCATCCCTGCAACAGCTCCCTGCTAATTAGTGTCTCTTCCTGCTGGATTGTGGTGGCAGAATGGGATGGGCTGAGTCTCTGGGGTTACCTGGCGCTCAGAGTGGCAGCAGTGAGAGCTGCAGGATGCTGGGGCTGGGTCATTCCCAGGAGGAGCTGGCTGGGCTGTGCCAGCCCTCTGTGGGGCTATGGAGCCCCAAACCCAGCTGGGGCTGGGCAGAACCAGCTCTTCCTGCTGGATTGTGGTGGCAGAATGGGATGGGCTGAGTCTCTGGGGTTACCTGGCGCTCAGAGTGGCAGCAGTGAGAGCTGCAGGATGCTGGGGCTGGGTCACTCCTGGAGGTGTGAGGACCATTTGTCTCCTTGGTGCTGAGCTGTGCCAGGCACCTCTCTTGAGGTGCAGGATGGATTTGCCATTCCCTGTGCCCGGGCTCCCAGCAGAGCCCCCTGCCCTGGCTCTCCCCGCGTGCAGGGGATGAGGAAATGCAGCAGCGTTGCAGTGGCTGCTCCTGAGCCGGGATGTCTGCACCAATGAATTCACCCAGGCTCTCTGCAGGCTGCTCTCAGCTGCACAGAGCTCCTTCCTTTCTGCCTCCCTGTCTCCTGTCCCACCTGTGCAGGCTGGAGCTGGGCTGGGGAGCCACTCCCAGGGATGTGGGAGCACCCACTCGTGCTGGGACCCCGCACCAACACAGAGAACCCCCTTAAATTCCTCTGCACCCCCCTTGGCAGGAAGGGAGGCAAAGTGCTCGGCTCAGCCCCTCTCACAAACAAAGGAATACATAAAATAAAGCCAGAAGTGATCCCAGCATTTCTCTGGAAAGCTTGGGAGGAAGAACTAACGAGAAGATGCTATTAGTTCTATTTTTAAAGAGTTGAGAGCTCTGCGATGCCATGGTGATGGAACTGGTGTAAGCACCTGGCTGATAAAGATCTCCTGCATGTCTGGGCTAATGCAGATGGACCGGGGCAGTGGGGGAGTGTAAAGGGTTTCTGTTCATCCAGCTTCCCAGGCAGCTTTCTGTTATCAAACACGGTGATTCCCAAGCTGTCAGAATTGATGGTAACATTGCTAGAGTTTCTGCCTGGGGAAAAGTCTGCAGGAAGGCAAATCCCACGGGTGATGTGGCTCCAGGTGGGGGCTGGGAGTGGGGCAGGGACCGTGCCAGCTGTGCAGCCAGGTGTGTGGCACCTGTGCCCCTCCGGGGGTGTCCTGGCACCCTCTGGGGGTGTCCTGCCTGTGCCCACAGGTGTCATCCCTCCCCAAGGGGTACCTGGAGCAGGTGCTGTGGCTGTGGAGAGGGGCTCAGAGCCCTGGAGCAGCTCCAGAAGAGCCCCGAGAGCAGCTGGGTGAGGATGTCTGGGGGATGTTTGGGGCCCAGGGAGGTGGCAACGCTCTGACCATGGCACAGAGCTGCTGTCCTGCACTGGCACTGGCACAGAGCTGCTGTCCCACTCTGGCACTGGCACAGAGCTGCTGTCCCGCTCTGGCCATGGCACAGAGCTGCTGTCCTGCACTGGCACAGAGCTGCTGTCCTGCACTGGCACTGGCACAGAGCTGCTGTCCTGCTCTGACCATGGCACAGAGCTGCTGTCCCGCTCTGGCACAGAGCTGCTGTCCTGCTCTGACCATGGCACAGAGCTGCTGTCCCGCTCTGGCCATGGCACAGAGCTGCTGTCCTGCACTGGCACTGGCACAGAGCTGCTGTCCTGCACTGCACAGAGCTGCTGTCCCACTCTGGCACTGGCACAGAGCTGCTGTCCTGCACTGGCACAGAGCTGCTGTCCTGCACTGGCATTGGCACAGAGCTGCTGTCCTGCACTGGCACAGAGCTGCTGTCCTGCACTGGCATTGGCACAGAGCTGCTGTCCCGCTCTGGCACTGGCACAGAGCTGCTGTCCTGCACTGGCATTGGCACAGAGCTGCTGTCCTGCACTGGCACTGGCACAGAGCTGCTGTCCTGCACTGGCATTGGCACAGAGCTGCTGTCCCACTCTGGCACTGGCACAGAGCTGCTGTCCCGCTCTGGCACTGGCACAGAGCTGCTGTCCTGCACTGGCACAGAGCTGCTGTCCCGTTCTGGCACTGGCACAGAGCTGCTGTCCCGCTCTGGCACTGGCACAGAGCTGCTGTCCCGCTCTGGCACTGGCACAGAGCTGCTGTCCTGCTCTGGCCATGGCACAGAGCTGCTGTCCCGTTCTGGCACTGGCACAGAGCTGCTGTCCCGCTCTGGCACTGGCACAGAGCTGCTGTCCTGCACTGGCACAGAGCTGCTGTCCCGTTCTGGCACTGGCACAGAGCTGCTGTCCCGCTCTGGCACTGGCACAGAGCTGCTGTCCTGGACTGGCACTGGCACAGAGCTGCTGTCCCGTTCTGGCACTGGCACAGAGCTGCTGTCCCGCTCTGGCACTGGCACAGAGCTGCTGTCCTGCACTGGCACAGAGCTGCTGTCCCTCTCTGGCACTGGCACAGAGCTGCTGTCCCGCTCTGGCCATGGCACAGAGCTGCTGTCCCTCTCTGGCACTGGCACAGAGCTGCTGTCCTGCACTGGCACAGAGCTGCTGTCCTGCACTGGCCATGGCACAGAGCTGCTGTCCCACTCTGACCATGGCACAGAGCTGCTGTCCCGCTCTGGCACTCTCTGTGGCCAGGCAGGGACAGTCCTGTCCTGCTCTCGGTGTGGTAGCAACGCTCAGCGGCCTCGGGACCCTCCCCGAGCTCCGTTTGGGAGCGGGGGCAGCCGGAGAAAAGAGAGAGGCTGGGGGCACTCGGCTGTGACCACATAATGACTCTGTATACAAATTAGATGGATTCACAGCGTGCTTATCTAAATGAGGTTGCCATTTTACAATGCTAATTTTCCTGTTGGTTGCATGTGATACCGGAGCACGGCTGGTTTCAAAAACCCCATTGCGGGGCCGGGCAGGATGGGCAAGGCTGCGGGTTTTGGGCAGGATGCGGGGCCGGGCAGAGTGCGGGTTTTATGCAGGATGCGGGTTTTGGGCAGGATCCCTGGCCGGGCAGGATGCGGGTTTTGGGCAGGATCCCTGGCCGGGCAGGATGCGGGTTTTGGGCAGAGTGCAGGTTTTGGGCGGGGTGCGGGTTTTGGGCAGGGTGCTGGTTTTATGCAGGATGCAGGTGTTGGGCAGGATGCGGGTTTTGGGCAGGGTGCGGGTTTTGGGCAGGGTGTAGGGTGCGGGTTTTGGGCAGGGTGCGGGGCCGGGCAGGATGCGGGTTTTGGGCAGGATGCGGGTTTTGGGCAGGGTGCGGGTTTTGGGCAGGGTGCGGGTTTTGGGCAGGATGCGGGTTTTATGCAGGATGCAGGTGTTGGGCAGGATGCAGGTGTTGGGCAGGGTGCGGGTTTTATGCAGGATGCAGGTGTTGGGCAGGATGCAGGTTTTGGGCAGGATGCAGGTGTTGGGCAGGATGCAGGTTTTGGGCAGGATGCAGGTGTTGGGCAGGATGCGGGGCCGGGCAGGATGCGGGTTTTGGGCAGGATGCAGGTGTTGGGCAGGGTGCGGGTTTTATGCAGGATGCAGGTGTTGGGCAGGATGCGGGGCCGGGCAGGATGCGGGTTTTGGGCAGGGTGCGGGTTTTATGCAGGATGCAGGTGTTGGGCAGGATGCGGGGCCGGGCAGGATGCGGGTTTTGGGCAGGGTGCGGGGCTCGCACAGCCCGGAGCTCCGCGCTCCGAGGCCGGCGGGCAGAGCTGCCGCTGCAGTAATTAGCAGCCGCTCTGCAGATCTTGATGAACAATGCACAGGGGGCTTGTTCCTTTGCGCCGTGCTTCTGCCCTCCAGAGGGATAAATAACCGGAGGGAAGGGAATTGCAGGGATTGGGATGGAGGAGAAGGAAACAAAGGCGGTGTGCGCGTTCCTAAGGCTGGGATGGGAAATGCACCTGTGGGAGCCGAGGGCACGGGGGTGCCGTTCCCAAAGCTCCCCAGCATCCATGAAACGCTGCTGTGCCTCGGAGCGGGAGGTGCGGGAGCCTTTGGAGGAATGTCTGGGCTTTCATTCGTCACTCGGGGCTGGCTCCGGCTGAGCACAGGGAAATGAGACAGCCCCGGCCCGCCTGGGAAAGCTACAGCGGCGTTCGGCATTCCTGGGGCCGCTGCTTTCCTTTGGAATCTCCACATATTTCCATTCTCCATCCCCCTCCTCCTGTTCCTGTCCTCTCTCCTTCCCCCGGTTTGAGGAACGGAGGTGGAAGGGCCAACCTGTTCTGGCAGGGAGCTCCAGCCCCGCAGTGGCTCCGGGCTGCTGGAGCTTGGCTGATTCCCGACGGGCTGGGATGGCCCTGCCGGTCAGGGGCTGACGGGGACATCCCATCCCATCTCCATCCCATCCCATCTCCATGCCATCCCATCCCCATCCCATCCCATCCCCATCCCATCCCCATCCCATCCCCATCCCATCCCATCCCATCCCCATCCCATCCCATCTCCATCCCCATCCCCATCCCATCTCCATCCCATCCCATCTCCATGCCATCCCATCCCCATCCCATCCCATCCCATCTCCATCCCATCCCCATCCCATCTCCATCCCCATCCCCATCCCATCTCCATCCCATCCCATCTCCATGCCATCCCATCTCCATCCCCATCCCATCCCATCTCCATCCCCATCCCCATCCCATCCCCATCCCATCCCATCTCCATGCCATCCCATCCCCATCCCATCCCCATCCCATCCCATCCCCATCCCATGCCATCCCATCCCCATCCCATCCCCTCCTGCCCTCCCGGCGCTGCTCCGTGGTTTCTCGGGGAGAGCCGACCAGGACCTTTGATCGGTTGCTCCAAACGATCTGACACCCGGCATTCCGCATAAACTCCCTTTCAGAAACAGCTATTCACTGGGAAGTGGAAAAAAAAAGAAAAAGCGGTGATTTAGGGTGTAAACTGCGCATGCATAAACATGAGGTGATCTCCGGAGCCGGGTGCTCACTCTGATGTGATAAACAGAGATGCAGGAGCGCTGGCAGGGCCGTTCATGCCCTGCTGCCCCACCGAGCCCCGGGGCTGTTTGCAGCAGCCAGGACGGGATGCTCCGCGAGGCTGCTCTGTCACGGAGGAGAGCTCAGGGTCCACATCATCCCTTCCCACCTGCAGCCTCTGCTCCATCCTCCACGCGGCCCCTGAGGCTGAACAGCTTGTTCAGCGCCTCACAGGATCAATCCCTCGGGAATCCCGAGCACTGCCAGCACCAGCAGCCTTTTCACAGAGCAGGGATCCTGAAATACTCGGTGCTTGCCAGAAATGGCTCCTGTACCTTTCATCCTCAGGGCTTGCCAGGGTCACAGAGATCGCTTTCATCTTCCCAAAGCTCCCCTGCCCTGTGCAGGGATCAGCTGCAGAGCCCTGCTCGGAGCTGCCAGGGAAACCCTGGGCACTGGGGCAGGGAAAGAAGGGCAGGGAAATCGATCCTGGGCACTGGGACAGGCAGGGATGGAAGGACAGGGAAATCCTGGAGACTGGGGCAGGGAAATCAATCCTGGGCGCTGGGGCAGGGAAAGGGAGGGCAGGGAAATCCTGGGCACTGGGGCAGGGAAAGAAGGGCAGGGAAATCAACCCTGGGCACTGGGACAGGCAGGGAGGGAAGGACAGGGAAATCCTGGACACTCTTTTTTTTTTTTTCCTGCCAATTCTTTATTCCCATGGTTCACATTTCTAGGAGATATCAGAAGGCACTGTGTTAAACCTAACTGGTCAGCAGTACAGTGAAGCTCAGTTCCTTGCTTGGGAAGGGTTACTGAATATATCTGTCAAATTTTCTCTCTCTAGATGTGTTGACATATTTTCTTCACTGATTCTTATGGAACACATTTCTTGTTTTTGCAGGTGTAGACTGTTTTTCTCTACAAGAATAATTTGTTATGTTATTCTACTAGTTTTTCCTTATGAGAAATTACAAGCCTGTTGGCAATTCAGCCCAGCAAGGCCTGCTTTTCTAAGGCCTTTATTTTATAATATCTTTACCTGTGTGTAACAGGAGTCATGGGAAGGAAGGGCAGAGCCCTTTATTTTGGTGTCTCGGAGCTTGAAGCCAATTTTAGGTGCTGCCTGGGGGCCCATCCAGCGCCACACAGCCCAGCTCCTCAGGCTGCTGCAGACAAAGCTGCTCCCAGTTCTGGTGGGAGGCTCCTCCAGGTGCCATTCACATTTCCAGAGTGCCTGGATCTTTTACTCTGCTGAAGGAATTGCAGGGAGAATCCATCAAGTTTGGTTTGAACGAATCTGAGTGCTTGTGGCTTTATCTGCCCTTTATTTTGTACTCCTTTTGTCCCAAGCTATAAATGAGGCCAGCTCTGAGCACCAGGACAGGTACAACAGGTCAGGTCTTCCCTGACAGTTCTGCCCTCAGGAGAGAAAACAAAGCACACCTGGTTTGCCTCAGGTGTACTCCAGGCCCAGGTGTTTTCTTTGACGAGGAGTCCTTTGGTTATCCCATTTATTGAGCACTGACAGCAATTTACCCCAAATCTGGCACGTGGAACTTCCAAAGGACACTCGGTGGAGGATTGTGAACCATTTTAATGACTGAAAATGGAGTTAAGGATGAAGTGACACTGCAAAAATAAAAACAAGGCGGGTGCAGATGGGAAAGGTTGGTTTGGTCAGTGGAAGTGGCTGTGATGTGGTTTAGGATCAGTTTTGTGTCTGTTGGTGTGGTGTAGGATCAGGTTTGTCTGTTGGTGTGGTGTAGGATCAGGTTTGTGTTTGCTGGGGCGGTTTAGGATCAGTTTTGTGTCTGTTGGTGTGGTGTAGGATCAGGTTTGTCTGTTGGTGTGGTGTAGGATCAGGTTTGTGTTTGCTGGGGCGGTTTAGGATCAGTTTTGTGTTTGTTGGGGTGGTTTAGGATCAGTTTTGTGTCTGTTGGGGTGGTTTAGGATCAGTTTTGTGTTTGTTGGGGTGGTTTAGGATCAGTTTTGTGTTTGCTGGGGTGGTTTAGGATCAGTTTTGTGTCTGTTGGGGTGGTTTAGGATCAGTTTTGTGTCTGTTGGGGTGGTTTAGGATCAGTTTTGTGTCTGTTGGGGTGGTTTAGGATCAGTTTTGTGTTTGTTGGGGTGGTTTAGGATCAGTTTTGTGTCTGTTGGGGTGGTTTAGGATCAGTTTTGTGATCACAGACACAGGCTGTGGGCTGGGGTGGTGCTGTTGATGGAATCAGCCCTGGACACTGGTTTTTATTGTTAAGGAAGCCCCTGCTGAGGCTGGGCAGCTTCCCCTGCAGGTTCCCTGTTCCCCAGGGTTCCTCTGCTGGCTCTGGGCTGCTCCAGGCAGGGTCAGGAGCTGCTCTGGGCTGGTTTTCATCAGGTGCTGTAAGGCTGAGCTGTTACAGACCTCTAAAAAAATAACACTATTTCTGTATCTGGCTGCTCCTGCATGAGTCTAATAACATGGCCCTTAGAAAGTAATTTGGATTAATTAGAATGTCCAGGCACTTTTGCGATAAAGACATGCAGAGTAATTATCCAGTGTCCAGAATAATCTACTGAGCTTGTGAAGTTTAAGTCTGAAAATTATTCTCCCCTAAGTATTGGTCTTTCTGACTGTATTTCTGTTATTAAATTTGTTTTCCCACAAGTTAGATAAGAAGAAATGTAATTATTTAGCTGGCAAGCTCAATGTTGAGGTGAAGACAACCAGTGAAGGTAAAAGTGTGATTGCCTTGTGGTTTTCCCTGTAATAATGCAGAAATATTTAGATATCTGTGGAATTACATGGTGATGATGCACTTTGTGAAAGGCCAGAGATGAAATATAAGGGAATAAAAGGTATAGATATTCACTGGAACTTCATTATACCCTATAACTCTTGGATATGTAGTGGGAGAAATGTCAAATGCAGATTTCTCCCATAATTACAACCCATTCTCGCTCACATCTCTCTCACTGCATTTTCTCACTCTCCTTTATACCCAGGCTGTGTCCTGAAGGACCTTGTTCTGTTTCTGATGCTCAGAGGACACAACAGGCCTTTTCACTTGTGATAATGTTTATTTTGGATTAAAGAAAATATGAAATCAAAGGCAGGCTAAATATAATCCCTCAGTGTCCCTGGTGGAACCATCCCAGGCCCGGGTCAGCCGTGCCTCCCACAGTTCTGAAGGAATTTTAAATGCCTGGGACTCAAGGAGGAGATGGCTGACCTTGCAGATGATGGAACAGTTTGTCCTCTCTGAGCCCCTCCCGGCTGCTGCTGCCGCTCCCCTGGCGCAGGGGAGCCCTGGAGGGGCTGGGAAGGGGCTGGAGAATCCCTGAGGGAGCTGGGAATGGGCTGGAGAATCCCAAGGGAGCCGGGCAGGGGCTGCAGAATCCCTGAGGGAGCTGGGCAGGGTCTGGAGAATCCCTGAGGGAGCTGGGCAGGGAATGGAGAATCCCTGAGGGAGCCGGGCAGGGGCTGCAGAATCCCTGAGGGAGCCGGGCAGGGGCTGCAGAATCCCTGAGGGAGCCGGGCAGGGGCTGCAGAATCCCTGAGGGAGCTGGGCAGGGTCTGGAGAATCCCTGAGGGAGCTGGGCAGGGAATGGAGAATCCCTGAGGGAGCTGGGCAGGGGCTGCAGAATCCCTGAGGGAGCTGGGCAGGGGCTCAGCCTGGAGCAAAGGAGGCTCAGGGGGCCCTTGTGGCTCTGCACAGCTCCTGCCAGGAGGGCACAGCCGGGGGGATTTGGGATCTTATCCCAGGGAACAGGGACAGGAGCAGAGGGAACGGCTCAGGCTGGGCTGGGCAGGCTCAGGGGGAATTTGGGAACCATTCTTCATGGGAACACAGACAGGAGCAGAGGGAACAGCTCAGGCTGGGCTGGGCAGGCTCAGGGGGAATTTGGGAATAATTCTTCATGGGAACACAGACAGGAGCAGAGGGAACGGCCTCAGGCTGGGCTGGGCAGGCTCAGGGGGAATTTGGGAACCATTCTTCATGGGAACACAGACAGGAGCAGGGGGAACGGCCCCAGGCTGGCCTGGGGAGGTCTGAGCTGAATATCAGAACAATTTCCCCATGGAAAGGAATGCCCAGCCCTGGCACAGCTGCCCAGGGGCCCCCATCCCTGGGGGATTTCAAAGCCCTGTGGAGGTGGCACCTGGGGACACGGGGCATGGTGCACACAGCAGTGCTGCTGGGCTGACAGGGATCTCGGAGATCTTCTCCATCCTTACCAGCTCCATGATTTTGTTCACAGACCAACACCTGCTCATTGGTCTCTGCCTTTCCCCCAGGGGCACAGGACAGTGGCAGCCTGGGCTCTGTGCGCTGTGCACTCTGACAATTGCATTTCTGCTCCTGCTCAGCTCTCCCCAGCCACAGGGCACTGTGGGAGCTGCTGGCTCTCTGGAATTCACTGGGGTGCAGGGACTCAATCCCTGGTGTTTGGGTCAGAGCAGCTGCGCACGTGGTGAATTTGGGGTCATTTGTGTCACAGAGTCCCAGAGTGGTTTGGGTTGAAAGGGACCTTGGAGATCCCCTTGTCCCCATGCCTGGGGGGATTTCAAAGCCCTGTGGAGGTGGCACCTGGGGACACAGGGCAGTGGTGGCCTGGGCAGTGCTGGGGAAGGGTTGGATTTGATCTTGGAGTGTTTTCAGCCTTGTAATTTATCTCTGGTGGAGCCCTCCTGGCTGAGAAGGCCGTGCCTTGGGCAGGAGACACGGACAGTGCCAGGGTGTGGAGGAGCAGTGACCTCACTGGAGTGAGGCTGCAGCAGCAAGGAGCACCTGGACTGAGGGCTGCTCTTACCTGGAGCAAATCACCACTTCTGAGAACACGTTTGTGCTGGTGCTGCTGAAATGGCAGGAGTTTGATGTTTGCACACTGGTTGTGAGGGTTGGGGGGTGAGAACACCCAGCTGGACCCTTGCTCTCACACAGGGTTTTCCCTTCCGGGCTGCCCTTGCAGCCTGGTACATCTCAGGGGCTCTGAAATGCTGCTCTGGGCTCTGTGCTGTAGGAGGAGATGGTTTGCAGTGGTGTCCATGAGAGCACTCAGCCATTTTAGTGAGAACAGCTCCCACTTCTGCAGTGTCTGTTCAGTGGGAGCTGTTCACAGGAACTCGGGTCTGCTCACCGTGCTGCTGAGTGCCTGCCCGAATTTGCTGGTAGAAAAGGGAAGATGAGGAATGGATGGCTGCGATTTTATCACTCAGCCCATGCCAGTCCCTGGAACCAGCTCGCAGCAGAACCAAACCAGCCAGTGCAGGCAGCCCCAGGACAATCAGCTGTGCACTGTCCCCTCCTGCCCAGGGCAGGCCTCACAGCTGTGTCCCACCCAGCTGCCTGCCCCTTGTCCCCACAGGGGCTCTGTGCAGTGAGTGGGGCTGCCAGGAGCCCTTGGGCTGGGGCAATTCCTCTCCCTGGTGTCACTGGGACACGGCAGCGGGGCTGCTGTGCCCACCAGGGCAGGCTGGGCAGGTTTGTGCCTCTGCTCGTGAATTTGGTTTCAATTTCCAGCCTGGCTTGGTCACCTCCAGCTGGAGTTAGGTGAGCACATCTCACCCTGGGCTTTGGCTGTGGGCACACCTCAAGGGGAGGAGGAAGAGGAGGAGGATGAAGCTGTTGAGGCTCGCAGGTGTGGGTGAGCAGGGCTGCAGGGAGGTCAGGCAGCAGCTTAGACACATTCTGTATAATTCACAGCTCTGCTCTTGCCTCAAGCTTTCCATAAAGTGCCAATCCAAACCAGGCAGTTTAAGCTCAAGCAGAACGGTTCAGTCAGCCACAGTGTGTGAGCACATTAAAAACCCGGGGGTTTTCGTTATTTGACACATTTTTAAATTCAGAAATACTTCCAATATTGCACGGAGGGAAATGAGCTCCAGAAGCCCTGTTTAAAACATCATTTACTGCTTGAAATGCAGCTGGTTCCCTTGGGGTGTCAGAGGATCTGGGGGGCTGGAGAGATCCCATTGTCTGAGGCCACTCAGACATTTGAATGAGAACAGGCTCCAACTTCTGCAGTATCTGCTCACTGGAAATTGTTCACAGAACCTGGGTTTGCTCACTGTGCTGTTGAGCTGCCTGCCCAAAGTTTAACTGCACACTGAAATTAGAAATGACCGCTCAATGCAGCTGAATCTCTGTGGCCAGATTTTGGATGTGTTACTGTGTCAGGGCACCAAGGCCAGAGCTTTATTCTCCTTGGCTGTCAGACTCTTGGCTATATTGAAAATTCAGGAATAAATATTCAAATCCCAGCCTTACTTTCCAGGACAGGAGCGTGGATGCTCTCCTAGGATTGCAATTATTATATGATGCACGGATGAGCTGTGCTCATACCCCAGCCACAGCTCTCACTTAGCCCAATACCTCGGCTCACAGGATGAGTGCTTCCCCTTGTACCACAGTGCAGTTGGTTTCCCAGGGCTGGGTTTGTGTGTCTGTTTGTGGATTGCTTTCACAGAGCGTTCTTCTGCCACCAGGAACGTTTTCTGTCTCAGCCTGGCTGCTGAATGAGTCGTTACTGGTGCTGTCTTTATCGGGCTACTTTCAAAATCAATGAGATTTATGCTTGCAGATTAAAAACCTTTTAAAATATGCATAGACAATATAAGGTTCAATTATCTGTTTGGGATGAATGGAGCAGTGTGTACACATAAATAAAACATAAAAGCTGCTTCGCTCTGTTTATATTCTGCTCCTGATTTATTTTCAGAAGAGTTGGAATTGGTGAGTCCGTGTTTGGATGTGGGAGCTCCATCACTGCAGGGATGTGAGTGCTGGGTGTCCCTGCATCCCTCTGGCTCCTCAGCTCCCGGGAGCGCAGGCAGGGATGGCCAATGGTGCATGGGGAAGGAGATAAAACCAAATCCCCAGTGCTGCCGGTGCCAGGGACCCTGAGCATCTGCCCAGCACTTTGGGTGTGACAGGAACCTCCTGAGAACGCCCTGGCTGCTGTAAATCTGAGCACCAGAGGAATGGGAATAATTTTTTGTCGTTTTTAAGACCTCGCAGGGTGTGTTCAGGGCATGGGAGAGGCAGACAAGCCCTTCCTCTCCCTGTGTTGTGCACAGAACAGGCACAGAATGGATTGGCTTGGAAGGCACCTTAAACCCCATCCGTTTCTCACCAAGCTGAATATTTCACTGTGAAATATTAAATGGGGACGTGTCATACTTGTCCCTGTGCCTTGGCCTTCAGTACCAACAATCCCCGTGGTGCAGGAGATAAATATCCCTCTTTGGGGGTCAGAGAGGCCTTTGTGGTGGCTCCTGTGTGCCACGGAGGGTGGCCCTGGTGCTTGTGCCTTTCCTGCCTGCCCAGGGCTTAGCCAGGGCCCCTCTGCCATGCCAAGGGCTGGTGCCCTCCAGGAGCCTCCCTCCAAGAAGGGTGGCTGTAGATCAAGGGCTTGGAAATAGTAATTAACAATTATAAATCAGATTTTTGCCCAATATTATTGAATCACAGTGCAGATAAACCAAGAGAAATTAAAATGGGAGTAATAGAAATACCAGTTAATTTTACTTCTGAGAAGTGCTCACTCGGGATCTTGGTGATTACATAAACACAGCTTTATTCACAAAGAGGAATTTGCACACCCAAATTAGGTAAGTGTGTATCTAAAACTCTTTTTCCATGTCAGTAGGATGGAAAGTAAAGCATTTTAGTAAATAATTCATCCCTAGGAAAGTATAAATGGCTGAGTCCCAATCCCCAGTATGTGAACATGTTGAGACAGGGATGATGTCCTTGTTTATTCAAGGACAGTTTTATCTACAGCTTTAGGAGGGGTGAGGTGTTTATTTTTGTGCTGTGACTCATTTTCATTACAATTTTGCGTCTCTTGGTTTCAAGTCAGGTTCTTCAAGTCCAAGGTTCTTTTAGCACTTAAAAGCTAAGAAATCCCCCCCTGTTTTTCTATAAAAAACCAATCTGTGCCATGAGCTCATCACTGTCACGAGCAGACCTTGGTCCAGGCTCAGGTCATCAAGATGAAGCGCAGGATATCTCACATTTATGGACACATCTCGCTTTGCTGGGTGTTTATGATCCTGTCTCCTGCTTTCTGAGCTGATGAAGTGCTCCCATGAGCCATGTGGACAGTACTAATTGCTGTAATTATTGTCCCTTAATTGCTACAGTGATTTGTTTCAGGAGTGCTTTCTCACTCCAGGGAAGGAAGCAGGAAAGACCCTGTGGGTACAGAGAAGGCTCCCAGCTGGCATGGACCACTCAGGACGGCTTTTCATGGCTTTTTGTGACAGTTGTGGTGGGGATGGGATGGGTTTGTGTGCCTGGAAATGGGCTCTTTCCAGGCTTGAAATGAATTAAACTGAAATGTGTTCAATTAGAGGGGCAGTTGTTTGAGAAACCCAAAGTCGTTTTGGAAGTGTTTGTTTCAGTGATGGGCTCCATCCACAATAATAATAATAATAACAATGATGGTGATGAGGAGTTGGGGATTTTCAAAGGTGCTGCTGTATCCTGGCACTGGCCAAGGAGTGGGAGATGGAGCTCCAGGAGCTCAGCCCAGCTGGGAGGGCTGGTGCAAAGAGCCACTGCAGATACAACCGAAATTCAGGGGCAGGAATCATTCCTGGGTTTATCTCTGTGTTCCCTCCATTGCTCAGGAATATTTGCTGGTGCTCCTGAAATGGACTTACATGAGAACTTTCTTCATTGTTCTCCCTCCCTTTCTCTCCGGCCGGGGCAGCTCCTGGGGAAATGCTGAGCTCAAGTTCAGGCACTGGAGAGCAGCAGGAGGATCTGCTCCTGTTACCTTGACAAGCTCTGACCTTGTTCAGTGTATTGGGTGAAATTTCCATCGAATCACAGCATGGCTTGGGCTCCAGGGAGCTTAAGGCTCTGTTCAGCCCCGTGCCAAGGGCAGGGACTGCTTCCCGTGGATATCTGGATTTCTAGAACTGCCTGCCAGGTTTCCTTCCTGCTCAGAAGGCAAAGTGGGAATGAGAAGGGTCTGGAGGGGTTTTGCCCAGAGAAAATAACCAGGGAGAAACTTCAGTGAGCTGAGCTCTAGAGAGGGGAAGCAGCTCTGGGCAGGATGCTGGGGCTGTCTGTCCTGCAGTTTGGGATGGGGATGGGGCACAGGAGGAGCTGTGCTGACTGAGGATCAAACCCTGACCTGATACATTCCTAAATTAACAAAACCCAAGCCCTGAACAGATGCCAGGCTGCTCCTCGACCATCAGCTCACACCAGAGCTCTGCAGCTGGAGCAGGCTCCAGGCAGCTCCTGTGTGTGAATTGGGGTAGTTTGGGGGCATTTGCAGTGTTTGTAGCCTGACTCTGCCCTGCCACACGTGGTGGCTCCAGAGGCTCTGCCAGAGCAGGCTGAGCTCTCCCCATTGCCAGGAAACCAGAATCGATAAAATTGAAAGTAGAATCGCAGCAAACTGTGAACCTCATATTGCCCTGCTAGGAGCTCATTAATGTCTCAGTAGGGGCACTCCTGCATTATCTTAATTGCTCAGGTCCTCAGGGAAATTGCCTTTCTGAAGTCTCCTGGCTGCTGTCAGTGCCTGAGGTGGGTTCAGGTGCATCTTCCTCATCATCTGTAATGAGTGACCGAGAGGGGCTGAGCTCAGTCCCTGCAAGCAGCACAGCAGCAATAACGTTTGGTGTTTGGGGGGTTTGCAGCACAGCAGCAATAACTGCTTGTTTGGGGTGTTTGCAGCTGGGGCTGACTCTGGGACAGAGGCCAGGCTTTGGCAGTCCTGTACCCCAGGGAGGGCTGGGATGTGCTCTGGGGTTGGTGTGTTCCAGGACAGACATGTGCCTTTGGTGAGCAACTCAAACACTCTGCCATTTTTCTTGGAAAAAAGGGTTTGTTGAGCAGGGAGAGGAGGAGGATGTGGGGCTGGAGAGTAGCACCCAGTGGGTCTGGAAAGGAAACTGCAACAGGGAGTCTGTGTTTCAGTGGGGTTTGCTCTGCAGTGAGCTGTTTGAGTTGGTGTTTCAGTGGGGTTTGCTCTGAGCTGTTCCAGGTTTTATTTTAGTGGGGTTTGTTCTGAGATGTTCCAGGTTGTATTTCAGTGGGGTTTGTTCTGAGATGTTCCAGGTTGTATTTCAGTGAGGTTTGTTCTGAGCAGTTCCAGTCTGTGTTTCAGTGGGGTTTGCTCTGAGCTGTTCCAGTCTGTGTTTCAGTGGGGTTTGCTCTGAGCAGTTCCAGTCTGTGTTTCACTGGGGTTTGCTCTGAGCTGTTCCAGGTTGTATTTTAGTGGGGTTTGCTCTGCAGTGAGCTGTTTGAGTTGGTGTTTCACTGGGGTTTGCTCTGAGCTGTTCCCAGGCTGCTGCTGGGGCTGGGGCTGCTGGGGAAGGAGAGGCTGAGGACCCTCCTGGCTCCCTGGGCTGTTTGTGCTGCTCCTGCTGCAGCTGCTCTCCTGCAGGAGCCTGAGCAACACAACAAGAGTGACCCAGAGACAGCTCTTCATTAGCAGGAGAGAATGAAATAAATGAAGAATAATGGTCAACGTTAGAAATAAATTAACATCAATTAATCACTGACTAAGACAATGTGCCCAGCATTAATCATTCCCCCTTGCTGCCACCAGAGCATCAGCCAGGCTCGGCTCACACACGTGGAGCTCCTGCAGGGCGTGTGCAGGGTGCACAAACACAGGCCTTGAGGAGAAGCTGCCTCCCCCGAGGGTGAGATGCTCCCTGCCAGCTCCTCGGGTCCCTCAGAGAGCCCCAGCTCCGCTCCTGCCGGGGAAGGGCAGCTGGGCAAGGGCCAGGACATCGGGGTCCCTTTGGGATCACAGCCCCTCTGCAAGGTGCTGGGGCCTTTGGGAGAGCACCCTGGGCTCCTCTGCAGCTTCTGATGTGTCAGAACAGAAAATGGGGAAATGTGAGGGAACAGAAATCCTGCTTCTTCCAACTCCACTTCTGAGCTGATGATAAAGAACAGACTTTACCAAAATGAGAGAAAAATAAAATGGTGAAGAGGCAGAAAACATTTTTCTGCAAGGCTGAAAAGCCCTCAACAGAGCACTCTGATTTAAAACTCCAATTTCAACTCTGATCTAAAGCTCTGGCCTTGCCCATGACACCATGGGCAGCATCCCTGGAGCAGAGAGCAGGGACCCTGCCCAGCTGCCCGTGGGTCTCGCTGAGCTGGACAATCCATTTTTATCCTGAAGGGCACTTCAGGGCTGGCAGGAGCTGGAGGTGCCCGTGTGGAGCTCCCTGGAGGCAGCTGTTAAATTGCGGCTGATTTTGACCTGGTGGGTGCCCGGTTTGGCCACTGGGCTGCTGCTGAAGTGCATGGGGAGCTGGGCAGGGGCAGGAGGTGCCTCTTGCAGGTGTCTGCAATGGGCTCTGCCACTCTGGGCAGGGGAACTGTGGTGGCTGCAGTGCCTGGCACCCACTGAAGGACCTTCCTCCCTGTAGTTGAACAGAGCAGGAGGAGAATTCTACTTGGCACATGTATACAACTTCATGTTGCTTTTAGATATCCTGTTAGAAACACCGGTAAAACACCTCATATCTGCTTTGTATACTCCAAGTGATTGAAGCAGCCAGCAGTAGTTAATATTTTATGAACAGTGGAAAAAGATTTAAAATCCAAAAGGTCTCCTTAGGAGTATAAGCAATGCAGCAGATTCTGTAGAAGCTGTGCTTGTTGTGGAAGTGCATAATGTGCTCCTTTTGATTTTGAGTTGAAAAAGCAGTTGTTGGCAAGTTGGAGTACAAAGAACTGCCACGGATAAAACCTGACATTTCAGCCTCCCTTTCCTGCTGGCTGCAGAAAGCAGCCCTTGCTCTCCCCTTGCCCTGCTCCCTGTGGAGCCAGAGGTGCAGAGCCCTTTGCAGAGCTCATCCTGGGGCAATACAGATCAGATTTGTTTTTCTGAGGAGGCAGGAGCTGGTAAATACCTGTAGGTGATAAATACTGCACAGTGCTGTGCAGAGACCAAAGCTGGGCGTGCAGGAGGTGCTTGTGTGTAGGGAGATAGAATATAAGAAAATAAAGGTGGTATAGAAAGTAATCCTACCCTAAAGAGCTGCAGTTGGGCCGATTATTAAAGATCAGGAGCAGGCCTGATTTACCAGGCCACAGGTGTGGCCAATAAGGAGTGCTATAGAAGAGTGGGGTGGGTGATTGAGGGGGAGCTGGAGTCAGGAGCAGTCAGTGCTCTGAGGAGCTGCCTACAAGAAACAGCAAGGAGGCACCAAACTCTTGAAATAAGGAGACAACAGAATGGACCCTTTGCAATATAAGGACAACACCTCTGTGAGCAGCAGGTGCTGCCCTGGGCTCAGGTATTAAATAAATGGTTGGTGTGCAGGGCAGAGCTCTCCCCTCCCCTCCCTGGGGCTGCAGTGACAGTCAGGGCAGGGTCCTTGGCTTAGGGAGCAGTCCCAGGCTGTGGGACACAATGGCCCTGGGGACTGGTGTGCTGTCAGCCCAGGGGCTGCTCAGGGCCCGGGGGCAGCAGGGGAGCAGCCTGGGCACTGCTCTGGCTCTCTTACAGAAGGAGCTGTGAGAGAGGCTGCTGCGAGCAGGGGAGGCAGTGCCTGCTGTGCTGGGGCAGAGCTGAGCTGTGCCCAGGCTGTGTGTGACAGACGTGTCCCTGCTCAGCAGCCTTCACGCCCTTCTTCATCAGAGGGAATCAAAACTGAACCTACTTGGCCTGGAGCCTTCACCCTCCTGAGGCTGAGGAAGGGTCAGCCTGGCTTTCAGGCAGCGCTGGCAGGTGCAGAGCTCACCCCACTGTGCCAGGGTCCCAAATCCTGCTGCAACCAGCACAGCCAGACCAGGGCAGGGAGGGCTTAAAATGTTCGTGTGCTGATTTGAGTGCCTTAAAGGAAGGAGTGCTGGATGTGCACATCCAGAGCTGTGTGCAGTGGGTTCCCAGCTTTACCTGGCTAACTGGGAGCTTTATTTGAGTAACTGGGAGCAGCTGGTTCCCAGTTTTTCTGAGTAACTGGGAGCTTTGGTTTTTTCTGGGTAACTGGGAGTAGCTGGTTCCCAGCTTTACCTGGGTAACTGGGAGTAGCTGGTTCCCAGCTTTACCTGGGTAACTGGGAGCTTTATTTGGGTAACTGGGAGCAGCTGGCTCCCAGTTTTTCTGGGTAACTGGAGCCAGTGAAGGGTTGCTCCTGTCCCTGTACCTTGCAGGGGAACATGGTGCAGAGCACAGCAAAGCCAAAGCTCAGCTGAAGCCAGGTGCTTTAGCTGCTGCTGCTGCAAGAAGTGCCATGAGTATGTGAATGTGTGTATTTATCAGAAATTGTTTTTTTCTACAGATCCCACAAATCAGTTATGCCTCAACTGCCCCCGAGTTGAGCGATGACAGGCGCTATGATTTCTTCTCACGGGTGGTTCCTCCAGATTCCTTCCAAGCACAAGCAATGGTGGACATTGTGAAAGCTTTGGGATGGAATTATGTGTCCACTTTGGCATCTGAAGGGAATTATGGAGAAAAAGGAGTGGAGTCCTTCATGCAAATTTCCAGAGAGGCAGGTAGGCCCGTGCTGCTCAGCAAGCCATTGTGTTGTGTTGTGCTCAATGTCATCCTGTGCTCCCAGGGCTCACGTCTGCTCCTAAAGCTGCTCCAGCTCTCTGCGATGCTCTGCCGTGGCTCCTGGATGTGGTCATTCCTAAATTGCTCATGGAGGGTCAGAGAGTGGGAGCCCTCAGTGGTTTTCTGTCATTTCTGGGGCATTTAGAAGCCCTGAGTCGTGCCCAGCTCCTGCTGCTGCACTGGCTGAGCTTTCCTGCTGTGGGCCTGGGCAGAAGGCAGGTTTGGAAAGGCTGAGCCCCTGTGTGTGTCTCCCCAGGCTGAGCTGTGCTGTGAGCTGCTTCCAGCCTGGCTGGTGCCACCATTGGTGCCCAGCTCTCCCTGCCAGCCTGCTCTGAGCTGGCTTTGGGTTTTCTTTGGCATTGCCCTGCTCAGGGCAGGGAACTCAGAACCTTCCCCTGAGGGCCCAGGGGCTGCTGGTGTGGGATGAGACATGCCAGAGCTGGGTGTGAGTCCTTGGCCAGCTGGTTTGTAATCCAGACTCGTGAGGGTTTGGGAACTGCAGTGTTTGGAGCTGATGCCTGTGCTGGGAAGGAGAAAGCAGCAAAAGATGGAATTCATTGCTGGTGATGAATGCAGGGGCTGTGTCCAGAGGCTCTGCAGGTAGAACCAGGGCAGGCTCTGCTGTGCTCCCCAGATGGGACTCACAGGTGTCCCTGCCTGGCACTGCCTCAATGAAAGCAGCCCAGTGCCCAGCCCAGTGCCCAGCCCAGTGCCCAGCCTGGGCAGGAGCTGCTCTGGAGCAGCTCAGGGCTCCCCATGCCCAGGCTGGTCCCACAGCACTGGCTCTGTCTGCAGGGACTGCCCCAAACTGCCCCAAAGTGATGGATCCCTGCTGGCAGCACCTGCCAGGGAACAGGCAGGGAAAGTCACTGGGCTTAAAGGAAGGGGCCTTGGAGAGGGGGAGCTGGAATTGTTTCCTTATGTTGGTGTCACAGAAGGAACCCACATTTGCATAAACTCTTCTGTTCCTACAAATGCATATTTATGTGGTATTAAAGCAAATGGGTTTGGATTTAATACAGCAGGAAGTGACAAATGCCAGTGCTCACTGGAATTTAAAATTGGCTTTATTTGCAAATATCCACTGTTGCAAACTCGTGCCCAAAATGTGTTCCCTGTGTGAAGGACAGGCTCTGGCTGCAGAGCAGGATCCCATCTCCTGGGCCTGGTGCAGAATTACGTTTATTCCATGAGCTGTCCATGCAGCCAGCACCAAGCTCAGCCCCTGCAGGCAGAGCAGAGCCTGCTCCCCTCAGCTCTGGGTGTGTGCAGGGGCAGGGAGGCGATGCTGGGGATGAAGGCTCTGACAGGGAGGCTGCCCAAAGCTGCTCCTCAGAGCCAGGCTGGGATGATCTGATCCCTGGCTGCTGCCTAGGGCTGCACTCAGCTCCCTGTGCCATACAGCTCAGGTGAAGCTCTGACAGGCTTTAATACCTGCCTAAACAAGGTCCCTGGGCTTCCAGAGCCTGGCAAGCACAAGGAGATCTGGTTTTGGGAGGTTTAGTGGAGCAGGGCTGGCTGGAGATGCAGCTCCTGCCCTTGCCTGGGGCACTGGAGCCTGGCCCAGCCTTGGGTTGTGAGCCCAGGCTTGGGGTGTTCATGGGTGCCATGGCTCCCTGGCACAGCCTGGGGCTGCACGGGCTCAGCCCTGGGACAGGGACAGGGCAGGGGGACAGGGAAGGGCCTCAGGGTGGGTATTGGTGCAAACTCTGTACAGAACAGGCTGGGCAGGGACTGCCCGGGGCAGTGACAGGAACCAGCCCTGGAAAGGGGCAGGAAAGGCTGGAAATGGCCCCGGGGGCAGGGATGGGGCAGGAAAGGCTGGAAATGGCCCCGGGGGGCAGGGATGGGGCAGGAAAGGCTGGAAATGGCCCCTGGGGGCAGGAAAGGCTGGAAATGGCCCCGGGGACAGGGATGGGGCAGGAAAGGCTGGAAATGGCCCCCGGGGGCAGGGATGGGGCAGGAAAGGCTGGAAATGGCCCCCGGGGGCAGGGATGGGGCAGGAAAGGCTGGAAATGGCATCTGGGGGCAGGGATGGGGCAGGAAAGGCTGGGAATGGCCCCTGGGGGCAGGGATGGGGCAGGAAAGGCTGGGAATGGCCCCTGGGGGCAGGGATGGGGCAGGAAAGGCTGGGAATGGCCCCGGGGGCAGGGATGGGCAGGGATGGGGCAGGAAAGGCTGGGAATGGCCCCTGGGGGCAGGGATGGGGCAGGAAAGGCTGGGAATGGCCCCGGGGGCAGGGATGGGCAGGAAAGGCTGGGAATGGCCCCGGGGGCAGGGATGGGGCAGGAAAGGCTGGGAATGGCCCCGGGGGCAGGGATGGGGCAGGGATGGGCAGGAAAGGCTGGGAACGGCCCCGGGGGCAGGGATGGGGCAGGAAAGGCTGGAAATGGCCCCTGGGGGCAGGGATGGGGCAGCACAGCCCCTGCCTGGCTGTCCCTGTGCAGCCCCTAGGACGAGGCAGGTCAGAGCCCAGGCTGGAGGGACCCCAGGCCACAGCTGAGCCACCCCAGCAGGAGCAGGGGCTGGCAGCTCCCAGAGCTGTGTGCCAGGCCCCAGGCGCTGTCCCTTGGCACAGGGCAGCTCTGCTCCCTGGGTCCCTGCACCTCTCCTGGCTCTGGCTGCCCTCTGTCGCCAGCTAATTGTCCTGAAGGCAGAGTTTCATCAAACTTGTGTCTGATCAGCTGGGATCTTAGGAAATCTGAGGATCAGTGGAAAGTGCTTCCCCTGCTTAGTTTTCAAATATGCTTTGGCACATGAAGACTTTGCTTGATCCTCTGAGTTAATAATTCTTCACAAAGTGACTTTTATTATGAGCACTTCAAGCGAGTTTGAATATGTCATTGTGGCAGGAGATGAAGATTTGAAACATGCTCTGCAGTCTGTGGGATTAATAAATTAGGGGAATAGTCTAATTATGGGAAATCTAAAGGACAATTTCAGATTATTAATGAAACTACTGAATACTTGAATTTCAAAGATTAATTCATCTTTGATTTTTTTTTAAAGATTAATCTGTACCAGAAGGTTAATTGCTATCTGTAAGAAATATATATATTGAAGTCGTTAGCAAAAGACCACTTGAATGCCTCCTAACAGATAAATGAAAGATCTGGAGTGCATTTATGAACGTTCTGCTCTCCCCAAATGGCCCATTCCCACAGCTCAGGGGGCTCTGCTGCTCTCCCACTGCTGGGCTGCACGATGTGTGTCCCTCCTTGTCCTGCTGGGCTGGGCTGGGCAGGGCTGGGAGGGGATGGGGACAGCTGGGGAGGATGAGGAGGAGCAGTGAGGATGAGGAGGAGCAGTGAGGATGGGCTGAGCTGTGGGAGGATGAGGAGGAGCCATGAGGATGAGGAGGAGCAGTGAGGATGAGGAGGAGCAGTGAGGATGAGGAGCAGCTGCTGGTGCTGCCCAGGTCTGCAGGCTGGGCTCAGCTCTCCCCCTGCAGCCCCTCGGGCAGGCCAGGCAGGCTCAGCCCGCTCTGGGCTCAGCTTTGAGGGGCAGCCTAGCAAAGCCAGGCTCTGGGCGTGGGGCTGGGCCCTTGGAGGGCCACAGAGCCCGGGTGTGATGAGTGTGAGGGTGCAGAGCACAGGGGGAGCTTTGGGGAGGCTTCCAGGGCCCTGCAGGCCCCTCCTGGGGGCTCAGTGTGCTCCCCCTGTCTTTGGCCGTGTTCATCATTCAGCTGTGATGGGAGTAGCCTCTCCTCATTCTCCTGGGATCCTGTTTTCTGGATCAAATGCACACAAACAAATGGATAAAGCACTCAGAAAATCGAGTCATTTATATCCAAGCATTTCAAGTGTTTTCCATTTTTCTTCCCACTTTTCCCAAGCACTCAGGCTCGTGTCCTTTCAGTGAGCACTGATGTTAAATAACAACATTATGAAATCTATTGTTCTCCCTCCTGTTGTCACATAACAAATGTTTTGGCATTTCAGAACAAACAGCCAGGAAGGATTGCTCTCTGAGTTTGTGGTGACGGCTGTTCTGTGCTCAGCCTGGCAGGGTTAATGAGGTTTCCTGTTAATTGTACTGGGCTGGGAGGAGATGCCCTGGCCTTGATCCTCAGGAGTGCTCGGGGTTGCAGTGAGAGCCTGGAGGAATTTCTGAGAGCGGGAGAGCAAAACCTGTCCCTGGGAGTGCTCAGAGCTGCCGTGGCTCTTTGGGAACTTGGAGCAGTGCAGAGGAGGGGCTGAGCTCCCTGAGAGCTGGCTGGAGCTCAGAGCTCCTCCTGTGCCTGGCTGCAGTGCTTTTACATCCCCAAACCACGGTGGCTGCAGGGCTCTTCCCTCCTGAGCCTCCCGGGGGCCCTGAGGGGCTGCTCTGCTCCCTGCCCAGCACAGAGGGGGATGGACCTCAGCTCCCTTTGCAAACATCCCTTTCTCTTTGGCTGCACAGGCAGAGCTGGCACCAAACGCAAGCACACTGGTAAAGGGCTTGAGTGAAAACCAAATCCAGTCCTTGGTGCCTGGTGATGGATGTATTTCCTTACCTTAAACCAAATCCAACCCTTGGTGCCTGGGGATAGATGTATTTCCTTACCTTTAAACCAAATCCAGTCCTTGGTGCCTGGGGATAGAGGTATTTCCTTACCTTTAACCAAATCCAACCCTTGGTGCCTGGTGATGGATGTATTTCCTTACCTTTAAACCAAATCCAACCCTTGGTGCCTAGGGATAGAGGTATTTCCTTCCCTTTAACCAAATTCATTCCTTGGTGCCTAGGTTAGAGGTATTTCCTTACCTTTAACCAAATCCAGTCCTTGGTGCCTGGGGATAGAGGTATTTCCTTACCTTTAACCAAATCCAGTCCTTGGTGCCTGGGGATAGAGGTATTTCCTTCCCTTTTGCCATCATGGGGACAAGTTCCTGGTGTGGATTTCCAGGGTGGTGGGTGACAGAGCTGTGCCCACAGCTGTCAGCTCCAGCTGCAGGCAGGCCTGGACACCCTTTGGTTTTGGTTACATTGCATTATAGACTTTTCTTTTGGTCACAATGCATTCTATACTTTTCTTTTAGTTACAATCCATTCTATACTTTTCTTTGCTGAGCATCTCCATACAGTAGAACCAATCTATACCTTAACTATTACCCTACAGCCTATCATAACTACTGTAATTACCATATTCATGTCACTGTTCTCCAATCACTAACAGTCAGTACATTACAGTTTAAGCTAGAAGTTGTTTTTCAGGTTTCTTGCAGTGGAAAATTCTGAGAACTTTTTTCTGCTTGCAACATTTGCTGCCTTGTTTGCCTGTGCTCTCTTCCTGCTTGGTAAAAACATCTTCTTGTTTGGGGTGGGTTTATCCTTTGCTCTAAGCCATAAAAACCCCTTCTAACTAACACACCCTTTGCCTCCTTGGTTGTCCAGTGAGGCTGGCTCAGCAATTCTTTTCTTCTATATCAAAACTTGCTTCCATCTCTATTCCTTCTTCAGACTCTACATTTAAAAATCTTTCTGCAAAGTGTCCATATCTGTGAGACTTTCTTGCCAAACTTTCATCCTTCCCAACAAGGGAATGGGCATTGGGGGCTGTGAGGAAATGGGGACACAGTTTGGTACTGGGAATTAGGGAGCTTGAGGAGGAGATGCCCTGGAAGGGCAGAGGCTGCTGGTTTGGGGAGGAGTGGGGGAAAGGAGAGAGTTTGGGGTTAGAGAACAACAAAAGGAACAAGTCTGTGGAAAGAGCAAGGGAGGAACGGAGCTGAGGAGAGGAAGGAGGAAAAGCTGTGGAACAAAGGTGATACCGGTGGATGGGGTTGCAAAGATTGAGCCATGGCTGGGAAAATTGTCCAGGAGTAAGGAAGCTTTGCCAGAGAGTGAGTGGGCTGGAAAATCACATTTGTTTAATCCAAAAAAAACTGATTTCAGGAGCAGAATTGACTTCGATTGTGAAAACTTTAAACTTCCAGAAGATAAGGCAGGAATCCTTCCCAGAGTCTCTCTCTTGTGCTGAGGGCAGGGGAAGCTGCCTTCCTGGAGGCTGGTGCCTGAGCCTGGCTCCTCTCCTGCCCTGCTGCTCTGGAGCAGCCCAGATGCTCCCCAGACGTGGTTCTGCTCGGTTATCATGATTTACAGGCCTGCCCTCCTGCACCTGCTGGGCTGGGCTGCTCACAGCTCTCCAGCAGGGCTGGGCTCCTGCAGCAGCAGCACCCAGGGACTGGAGCTGGCTGAGCTCGCATGCTCCCAGCCCAAACCCAGCAGCTTTCCTGCTTAAAACCTGAAGGATTTCACAGAAATGCTCGTGTTTCAAGAGCAGGGTGCAGATGTGGAGCAGCAGGGAGCTTTGTTTGACAGCTCTTCACTGACGTTCCATTGCTGTTTATGTATTTCTTTTAAAGCCAATTTTATGTCCAGGCAAAAGCAAGTCTAGACAGATTGTCTAAAAAACTTTTATTGGCTAATTAAGATTATACTGCTGGTATATCACTGCTGGATAGCAGGGACTCTGCTTAAGGAATGGCCTCTATTTTTTGCAGCGTGTGCCTTTTGCCAAGTTTCCTTTTGTGCCTTTGGGAGGGCTTTTTCCATATCTATTTCAATGTCCAAAGCAAATGTCACTTGAAGTCTCATGTTTGGCCACCTGAGCCTGGATCAGGGAACCAGAGCCCCTTGGTTTTCTGCCAGAGCCCTGAGCAGTGGTGGCTGCTGTGCAGGCAGGGAGATCCCTGCCAGAGCCGGGCTCAGCTCTGGCCCCGGTGTCTGTGGGAGGGTGGCCCTGGCCAGCAGCCCTGGGGCCAGCAGTGCTCCCAGGTGATGTGAGGAGCCCACCCCTGCCCTGGGCCAGCCAAACCAGTGTTTGGTTGGGGTTTGGGATGAGCCATTTGGACACTTGGGTGCCAAAAGTGATTCTGTTTGCAGCTCATCAGAAAGGTTTGGGTTGGAGGGACCCTAAATCCCACCCAGGGCCAGCCCTGCCATGGCAGGGACACCTCCCATTGTCCCAGGTGCTCCAGCCCCAGTGTCCAGCCTGGCCTTGGGCACTGCCAGGGATCCAGGGCAGCCCCAGCTGCTCTGGGCACCTGTGCCAGGGCCAGCTCAGAGTGGGTGCTCAGGACAGAGCCCTGCTTGCCCTGAGCCAGGAGGAATTGGAGCTTGGACATTGCCACCCTGGGGTTTTTGCCTCTTGAGGGTCCCTGTTCCAGCCCATTCCTGGTTGTTCTCAGGAAAGCCCAGCTCCTTCAGGCCAGCCAGAGCTGACCTCCAGTTTCTGTAATCCAAGAACTTTTCTTTATTAGCATCTGCAGGGAAGGCAGGGAGGCAGCCTCACACTATCTCAGCCTAAGCCTGTAGTGCCCAAACTTTCCCTTGAAACAAACATTTGCTTTGGAAAAGCTCTGAGGGAGCCCAGCCCCTCTCCTCACACACAGCTGCCCTACAGTGCCCTGCTCTGTAGGATACCCCAGAACAGGGGGGAGCTGTCCCTGCCATGGCAGGGGTGGCACTGGGTGGGCTTTAAGGTCCCTTCCCACCCAAACCAATCTGGGATTTCACTGCCAAAGAGAGAGGATCACTGGCACTCCACGATTTAGTAAAACACCCCAAAACCCAAAAGAACAAACCGCAGTTGCTTGCAGGAATGTTCATGGCTGCACAGGGACCCCGTGGGCAGCACTGGGCGCCTCCTGCCTGGGGACAGTGGCCAGGGTGGCACTGGCACCTCCCTTCAGGGCTGGATTTGCTCTTTATTGCTGCTGAGGGGCAGCCCTGGGTGCTGGGGAGGGTCTGTCAGGGATGGGAACAGAGCAAGGCAATGGCTGAGCCAGGGACTGCTCAGTGGGGTAGATCTGATGGTGTTTATTCATCTCTGCTTGCTGAGCTTCCTGAGCCCTCAGTGCCCCAGCGCTGCACCCACAGGAGCAGAGCTGCATCCCAGAGCTGCACCCACAGAAACCCAGCCTGTCCCTGGTTCCTGAGCCCTCAGTGCCCCAGCGCTGCACCCGCAGGAGCAGAGCTGCATCCCAGAGCTGCACCCGCAGGAGCAGAGCTGCATCCCAGAGCTGCACCCGCAGGAGCAGAGCTGCATCCCAGAGCTGCACCCACAGGAGCAGAGCTGCATCCCAGAGCTGCACCCACAGGAGCAGAGCTCCATCCCAGAGCTGCACCCACAGAACCCCAGCCTGTCCCTGGTTCCTGAGCCCTCAGTGCCCCAGAGCTGCATCCACAGGAGCAGAGCTGCATCCCAGAACTGCACCCACAGGAGCAGAGCTGCATCCCAGAGCTGCACCCACAGAACCCCAGCCTGTCCCTGGTTCCTGAGCCCTCAGTGCCCCAGCGCTGCACCCGCAGGAGCAGAGCTGCATCCCAGAGCTGCACCCACAGAACCCCAGCCTGTCCCTGGTTCCTGAGCCCTCAGTGCCCCAGAGCTGCCCCTGTTCCCAGCCCCATTCAGTGCCTCCCACCAGCACTGAGCTCGCTCCCTGTTTGGTTGCAGTCACTCCTTGGTTTCCTCAGCAATCTCAGCAGCCTCCCCAGCATGAAAAGCAAAGCACTTTCTTTTTGTGGCTCCTCAGCTTGGAGCAGGTCTCAAAGCAAACCTGTGCAGTTTTGTCAGCTTCAGCAGGCCTTTCTCTGAGCAGAATGCTATTGATTAAACTCTAACAACACCTTTGACTCAGAAAGGAGCCAGGAATCACAAACATCAGAGATGGCACAGATCTAATTTGGGTGTCATTAGAGCTAAGCTGCTTTTCTCTTCAGCAGGTGAATGTGCACAGGTGTGTCAGCAGCTGCCTCTGAGGGCAGCATTTTCACAAATGCCTGGGGCTGGCTGGGAGCTGCTGTGCAGCCCTGTGCTCTGCTCACCAGGCCAGAATTGATCCCAGCCCCCAGGGGCTCTGCCTGCCTGTCCCACCCAGCCAGGCCGTGGGGACTGTGCTGATTGTGCTGGCAAATCCAGGGGGAAAATCCTCTCCCAGCTCAGCTTTTGGTCCTGGCCTTGGCAACGGGCTGTGAGTGCAGGGGCTGAGGTGGGGACTGAGCTGCCCCAGGGCAGGGGGTGCCTGGGGCTCCCCACAATGGATTTGGGGCTGCCTGGGGTTCCCCAACACGGATTTGGGGCTGCCTGGAGCCACCACAATGGATTTGGGGTGCCTGGAGCCCCTGCAATGGTTTTAGGGCTGCCTGGAGCCCCTGCAATGGTTTTAGGGCTGCCTGGAGACCGCGCAATGGTTTTGGGGCTGCCTGGGGCCCCCGCAATGGTTTTAGGGCTGCCTGGGGCCCCCACAATGGATTTGGGGCTGTCTGGAGCCCCCGCAATGGTTTTAGGGCTGCCTGGAGCCCCCGCAATGGTTTTGGGGCTGCCTGGAGCCCCCACAATGGATTTGGGGCTGCCTGGAGCCCCCGCAATGGTTTTAGGGCTGCCTGGAGCCCCCGCAATGGTTTTGGGGCTGCCTGGAGCCCCCGCAATGGTTTTAGGGCTGCCTGGGGCCCCCGCAATGGATTTGGGGCTGCCTGGAGCCCCCGCAATGGTTTTAGGGCTGCCTGGAGCCCCCGCAATGGTTTTAGGGCTGTTTGCCCCCCCAGCTGTTCAGTGATTTTTTCCTTTGCTCTGTGGTCAGTCCTGCTTTGCCCTTGCAGGGCACTGGGTGCAAACCCAAATTTCCCCAGAGGGTCTGGAGCCGGGTCCTGTGGGCTGTCAGGCTGGCTGTGGATGTCTGGTCACAGCAGTCATTCCTGGAAATGTTGCTGAAGAGGAGGAGGAACGGGGGAATTGCTGCTCACAATGGTGCTTGTCTCCTGTGTCTGTGTGTGCAGAGGGATTGCTCAGCACTGGACAGGGCCAGGCTGTGCTGGGGCTGTGTGATGCTCCCCAGGGACACCAGTGTGCTCAGAGAGCACATTGCAGTGAAACTTGATTACAGACAGCAGCTCAGTAGCTCTGATAAAATCATTAATCTAATTCTTGTCTAATTTTTCTATTCTTCATTCACCATTACAACCATCCCACATTGCTTTCAGGCTGCTGTTGAGGCTGTGGAGGCTGATTAAATTGCAAAGCAGACTTTTAAATGAAAGGATCCATATCCAGCTACACTCATTATCAGCTCCAAGAAATTAAATCTGCCCTCAGTGATTTACTGTGCAGCAAATCCAGCAGGCCCTGGCAGACCAAGGGCAGGGGGGCAGGTGAGCAGGGCAGGGCCCAGGGGTGCCAGCCCAGCTGGGGGTGCCCAGGGCAGCTGCAGTCCCAGAGCACAGAGCATTCCCTCCCTGGGAGCTGTTCCTGCCGCACTGGGGCTCTGCACTTCAGATTGCAGAGGGGGCTGCGGGTGAGATTCCCTCAGGGATGGGGGGGGAAAAAGCCCTGGAGCTCACCTGAGCTCTGGCTGAGCCAGGAGAGGAGCCCTGGGTGCCACAGCCCTGCCCTGGGTGCATGGGGCAGTTCTGGGTGTTTTCATGGCCCTGGGGTGTGGCAGGGGCTGCAGGGTCATTCCTGGGTGTTTTCATGGCTATGAGGGCAGTGCAGTTCTGCTGCAGGGTCATTCCTGGGTGTTTTCATGGCTACGAGGGCAGTGCAGTTCTGCTGCAGGGTCATTCCTGGGTGTTTTCATGGCTACGAGGGCAGTGCAGTTCTGCTGCAGGGGCAGTTCTGGGTGTTTCCTTGCCCTGGGATGTGGCAGGGGCTGCAGGGTCATTCCTGGGTGTTTTCATGGCTACGAGGGCAGTGCAGTTCTGCTGCAGGGGCAGTTCTGGATGTTTTCATGGCTATGAGGGCAGTGCAGTTCTGCTGCAGGGTCATTCCTGGGTGTTTTCATGGCTATGAGGGCAGTGCAGTTCTGCTGCAGGGTCATTCCTGGGTGTTTCCTTGCCCTGGGATGTGGCAGGGGCTGCAGAGCAGGCAGGGCAGGCGCAGCCCTCGCCTGGAGCAGGAGCTGTGCCCCCAGCCAGGCACACTGTGCACACCCTGCCCTGGCCCTGCACTCAGCATCCACCCACAGGGCTGCTCCACCAACATTTCATCTGGGGGTTCAGGTTTCAGTTAGCCCTGCTCCACACCTTTATACAAAGGGCAGCATTCCCCTGTAAGCTGATTTTTCAGGCAGACATGGGGTGAGTGTGGAGCTCTGTCTTACCTCGGTGTGTGTTGATGGGAGAAGCTCAGCTGCAATTTTAAATGAGCCTGATGGAAAACCCAAGGCAGGAGATTTGTAAGATTTTTACAGGAAAGAGAAGTTGGGATTTGTCCTGAAAACCTTTCATGTCCTTGGAGTGGTGCAGTCAGGGAGAGCCACATCACCTGTGGTGCCCGGTTTGTCAGGGGGCCCTGGGTCTGGGGCAGAGCCAGATTTCACATTTATTTCACTGCTTGGGTGGGTTCATCAGCCTCTGCTTTGGAGTCCAAGGCAAACACAGGCAGTTGTTTTCTGGCACAAGAACGTTCAGGCTCGTGGTTTAATTGTGCTCTGGGTTTGTGAAGTCTTCAGAAAAGCCTTTCAAGGGCAATCCTGGGTTCTCTCCTTGCATGAGTGATCCACAAGACAAGCTCCTTTCCACTTCCTTGCTTCTCTGGTTTTTTTCTTTTCATGAGATTTGGGGAGGGTTTGAATTAGCAGAAAAGAAAAAGGGTGGAGAGGGGTTTGGCACATGTGCAGTCACTGATGGACAGAGACATAACAACATCCAGGAATGACTGGAATAAAGAAAAGGTAATTAAAACCACACACCTCTAAAACTTTATTTTCACATATGTCTGAAAATTTGTGAACGTCTCCTGGAGTCAAACTGGCACCAAAGATGTTTATGGCAGTATTTGAAATAGAAAATGCAAACCACAGCTCTTACCTGTGTTCCTTAACATGTAATTGTTATTTATTCTGCACAAATATAGATGTATAACTTGGTAGCTTTACATAATCTTCTTCTGGCTGGTGTTAATTGAATTAGTCATGCTCTTGGAATGTTAAAAAGATTTGCCTATGGGAATTTCTGTTCAGTTGTGAGTCAACAGTCAATTCTCTGGATTTTGTTTTAGTCAGTGACTCTTTATTAGAATAAACAAGATTATTGGCAGGGAAAGGTTCTCTGTGTTGGCATGGGCAGAGAGGAGGGGGAGTGCCCAGGTGAGGATGGAGGTGAGCAGGGCTGGGGGCACAGGGAGGTTCCTGTGGCTCAGGGATGTTCCTGTGGCCCTGGGGAGGAGGATGATGGCCCTGGGGAGGAGGATGATGGCCCTGGGGAGGAGGATGGCCCTGCCCTGTGGGGCTGGGGAGGAGGATGATGGCCCTGGGGAGGAGGATTGTCATTTTGGATTTTTTGAGATTTTCTAAGCCTTCTGATGTTGACATTCTTGTAGTGAACTTTGTCACGCATTTTCTGTAAATAACTCATTGTTTGGCATTCCTTTATGGAGAGGAGAAAGTTGATGGGCTGTTGGTTTGCCCAGTGTCATTGGAGAGGTGGCACTGTCACCCTCCAATCCACTGTCACTCTCAGAAATCTATAAACGTTGGGAGTCAGAAAATAAACTTCTCTTTTTCTTTACTTTGAGAACAGTGGTGTGAGGTTGTGTTTTTTGTGTTTGATAGCGACAGATGGTGATGGCCCTGGGGAGGATGATGATGGCCCTGAGGATGATGATGTCCTGGGGAGGATGATGATGGCCCTGAGGATGATGATGTCCCTGCCCTGTGGGGCTGGGGAAGAGGATGATGATGATGTCCTGGGGAGGATGATGATGTCCTGGGGAGGATGATGATGTCCCTGAGGATGATGATGTCCCTGCCCTGTGGGGCTGGGGAAGAGGATGATGATGATGGCCCTGAGGATGATGATGTCCCTGCCCTGTGGTCTGGGGAGGATGCTGCAGGATGAAGCTGGGAAATGCCTGTTTGACCAAGAGAGTCCTGGGGCAGTGTGAGAGAGTTCTGGAGCAGATTTTGTACCTTTTCAGACCAGATGTGATCCAGCCAAGCCACCCAAGGGATTTATTTGTGGCCTGCTGGTTTCAGGCTGGGCCTGGCAGCCGTGGCTGCGTGCAGGTGCTCTTGGATCCAGGGAAAGCAAAGTGAGACAGCCAGAGAGGAGCACAAGAGCTGGAGCAGGGTTGATTCAGGACAATTAAAGGGTAACAGAATAAGAGCAAAACAGATGGCGGATGCATCAAGGTAATTTCAAGCCTGTCTCCCCATGCTGGGCTCTTCTGCTAAGCTGGTAACCATGGACAGGAGAGAGGCAGAGGTTCCAGCTCCTCTTGAGGCCAGCTCTGGGACTGAAGCTCCCCGGTGCCATCTGAGTGTAGAGCAGGAGGATTTATGCCTTGCTATGAAATAATCAGACCCTTTGGCATTGCTGGGCCCTTCTGGTGAGAAAAGAACAGATCTGTGAGTTTGCCTGGCGAATTGGATGAGCCTGGGACATTTGTTCCAATTTGATTTTTATAGCTCTGGAGGGACACGGTGACCAAGCAAGGCACAGACATTTCCATTTCTGTTCTCCAGAGATAGTGGGAGGCAGCATGTGCTTCTGCACCAGAGGGATTATGTAGGTCAGCCTGCTTCTGAACCTGTTATTAAAAGTGACATTGCCAAAGAAAAATCAACAGAAAATACCGGGAGCTTTGAGTAAGAGCACCACAGGTCCCCAGTGCGTGTCCCATCCCCAGAGGGCTGCAGTGCTCAGCACTGGGCTCTCCTCAGCTCTCCTGCACACCCTGCACCAAATGGTGCTGGGAAAAGTCCCAGCTGCCATTCACCTGAAACACAGGGATGGGTGCAAGTGGCATGAAAATGGATAACTGCCATAATGCCCATCATTTACTGGAAACTCAGGGTGATTTTTGTGAATTATCTTTCATTTTCCTCGATGGCTGGGCTTGGAAGGCCTCTGCAGCCTTTGGAAAATGTTCTGCCTTTTCTGAGAGCAGTCAGGAGCCTGGAGGGGTGATTGGGCTGTGGGAGCCCTGGCAGCAGGGACGGGCAGGGGCTGCAGGGCAGGGGTGAGGAAAGGGCAGGGGTGTGCTGGGCTTCACAGGGGTCCCAGGAGCAGGGAAGAGATGAGAATCTTCACTCCATGTTTTGGAAGGCTGATTTATTATTTTATGATATATATTATATTAAAAGAAAATAATATATTAAAACTATAGTAAAAGAATAAAAGAAAGGATTTCATCAGAAGGCTTGAAAGGAATAGAAAAGAATGGAATGATAATAAAAGCTCCTGACTAAGAGAGTCCGAGCCAGCTGGACTGTGATTGGCCATTAATTAAAAACAACCAAATCCCAGATGCTCCTGTTGCATTCCACAGCAGCAGATAATTATTGTTTTTCTTTTCCTCTGAGGCTTCTCAGGAGAAAAGCCCTGGCAAAGGGATTTTTCTCAAATTATGATGGTGACACAATGGGCAGGGCAGGGGATGAGGGCAGAGCAGCTCCTCCCATCTGGCACCACTCAGGGGCTGCTTGCAGGGAGGGTGGCGAGGGCAGCATGGAAGCCAGACAGGAATTGTCAGGAGCTGCTGAGCTTTGGAGCTGTAATTCCCTGGTTCACGAGACCTTGAGGCTCTGTGGGTGTCCCCAGCTCTCCCAGGAGCTGCAGCCTCTGCCCTGGGCCAGCCCCAGGTGCCAGGGGGTGGCACCATCCAGTCCCCGCTGAGATGGAATTGGTGTCACACACATCCACGCCTTAATGAGCCCCTTCTGGGCGCTCCCCTTCTCCACCATGTTGGGTTTTCCCCCCAGATTTCTCTCTCCTGATTTTGTGTTGTTCATCCTAATTTGCCATGGAAACAGGAGAGCTCTGAATTTTATTTCCAGCACATCTTCTGTCCAGACAGGGTTAGAACTGGCTGCACCAAGCACCACTTTTCAGATGACTGGAGAGCCTTGATACGAAATTATGGGTGTTTTGCTATTAAAGTTTGAGTTCTGTTTCTGTCAAATGAAGGGAGAGAGAGGCAGAGAGAAAATTTGTCTGCAGCCAAGATGAAATCCTCCCTGAAGTGAGGAGGACAAGTGGCACCTGCAGTAAAATCTCTGGGAATTGAACCCATCCAAGCACTCCAGGGGCAGGGGCTGACCCCTGGGAGTCCTTTCCAGCTGTGATGTGAGCAGCAGGGTAACTTCAGTGCAGCTCCTGTTCCAGCTGGCAGGCAAAAATCCACACACAGCCACGAGAATTTGGAAGTGACTGCCACCAAGTTCAACCTTTTCACCTTGGACAACCTCATGATAAATTGAAAGTGATTCAGGACTTCTGCAGGAGCTGGGGGCTTGCTTTTTACTTACTCTAATGGATTTCTCTCTTTTTTAAAAAAATGTATTTTAAAGCTTTTACATTTTTTCCCAAGGAAATAACTTCTGCTGGCGCAGGGACGTGGCAAAGGCTGTGTAACAGCCAGTTCTGATGTGGCACCAAGGAGCAAACCCCTGGCAGGATGAGCTCTCATTCCTTGCTCACGTTTCCCCAGGAGCTGGAGTGACCCTGTGAGCCCTCCTGGTGCTCCAGCTGTGCTCCCTGCAGGTGGCTCCTGCTGATCCAGCTGTGCTCCCTGCACTGCAGCTGGCTCCTGCTGATCCAGCTGTGCTCCCTGCAGGTGGCTCCTGCTGATCCAGCTGTGCTCCCTGCACTGCAGGTGGCTCCTGGAAGCACTTCCAGAGCTTGGCTTGGCTGCACTGGGGTGGAACAGGGCACAGAGGGGTGGCAGGCGGGCTCCAGGTGGCTCCTCCTGAAGGTTTGTGGGGTTGGGAGGTGGTTTTGTGGACATCCATGATGGACATCCATCCATCCACCCATCCATCCCTGTGTCCATCCATCCACCCATCCATCCACCCATCTGTAATGGGATAGAATATAAAAAAATAAAGCTAGTGTAGAAAGTAATCTCAGCCCTAAGGAGCTGCAGCTGGGCCAATGATCAAAGATCAGGAACAGGCCTGACTTTACCAGGCCACAGCTGTACCAATGAGAAGAAGATGCTATAGAAGAGTGGGGTGGTGTTGAGAGGGGAGCTGGGGTCAGTTGGCTGCTTTGTGAAGAGGAAAGAGTCAGAGCTCTGAGGAGCTGCCCACCAGAAACACCAGGAAGGTGTGGAACCTTTGTGATAAGGAGACAGCAGCCTGGAACCCCTGTGATGAGATGCCAACATCCAGCAGAGCTCAGGAGCTGCTCCCTGGAGCATTGAGGGCAGCAGAAAGCTGGGTGAGAGCTCCAGCTCTGTGCCGGTGTGTGCAGGTGCAGCTCAGGGTGGGTGGCTCTGGCTGCTGCTCTTTGGGGATTCCATTTCCCAAACTGCTGCTCCCCAGCCCCAGGGAGCCCTGAAAGCACAGAGCGGGTGGAGAGGCCATTCTGCAGGACACCCGCTGCACCCAGCTCCGTCCTGGCAAGGCTCTGTGGGCACTGGGCTCAGAGAAGGCACGCGTGGGAGATGTTGGGAGGAATGGTAAAAAAGCAGCAAGTGAAGCAGGAGACCCCAATGAGATATAATCTGTCTCAAAAAGTATTGCTCAGGCTTTGCCTGGCCAAGTTCAGAGCAGAGTTACAGCCTCAGGCAAGTCTGGTTTGGGCACTTGTGCCCCTGGACATTGCTCTCTCCCTCAGTTCCCCTTTCTTCCTCCCCGGTTCGGTTTCTCCTCCCCAGTTCGGTTTCTGTCCCTACCCGGTTTCAGTAGAAATCCCAGGCTGTTGTGGATAAGCAGTGCCCCAGTCAGTGACTCTGCATCCCCTGCCCTGGGGCTCTGGCTCTCCAGGTGCATCTCAGAGCAGCCCAAAGGCGGAGCTGGTTCAGGGATTGCTGAGCGCACAGAGGTGGGAGGGGATGGCTCAGGGCAGCATTTCAGCATCCCCGGGGCCTGCAGGCGGTGGGATGAGCTGTGCTAAAGGAGATGTTCTCCTTTTGATCCTCCCTCTCCTGAATTTCTCCTTGGGTTTGTTCCTCTCCTCTCTGGGCTTGTGCAGGGCAGTCCCTGGCACCTGAGAGGGCTCAGCCCCAAGGCCCTGCTCCCGTTCTCCCGGTACCTGTGTGCCCCACGTTTCACTAGCTGGGGTGGAACAGGGATGTTCTGGGCTGAGTTCTGTGCCTGCTCCTCGTGAGGAGCTGATGTAACCTGCACTGTCTCTGCACCTGCCTCTAGACATTTAATGTGCAAGTGCAGCTCTCTGCTCTGTTTTAGGTGTTAGTGATGCCTTCAGCTGTGGCAGGGGAAACACACAACACTGAACTCCATATTTTGGTAGGTAAAAAGTGTTTCCATTTCTCTTTCAACCATTGCTGAAATGCTTTTATGTCTTTTTAGTGAAGAATCCCTTGGTTTTCACATGCTGTAGCTCAGATTGCAGCGAGCTGTGCATCTCCAAGTTGGTGTGTTGGCTGGCTGCTCAATTAGTAGGAAAGTTCCATGCTAGTAATTAACAGGGATCTACCCAAAAAAGAGATGTCTCCTTGGCAATGCAACTTTTCTGGGGAAAAAAAAAATATTGTATGAGAGGCTGAGGGAACTGCTCCAGATTTGCTTCCAAGATCTGTAAATCAGGCAGAGGATTTACATGTTCTGCTGTTTCAGCTGGAATTCGCCTCCTCCATCAGATTATTTTAGCATTTTGTGGATAGTACTAATTAAAATTTATCATCAAAGTAACTGTAGTTTTAATAGGACTCTTCCCAGTGTTGGAGGAATCGAGTTTGCATTTAAAATCTTTACTGAGGGAGCAGGGAGGGAGGGATCAGGGCTCCTCCATGCCTTAGAAAACACAGAGATCAGGATTCTCCATGAGTGCAGGGCTGTGCTGTCCTCTGGCAGTTCCAGGGCTGCTGCAGCTGTGGGGCACCCAGTGCCTGCCCCACACACCCCTGCTGGGTCTGGGGCTGCAGCTCCAGCCTGGCTTGGGGTGAAGGAGAGTTCCCATCCCTGCTGGGTCTGGGGCTCAGGGGCTGCAGCTCCAGCCTGGCTTTGGGTGGGTGCAGTTCCCACCCCAGGGCATTTCAAGCATGAGCAGCTCAGTGGCTCTGTGGTGTTCCCAGGATTTAATGAATGCTGGGGTTTGTGTTGTCCACTGTGAGTCCCAAGCACTCTCCAGGTGACAGACACCAACAGCTTGGTGGGGTTTTCTTGCATTTTCTGTGTTTGCAGAGTGGAGGAGTTTGGGGAGCTGTGCTGCCCTGTGCCCCGGGCTCTGGCCCCAGCTGGCAGAGCTCCCTCCCTCTCCCTGCCTTTGGGAAGGGGCCTTTTCCCAGCTCCTGACCTTCCTTCCTGCTCCTTTGTCCCCAGCCCTGCTCCTCCCCAGGTGTCACCTCCCATCTCCTCTCTCCATCTCCTGCCCCAGCTGCAGCAGCAGCTCCTCCGTTCCCATTTGCACGTTTGCATATTCGCAGTGTCTGGTTCCTGCTGGTTATCAGCAGAGTCCCGGGAGATGGCAGGAGAGGCTGTGTGGGAGGGTGTTTAAAAGCTTATCTTTAAAGCCACGATGTTTTGTGATTTAAGAATTAAGTGTGGATTAACAAATGGAGAAGTGACACTGTCTGGGGAATCGTTGGAGAGGGGGGAAGAGCGTGACTCAACAAATGGCTCCATCCCATCCCGTGCAGCTCTGGGGGTGTGCAGGGGCTGCTCCCGCAGCTCCTGCCTCAGCAGCTGTGCAGGCAACTTAATTAAAAACATTTATTTCCCCAAAATGAGGAGTTTGCAGAACAGCTGAAAGCGAGTGGATGAAACAAGGCTCGCTGGAGTTCTGTGGATATTCTGCTTTTATCCTTTTGTTTGTTTGTTTGTTTGTTTTTTTAATGCGGGGAACATTGCTCTGCTCTGAGAGAGGCACCCAGGAGGGCAGAAGTCAAATTCATGGCTTGTAAATGGAGGTGCTTTTTCAGGAGAGCTCCCTGTGCGTGCAGGGTCTGTTCCAGTGCTGGAAACAGCTCTGAGGGGTGAAACAGGGACAGGGCAGGGGCTGGAGAATCCCTGAGGGAGCCGGGCAGGGGCTGGAGAATCCCTGAGGGAGCCGGGCAGGGGCTGCAGAATCCCTGAGGGAGCCGGGCAGGGGCTGCAGAATCCCTGAGGGAGCCGGGCAGGGGCTGCAGAATCCCTGAGGGAGCCGGGCAGGGGCTGCAGAATCCCTGAGGGAGCTGGGCAGGGGCTGCAGAATCCCTGAGGGAGCCGGGCAGGGGCTGCAGAATCCCTGAGGGAGCCGGGCAGGGGCTCAGCCTGGAGCAAAGGAGGCTCAGGGGGCCCTTGTGGCTCTGCACAGCTCCTGCCAGGAGGGCACAGCCGGGGGGATTTGGGATCTTATCCCAGGGAACAGGGACAGGAGCAGAGGGAACAGCTCAGGCTGGGCTGGGCAGGCTCAGGGTGGATATTGGGAATATTCCTCCATGGAAAGGTGCTCAGGCAGTGGAAGGTCCCCATCTGTGCTGGTGTTCACAGGGGTCTGAGGATGAGGGAAGAGATGAGAATGTTGACTTCATGTTTCAGAGGGCTTGATTTATTATTTTTTGATATATATTATATTAAAACTGTACTAAAAGAATAGAAGAAAGGATTTCATCAGAAGGCTGGCTAAGAATAGAAAAGAATGATAACAAAGGCTTGTGACTGACCAGAGTCTGAGCCAGCTGGGCTGTGATTGGCCATTAATCAGAAACAACCCCATGAGCCCAATCCCAGATGCACCTGTTGCATTCCACAGCAGCAGATAACCATTGGTTACATTTGGTTCCTGAGGCCTCTCAGCTTCTCAGGAGGAAAAGTCCTAAGGAAAGGATTTTCCATAGAAGATGTGTGTGTGTGTGACACCCATGCTGGGTGTGAAAGCCCTGTGCATGTGGCTCCTGGGGACAGGGCAGTGCTGGCCTGGCCTGGGGAAGGGTTAATGAATGCTGGGGTTTGTGTTGTCCATTGTGAGTCCCAAGGACTCTCCAGGTGACCGAAACCAACAGCTTGGTGGGGTTTTTTGCATTTTCTGTGTTTGCAGAGTGGAGGAGCTTGGGGAGCTGTGCTGCCCTGTGCCTCCCAGCTGGACTCTGATCCTAGAGGGCTTTCCCAGCTGGATTCTGTTCCTAAAGGGCTTTCCCAGCTGGATTCTGATCCTAGAGGGCTTTCCCAGCTGGACTCTGTTCCTAAAGGGCTTTTCCCAGCTGGATTCTGTTCCTAGAGGGCTTTTCCCAGCTGGACTCTGATCCTAGAGGGCTTTTCCCAGCTGGACTCTGTTCCTAAAGGGCTTTTCCCAGCTGGATTCTGATCCTAGAGGGCTTTTCCCAGCTGGACTCTGTTCCTAGAGGGCTTTCCCAGCTGGACTCTGATCCTAGAGGGCTTTTCCCAGCTGGATTCTGTTCCTAGAGGGCTTTTCCAGCCCAAACCATTCCCTGATCCCGTGAGTTACCAGGGTTCCCCTCCAGCCATGGTTTGCCAGAGCTCTGTGGGTGTCCCAGCCCTGGGATGAGCTGCTCTGTGTGTGAGCTCTGAGAATTTTGCATCCAAAATTCCACGTTTCCTGTTAAAATAGAGGTGGTAGCAAAGCAGCTCCTCCTCGGTGCAGGTTCCCTGAGGAGGGAGGCTTGGAAAGCCAGGGAGGAGCTGAATCAGTGGTGGCTGAGCTGTCTCTTCACTCTCTGTTTTGGAATCAACCTAATCAAGTTCTTTCAATATGCCATAATATTGGGAGAAATGATTAATACAAACCTTGGAAACTGAGATGGAGCTTTGAAATTAATTTCAAATATTAAAAGTGTTAATCAAAGTGTTAATTTCCCTCACTCCCATTGCAGTAGTTTTTGCAAAGTAAAGATAACTTTGGTCATCTTTTCCAACCACAAAATGAATTAAAGATAAAGGAAGTGGATGTCTTATGTGAAATAGCAGTTAAGCTCTGTTTCCTCAGGAGTTACACTGATTTAATTGCTTTTCATTTGTGTAACACTCAGAACATCATTTGAATTCCTCCACAGGAGTCAGGATCTCTTTCCAAGGGAAATGTGTTGGCCCTTCTCCCTCGTTCCAGGAGGAGCTGCAGCTCCTGGGGCACGGGGAGCAGCCAGGGCTGGGTGGGGGGCACTGGGGAGCCCCTCCTGCAGCCCGGGGACCTGCAGAGCTCCAGCGCCTCTGTGGGGTCACTGCTGGCAGCCCTGGGGGCAGCTCTGCCCCTCCTCAGCCCCGGGTGTGTGAAATGCCCTGGGGTGGGGCACAGAGGGAAATGCAGTTAAATGGGACTAACATCAGGAGTGCCCCACAGTAAAGGGAAAAGGCCACGGGCAGCATCATTGATTCTTCCTTATCCTGTCTTTGGCCTCTCTCTTTGGTCTTGTGAATCCCAGATTTCCTGGGGTTTTTTCTGATTTTTCCTGGTAATTTTCTGATTACCTTGCCCTATCAAGATTCTGCAGAAAAACCCTTCTTTGTGGCATAAAAAATGTTTAAAGCTAGAGTGATTGATTGATTGATTGATTGATTGATTGGAAGCTGTGCCCTCATTGCTGGTGCATTAATATTTTGACTCTCTGAGGTTCTTGCTGTAAAGGGAATTTCCTGGGGTTTATTCTTGGTGTGGCACAGTGCAGCTTCTCCTACACTGTCGCAGGTCAGGGTGCCCAGTTGATAAAATCAGGGCTGCAGCACCAGGGAAATGGAGGCTTTAAAGGTTGATGGGGTTTTGGGGAGCTTTTAGGGCAGCCTGGAGGGACGGTTCCTGCAGCAATCCCTGTTCAGTTGAGCACTCTGGGTATTGGCAGATACTTCACAGGACTCTCAGGTCCAGCCCCAGGTGACCACAATCCCTGTCTGCAGTGGGCTGTCCACTGAAAAGGCTCCCTGGAAGGCAGAGAGTGCTGGATCACTCAGGAATATCCACATCCCCTCTCTCCTGGGGGAGAAGGGAGCACAGGAACGGGGACTGGGAGAGGCCCCAGTGCCCCCTGCCATGGCAGGGACCCCTCCCTCTGTGCCAGGCTGCTCTGAGCCTGCCCTGGGTGTCCCTGCCCAGGTCCCTGTCCCCAGGGGAGTCCCCAGGTGGGTGCTGGTGTCTGCTGGGATCCCTCAGGAGCTTTTCCCTCAGGTGAGGCACTGCTGGGATCAGTCCTGGCCTGCCTTCCCTCAGCCTGCTCCTATCTCCCTGTACAGCCTCTGTGGCAGAGCTCCATGGAATGGAGTGGCTCAGGGCAGGGCTGGGCTTTGCCAGGCTGCAAGAGTGGTTTTATTGAGCTATATTGCATTTTTAGTACTCATTTGAGAGAGGGCCATTAAGGCTCAGCGAGTACATTAAGAACATTACTCCAGTGTGAAGGAGATGGGGATTATGAGAAGGACTAGCAAAGACCAAGGAGTTACAGAGTTCTATTTTCCATTTCCCTGTGTGAGGGCTGGGGACAGGGCCTGCTTAAACAGCTCCCAGCTTTGCTGAATGTGCCCATTTTGGGTTCCAGAAGAGCAGGGGTCACTGTGTGAGCTCCCAGCACAGACCCTGGTGTGAGTCTGGAGGAAAATGTGCTGCAGCAAGGGAGGAGTGATCCAAAACCCAGGAGGGACCCACCAAAACCTGGTCTGGTACTGCAGCGATCCCTGCAGGGATGGGGACCAAGGTGGGGCTGGTACAGAAGGGTCCTCTGGGGTCCAGCTCTCAGCCCCATCTGGACCCTTTCTCTGTGGCCTTGTTCCCTGTCCCTGATCTATTGCAGGGCTTTTGGGAGCCTGGCTCTGGGCTCCTGGAGGAGTTTTGTCATGCTGTAAACGCTGCTCTCTCCTTGGGTGGAAAAACGAGGAAAATGCTTCCTTCCAAAATTATCTGTCAAAGATGCTTCTGCTCGCTGCCCTCCCACGGAGCTGTCTCACAGGTCCTGGCTGCTCTCTGCATTTGTCACTCTCTGAAGAGCTGACAAGTCTTTGCTTGCTCTGACACCAGCAGCCACAGCAGTGCCATTGTCTGGGAGCAGCTGAAATGCCACGTTCCTTCCCCGAGAAAAAGGGGATTGGGGACCTGGGAACGCTCCAACCTGGAGTTAGAAGAGCTCCATCATTAGGGATCCTTCTGTGCTCACAGCCTGTAATGATTCATTATCCAGAGGTGGCATCCTTACTGCTGGGGGGGAACAAATATTCCTGCAGGAGCAGCCCAGCACTGAGCAGCTCCTGATCCCCAGAATCTCCTGATCCTCAGCAGCTCCTGAACCCCAGTTCCCTGATCCTGGTCCCCAGCAGCTCCTGATCCCCAGCATTCCCTGATCCCCAGCATTCCCTGATCCCCAGCATTCCCTGACCCCCAGCAGCTCCTGAACCCCAATTCCCTGATCCTGGTCCCCAGAAGCTCCTGATCCCCAGCATTCCCTGATTCCCAATTCCCTGATCCCCAGCATTCCTGATCCCCAGCATTCCCTGATCCCCAGCATTCCCTGATCCCCAGCATTCCTGATCCCCAGCATTCCCTGATCCCCAGCATTCCTGATCCCCAGCAGCTCCTGTGTCTGAGCCTGGGCTCTCTCTTTCCTCCTGGCTGTTGGAGGCAGGTGAAGGACAGGGCTCACGGTAAATGCAGGTGTGCAGCTCAGGAGCCCCCTGTTCTGAGCCTTTGAGAGCAAACAGGGAAGGGTTCATCCATTTAGGGGTTTCCTCTTGCTTCCCTGCACTCCCATCTCCATCCAAGGGCTCACATCTCCTTGCCAGGGGCATCCCAGAGCCCTCCTGAGCCCTCCTGAGCAGGGCTCTGCCCAGCCCAGGCCCTGGCAGCGCTCCTGGCACGGAGCTCACCAGCAAAAGGCATTTCCATGTTCTATTTTCTATTGCCTTCTCCTGCCTGGCTGCACTGTGTGCCTCCAATGCACCTTTGAAGCGGATTTTAGGAAGCCAAAAGCTCCTAAATCCCTCCTGCAGCCAGGCCCTGGGCTGAGCCAGTTCTCACTCAAGGTTCCCAAGCACAGGCAGCTCCTTCTCCTTCTATTCTGTCTCACAAACAGAGCTTTCCTACATCTCTCAAAGTCATCTTACACCGTTCTTGTAATTTAATTTAGTGTTCCCAAGGAGAGTCTTAATTTTTTGTATATTACTGGAGTTTAACTGCCATAATAAAGGACAATTTTGAGGTGATAAAACACACCAGGAATGTCATTAAATATGCAGCAAAGGTCTGACACAATGGAATTAAGCATTAATGAATAACATGCTAGAAATATTAGTCTTCCATATTAGTTTAGGTGTTCTGTTGTTGGGTTATGATGAGGGCTAATAGGAAAAAATGAAACAATAAACAAAATTAGAGAAAATGAAATTTCCAAGTGATTCAGTAGCTTCTTCATGTGTAGAAAGTTTCTAAGTTAAAGCTGTTGGGTATCCACGGGGATCCTTTTCCTTGGATAAATTGTTGTCATTCCACGTGTGAATGTAATTTTATTATTGGTGCACTTTCCAGTTTTACTATTGAATTACCATACTATGGAGATGTAATCTGAACCCGAGCCCATCTGCAGATCAGGGCATTTGTAAACTTCTTTTAGTGCCATAAGCAAGGACTTAGTGGCTCTTGGCAGGAGGTGAGCATTCCTGGGGAGCAGATATTCCTTGTTCCAGGAAGGAACAAGCAGCCAAGGCAGGGCTCATCAGGACTCTGATTTAGGACAGAGGGCCCAGCTGGCATTTCTGGATCTCTCTACCAGCCCTGTTTTAAAACTTGAAGCTCCTTTTCCTTGAGGATCCTGCATATTGTGAGCTGATCTGGCCTCTCCGTGTGTTTTCCCTGCAGGGTGTGCTCCATGCCCAGGATGTTCCATTTCCCAGAGCTGTGGGTTTGGGTGGCAGCAGAATGAGCCAGCCCCACCAGCCCCTCTGAACCTGCCTTGCTCTGCTTTCCCTGGGGGGCATCAGTTTATAAAATCAATTTATTGCCATTTCTGGGGTGGCAGGAGCTTTTCTGTCCCTCAGCTCATTCCCACAGACTGGAATTCCTTTGGGGTGCAAGGGGCAGGCCCTGGGCATCTCCTCGGCTCTGCATCCCTTGGATAAATCCCTGAGAGCCTGGGGTGGGCTCAGGGCAGCCCCTGGTGGGCTCCCATGCTGGGACAGGGAATATTGCACACCCAGGCCAGGATCACTCTGTTCACTGGTTTTATTGGGAATTTGCAGGGTTGGGAACGGGACTGGAAATGTCCCTACACTCAAACCTATTCCTGAAGGTCTGATTGTTTGTGAGGCTGCTGGCAGGCCCTGGAACGTGGGTTCGTTCTGGGTTTTGGTTGAACATGAACCAAAGCTTGGCCCTAAAGCCCTCCCTGGGAAGGGGCTGCTGCAGCAGAGCCCTGTGTGGCTCTGAGGTGCATTCCCAGCCCCTGCCCTGAGGGCTGGGTGGGTTTGCCATGCTGTAAATGCTGCTCAGTGTGTGAGGATTCCCTGCCCTGAGGGCTGGGTGGGTTTGCCATGCTGTAAATGCTGCCCAGTGTGAGGATTCCCTGCCCTGAGGGCTGGGTGGGTTTGCCATGCTGTAAATGCTGCTCACTGTCAGGATTCCCCAGGATTCCCTGCCCTGAGGATTGGGTGGGTTTGCCATGCTGTAAATGCTGCCCAGTGTGAGGATTCCCTGCCCTGAGGGCTGGGTGGGTTTGCCATGCTGTAAATGCTGCCCAGTGTGAGGATTCCCTGCCCTGAGGGCTGGGTGGGTTTGCCATGCTGTAAATGCTGCCCAGTGTGAGGATTCCCCAGGATTCCCTGCCCTGGAGGATTGGGTGGGTTTGCCATGCTGTAAATGCTGCTCACTGTCAGGATTCCCATCCTTGGCCCTGGAGAATTGGGTGGGTTTGCCATGCTGTAAATGCTGCTCAGTGTGAGGATTCCCTGCCCTGAGGGCTGGGTGGGTTTGCCATGCTGTAAATGCTGCCCAGTGTGAGGATTCCCCAGGATTCCCTGCCCTGGAGGATTGGGTGGGTTTGCCATGCTGTAAATGCTGCCCAGTGTGAGGATTCCCCAGGATTCCCTGCCCTGGAGGATTGGGTGGGTTTGTAATGCTGTAAATGCTGCTCAGTGTGAGGATTCCCTGCCCTGAGGGCTGGGTGGGTTTGTAATGCTGTAAATGCTGCCCAGTGTGAGGATTCCCTGCCCCGAGGGCTGGGTGGGTTTGTGTCAGGTGTTTGAACAACTCCATCCCTGCTGAGGAGTTTGGGGCAGCCCCAGGTGCATCTCAGGACCATAAAATGATCTTTTGTCACTCTGGCTCTTTGGGATGTGATTCTGCTTTGTCACGGAGCTCTCCTCAGTTGTGCTGTCCAGGTTTTCACAAGGGGAGGATCCTGACTTCTTTAAACTCTGTTTTCAGCCTTACTGCCACTGGTTTCTCACCTGCAGAATACAGGAGGTTTACAAGTGAAATCCATTGCAGCTCATAAATTGGGTATGCAGGGAATGGCAGGAAATGCCAGAACCCAGCAGTGGGATAGAAAATGTACAATGAAATAGGAAAAACCTCCTGTGTGCCTTTGAGGTTTATTTCATTTTTCCCCAGTGAATTCCCCTCCTTTGGCCCCCCAAACTCCAGTTAAAGTGTTTGATTTATTTCCCCCCGTGTGTGGGGGTCCTGCCTGTTGGAGCATCCTGGGGCCACAGCATCTCCCTGGCAGGGTCTGTCTGAGGGATCAGGGCTCTCCTGCACTTGGAGACTTCTCATTTTTATTGTGTTTTTAATTTTTATTGTTTACCTCACAGCGTCTTGGTACCACCTGTACCTAACCCGAGCTCTTCTCACCCCTCCCAACACAGCATGGTTAAAATCTCCATTTTGGGGTGTTTCCTGTGCTGGCTGCAGTGAGGGGGCTCCTGGAACTGCTGCCAGTGAGGAGCAGCTGAGCTGTGCCAGGGGCTTTCCTGTTGTTCCCAGAGCTCTGATAAACACTCAGGAGGCTGCTCCTGGCAGCTGCTAATCTTAAAGGAACGTATTAATCAAATTAATTGAGAGTTCCTTTTAACAATCAGCAGCAGCAACATAACTTAGTGACGTGATGTTTTCAGTGTTGCCAAAAGTGATTCCCCCCAAAAGGGGATCTCTGCAGATAAATCAGCTGAAAAAGTGTTCAATTGTCTCTTTTGCTACCTGATAATCCAATTAAGTGGTGATAAGAAAAACAGCTCCTGGAGCATTCCAGGGCAGCAGAATAATGTAGTTAGTGTTGTAGAGAGCCCAGATAGCAGCCAGCCATGGGTATCCATGGCTACTGCAGCAGCACTGCACTGCCAGCTCTGGGATCCCAAAGCTGAGCTGCCTCTGGATCCCACACCTGAGCTGCCTCTGGGATCCCAAAGCTGAGCTGCCTCTGGATCCCAAAGCTGAGCTGCCTCTGGATCCCAAAGCCTGAGCTGCCTCTGGGATCCCACACCTGAGCTGCCTCTGGGATCCCACACCTGAGCTGCCTCTGGATCCCACACCTGAGCTGCCTCTGGGATCCCAAAGCTGAGCTGCCTCTGGATCCCACACCTGAGCTGCCTCTGGATCCCACACCTGAGCTGCCTCTGGATCCCACACCTGAGCTGCCTCTGGATCCCAAAGCTGAGCTGCCTCTGGATCCCACACCTGAGCTGCCTCTGGATCCCAAAGCTGAGCTGCCTCTGGATCCCACACCTGAGCTGCCTCTGGGATCCCACACCTGAGCTGCCTCTGGATCCCACACCTGAGCTGCCTCTGGATCCCACACCTGAGCTGCCTCTGGGATCCCACACCTGAGCTGCCTCTGGGATCCCACACCTGAGCTGCCTCTGGGATCCCACACCTGAGCTGCTGGGTGTCTGCAGAGAGCCCTGGGGCTCTGCCTGCCTGGGCACAGCTCAGGGGCACTCAGGGCACGGCTCAGGGATGGCAGGGGCAGCCAGGGCACGGCTCAGGGATGGCAGGAGCAGCCAGGGCACGGCTCTGGGATGGCAGAGGCACTCAGGGCATGGCTCAGGGCACGGCTCAGGGATGGCAGGAGCAGCCAGGGCATAGCTCAGGGATGGCAGGGGCAGCCAGGGCACGGCTCAGGGATGGCAGGAGCACTCAGGGCACGGTTCAGGGATGGCAGGGGCACTCAGGGCATGGCTCAGGGATGGCAGGAGCACTCAGGGCATGGCTCAGGGATGGCAGGGGCACTCAGGGCATGGTTCAGGGATGGCAGGAGCAGCCAGGGCACGGCTCAGGGATGGCAGGAGCACTCAGGGCACGGTTCAGGGATGGCAGGAGCAGCCAGGGCATGGCTCAGGGGTGGCAGGGGCACTCAGGGCATGGCTCAGGGCACAGTTCAGGCTCTGCTGTGTCCTCAGCCCCTGTGCTCCCTGCTGGTTTGGGTTCTGGCTGGCCCTTGCTGCCCCCTGAGCTCCATGCCAGGCTCTGACACAGCACTGGCATTCCCAGGGCACAGAACACCATGTGCTCATCCCCAGAGGGCTCATGCCATGGATCTCACTCTGGGCAGGGATGGGTGACCCACTCTGGGTGGATGGACCCTTTATCCCAGCAGCCTGAGTGTTGCTGGGGTCATGGTGTGGGATCCACAAATCCCATCCACAATGGTTTGGGCTGGGAGGCCCTCAAGGACCTTCCTGTTCCACACTTCCAGCCATGGTGGGACAGCTCCCACGGTCCCAGGCTGCTCCCAGCCCTGTCCAGGCTGGCCTGGGACACCCCCAGGGCAGCCCCTGTTCACTCCTGGCTGTCTCTGGCTCCCTTGCCAGGCACTTTGTGCTGCTTGGAGCATTTGTCACTCCTCCAGGCCGCCGGGGTAATGAATCACTGCAGGGATCCTATGACAAGATCCTGAATTTGCAGCTTTCATGTTTTTACCACCTAATTCCCTCGGAGGTTTTTGCCTTGGAAGTGCTGTGAATTAACCTGACACTCCCAATAACTGTGCACATGTTTCCTGTTGTGCTGGAGTGCGGGATGAGGATGTGGAAGCTGCACTTACTCCCCTGTGCCTTTAGGACAGCAGACACCCAATTCCCCGGGCACTGTGCTTGCCAGGGGGTGGCAGAGGGCACGCTGGTGTTTGCCATCTATCCCTGATTCCTCCTGCCACTTCTCCTAAATTCCTCTGAGCAGAGGTGGTGCCAAGGCTAGCAGGGCCCATGGCATCTGCTCCTTTTGGGAAAGCTCAAACTGTGTGTGCCTGTCACCGCTGCCAGTGTGATCCCTGCCAAGTGGGACAGCCCTGCTCGTGGCCTTGGGTTCATCCTGTCTCATTCTGACTGGGGAAAATAGAGCATGTAAAACTGTTCCCATTTCTGAGCTCGCTGGCACTGAGACTTCCAATCCTCATTTAAAATGAAGTTGATTTTTAAAGCTCAGTAGTGTTTGCTTTTAAAGGGGAAAAGAAAGGTTGCAGAATGTCCAGGTTGTGATAATTGCAAAACAAATGTTTTATGTGAGTCAGAGAAAAACTTGGGGGTTATTATTCTCCTTTATTCTCTTCCAGCCTTTCCTGTTCACCGTTTCACTTCTCCCCATGAAGCAATGGTTTTGTTCCAGTGAGCCTTTGGAGCAGCTGGCCCAGCAGAGCTCCTTTGCCTTCAGGCAGCTGCAGCTCAGCTCCTCTCTGTCAAAAATCAGGGAAAACAAGGCTGGCCTGCCTTGTGAGGGGCTCAGGAGCGGCACAGGAGCTGCATTGCACATTTCCAAGCAGCAGTTTGGTTTTCCCAGCTGTCCCTGGGTCCCTCTGGGTCTGCTGTGCCCTGGGATGAGGAGGAAGCTCTGGGGCTTGAGCCTCCTCCTCCTCCAGGTCCTTCACCCTGCAACACCTTCTCCAGTGCTTCAATTACAGGACTTGTAAAGCTGGGTTTTAAAGCCTATCTGTGAATCTCTCCCTTGTCCTGCTGCTTTTTAATTAACTCATCCCCACTGCTGGTTTTTATTAAGAGCTCTGATACGTTATTAATTAACGCTCTGTGCACTATGTTGAGCAGGTTGGTATCAAAGATGCTGTAAAAGATGAAAGTGATTACTGCTGAGAAACAAAATAATTAAGGCAAAAGTTGTGTTTTCATCTGCCAGCAACAACCAGAATGTTGGTGGAGATGGGAGATGGGATTTTTTTAATTTATTTTTTTTTAACAGACTAGACAGCTGTAGTACAGGAACTGTGCTAAAAGTGGGCATTTTTTGGTCTGGCTGAGGGTACCTGTGGCTGTGCTGATGCTCTTTGCTGTGTTCTCTGGGTGTTCATGAGAAATCCCTTTCACAGACTTTATCTTGAGGTTTCACTGTTTTGTGTGTCCATCTGTTTGGCGGTGGGCCCTTGAACAAACAGGGGTTTTTGTTGCACGGTGTGGGTTTTGCCAATATCTCAGCTTTGGCTGTTCCCATTCCAGCTCAGTCATTCCAGTGGAAGCATTTTCCCCCAGTAGCTCCCAAGTTGCAAAATCAAAAAGAATCTCAGCCCTTCAGTGAGATAAACCTGCCCAATACACTGTCAGTACCTTCTGTCTCTCAGTCCGTTGTTTTGGGGTTTATTCATCAGTTTAGGCTCGTTCAGCTCGCTGTTTCCTGTTTTAATTCCTTTTCATCCTTCCACTGCCCGTTTCTTTGCTTGTTTTGCCGTTCTGCAGTGTGTTGGGCACAGTCTGTGTAAGCCCTGACCCCCCAGCCCCGCAGGCTGTGCTGTCAGAGCAGGAATTGCTCGGACCCCTCTGGATCTGGCCGTGGATGCTGGAAGGGCAGTGACCCCCGGGGCACCTCCTCCCCTCCCAGGCTCCCTTTGGGCTGTGCCTTCCCCACTGCTGGGCTCTGTGACATTTCCCTGCGCTCCCCTGAGGGTCCCTTTGTGCTCTGCTCCCGGCACAGGTGGGCTCTGCATCGCCCAGTCCCTGAAGATCCCCCAGGAGCGCAAGGACAAGAGCATCGACTTCGACCGCATCATCCGGCAGCTGCTGGAGACGCCCAACGCCAGGGCCATCGTCATCTTCGCCCACGACGAGGACATCAGGTGAGCCTGGGCCCTCCCTGGGCAGGGAAAGTCTGTGCTGGGAGCCACAAGGGCTCTGGGGAGCTGGGAATGGGGGAAAGCACCAGGCACCATGTGGGACATGGGGAGCTGGGAATGGGGGAAAGCACCAGGCGCTGCTGCTGCTGCTGCTGGCTCATGGGTGCCCTGAATGGGGCCCAGGAGCTGGGAGCTTTTCCTGAAGCTTTTCCTGAAGCTTTTCCTGGAGCTTTTCCATGCTCCCATTGGGTGGCAGAGCTGACCTTTCCTCTCAGAGGAATTGCAGACACGCCCCCCTCTCCAGGCTCGTTCTACTCGGTGTAATTCATTAATTCAGTCTGGTTTATGGCTGATGAAAGTTAATAGTGATAAAGTGACTTGGATGCTCAAGGTTAAACCACATGGAATGGGCTCATAAAATAACACAAAGAATATTTTATATTTCATTATTCGCTTGCCTATTCTGGGTCCAGAATTTGAAATTAGCTTAAAATTGTGATGGAATCATCAGTTGCTGAGAGGCCTGGTCTCACAAAATGAGACAAAAAGAATTTTGGGAAAAGTTTCAGTAAAGTCAGTGGGAAAACTCTAAGTTTTAGTGGAATCAATAATTCAGTTGTGGGATATAGGGTGAATTTAAAGAGAATGGATCTTGGGATGGTTTGGGTTGGGAAGGACCTTTGGAGATCACCCAGTCCCATCCTTCCCTGGCCCAGAGCCCTGGTGACACCGAGTGTCCCAGCCCCTGAGCTCTGCTGGGCTCAGGAATGTGCTGGTCCTCCTCATCACAGCCCAGTCAGGCTGGAGGAGACCCCTGAGCCCACAGGGTGCAGCCCCCGTGCCAGTGCCACCCCCATGCCAGTGCCACCCCTGTGCCAGTGGGACCCCCATTCCCTGGAGCAGCCCCTGTGCCAATGCCACCCCTGTGCCAGTGCCACCCTGTTCCATGGAGCAGCCCCGTGGCAGTGCCACCCCTGTGTCCATGCCACCCCTGTGCCGGTGCCACCCCGTTCCCTGGAGCAGCCCTGTGCCGGTGCCACCACTGTACCAGTGCCACCCTGTTCCCTGGAGCAGCCCCCATGGCAGTGCCATCCCATTCCCTGGAGCAGCCCCGTGGCAGTGCCACCCCTGTACCAGTGCCACCCTGTTCCATGGAGCAGCCCCTGTGTCCGTGCCACCCCTGTGCCGGTGCCACCCCTGTGCCGGTGCCACCCCGTTCCCTGGAGCAGCCCCTGTGCCAGTGCCACCCTGTTCCATGGAGCAGCCCCGTGGCAGTGCCACCCCTGTGCCAGTGCCACCCTGTTCCATGGAGCAGCCCCGTGGCAGTGCCACCCCTGTGCCAGTGCCACCCTGTTCCATGGAGCAGCCCCGTGGCAGTGCCACCCCTGTGCCAGTGCCACCCTGTTCCATGGAGCAGCCCCGTGGCAGTGCCACCCCTGTGCCAGTGCCACCCTGTTCCATGGAGCAGCCCCTGTGTCCATGCCACCCCTGTGCCAGTGCCACCCCTGTGCCGGTGCCACCCCGTTCCCTGGAGCAGCCCCTGTGCCGGTGCCACCCTGTTCCATGGAGCAGCCCTGTGTCCGTGCCGCCCCTGTGCCGGTGCCACCCCTGTGCCGGTGCCACCCCGTTCCCTGGAGCAGCCCCGTGGCAGTGCCCCCGATGCCAACCCTGTTGCTCTCCACAGGCAGATCCTGGCAGCAGCCAAGAGGGCAGACCAGGTGGGCCATTTCCTGTGGGTGGGCTCCGACACGTGGGGCTCCAAGGTGAGCCCGCTGCTGCAGCAGGAGGACGTGGCCGAGGGAGCCATCACCATCCTGCCCAAGAGAGCCACCATCGAGGGTAAGAGAAACTCCATGTTTCCATTTAAACTCAGCTTAACTGTTATTTCAGATCAAGCACTGTATTTATCCATATTGCTGCATGCTTCAGAAATAGCCACACCTGTACAGATGTGTGTATGGTGAATTTTGGGGAGCTGGTTTTGCTGAACCCCTTTGTTTCTCAGCTTCCCTTTGTGCTCTCAAGTGTTTGTAGTCTGGTCTCAGCTCAGTTTGTTAACCCTGCTGTGATAGAGATGCCTCAGCACCCACACGGCTCCCTCTGGGCCAGGCTGGTCAGGGTCTGTGTTCTCTGGAGGAAAAGTTGTTTCCAGGGGAGGCACTGAGCAGGGAAAGCCAGCTCCTCTGCTGGCCCAGTCCTGGAACACACTGCCCACGTTAAAATGGGCTCTGGTGCCTTCACTCCCTGGAAAACCAAATATTTGCATTTTTCCTTGCCTGCACTCCCTGCTCATCAGTTATTCCTCTCAGGTAGATCATCTGCTTCATTCTTTTACATTTTTAGCCCCCCGAGGCACTCGTGGATGTTATTTCTCCGTAAATACAGAAAGTTGACAGACAATGAAGTGGTTTGTTTCTGAAAAGCAGGATATTTTAATAAGCTTTTCCCACTGTCTGTATTCATCCCTGAGGGTTTCTGACACAGAAACGGAAATTCTGTCAACAGTACACAGAAACAAAAACTTCCCACGTTTGTTTGTTTTAAAATATTTTCTTTTTATGTTACACATTAAACCCCTGATGGGAAGCACGAGGGGGTTTTGGAGGCGGTGAGTGAGGGTGGCAGAGTGGGAGAGTCCAGGTGTACAAAGTCAGTTAAATTAGAGGTATGAATATCAGTGTATTTGGTGTACCTGCAAAAAAATTGTATTTATTGAGCCTGCAAATATCTCCTGGTCCAGTGGGGAAGTGCCTGGAGTAGCCTGGCTGCGTTTTGCACATGGGCTGGGGGTTACTGTGGTACCTCAAGTACGTTTTGCCTCCAAATGTGTGTCCCTGCTGCGTCCTTCAGGACAGACACACCTTTTGGGGTCTGTGTGCTCCAGGAGGGGCAGGGGCAGGGTGAGGGGTCCCTGTGCAGAGCAGGGGGCTCCTGCCTGCTCCTGCCCACTGCAGGGGCTCAGGCCGTCCTGCCCTCCCCAGCCCCATCCATGCCAAATGCCATCTGCATGTGCCATCTGCTCCTGCTGCCAGGGGCTGGGGGGCTCAGAGCTCAGCCCCCACCTTCCCCCTTCAGGCTGGTCCCATTTCTGTCCATCCCCAGGAGAAGAGCCAGGGGATGTGTCAGGAGCCCCCAGGCTTTGGTGTCTCCGTGCCCAGGGAGGCCCTGACCCCTCTGGGTTGCTGCCTCCCTCATGCCCAGGCTGCTGGAGGTTGTTCTGCTTTCCTTTCTGGCCTTTGAGTCTCATTTGGCCACAGGACCCAGAGAAAGGAATTGGGCATTTTAATGTCATCCTTGCATAATCCAGAAATGAACATCTAAAATTCAGCAATACAACTGCTTTTGATGGGGGCATAAAATAAAAGAAACAGAGCCCCTTGGTTTTCCCTGCAAGCTGAAGGAACCAGGCTGCAGGAAGGAGCAGGTGGAGCCCTGAGCAGAGCCCAGCCCAGCTCCTTCCCTGCAGCATCCTGGGGCTGCAGGGCAGGGCACAGCTCAGTAATTCCCCCTGCATTTACTGAGAGCCCTGCGTCAGAGTCAGGAATGAGGGGCTTGCCCTTGCTTTACTCCTCTAACCATCTCTTCTTTATTCCCTTTCCTGTATCTCTGTCTGGAGTGGTGTTTGGGATATGTTGGAAGCAGGTTCCTAAGAAACCTGGCTGGAAGCAGAGAGAGCACTGCAGCTCCTGTGCCTTGGCTTGAGTGTTGGCCCTGCCTTGCCCCAGGGAAGGGAATCATGGAATCATGGAACCATGGAACCATGGAACCATGTTTAATCATGGAATCATGGAACCATGTTTAATCAGCTGCACTGGCTGATCGAACCCCTCTCAGTCCCTGGGAGCTCAGGGGTGCCTGGCACACCTTGGAGCAGCAGGGTTTGCCTGCAGAGCTGCTGCTCACACAGCTCAGAAACTGGAGCACTCACTGCACAGAAAAAAAAGCATTTTTCAAATTGTTCTCCACCCCCAGCAGTGACTTCAGTTCAAAATACAGGTGTGAAGTGCGGGTGTGCTGTGCTTTTACAGCTCTGCACACAGGAGCTGATGCTCCTGCTTTCCTGCCACTGGGGATATCCCAGCCTGTGACTCCAGAGGGGCCTCAAGTGTTTGGTATTTGTAGGATCAGGCCCCAGATCCACAGTTATTTGTCTTGGTACTTGATGTCACTCTTGGGACAGAATTTTCTTTGCCACAGTCCCATAGGGGGGATTTAGGAAATCATTAGATGAACTGAATTCATTCATCTTAAGTCAGTCTTAATATAGCCTGATTGTGTTTGATGTAATTATGCTGAAAGGATGAAGTTGCATTTTATTTGCATAATTGCAGTAGACAGTGAGCCAGAGGAGTGCACATGAAAGAGGAATCACTCCTTGGCAAGTGGGGAACAGCTCCAGAGCCAGCCCAGCCAGGTACAGGGAACTTGAGAGGCTTTCAGAGGAGAAAGAGGAGATTGCATTCATTTATAGATTTATTGGTTTGTTTGTTAGTTCATAGGGCAGCTGTGCAGCAGGGTGCTGTGCCCTGCTCCTTGGAGCTCTGAGCTGGGTCCTTCTGACCCCAGAGGAGATTCCTGTAGGGGGAGACAATATAAGAAAATAAAGATAGTGAGGAAAGTACTCTTACCCTAAGGAGTCGCAGTTGGGCCAATTATCAAAGATTAGGAACAGGCCACATCTGTACCCAGTGAGAAGAAGAGTGCTATAAAAGAGTGGGGTGGTTGACTGAGAAGGGAGAAGAAGATGCTATGAAAGAGTGGGGTGGTTGACTGAGAAGGGAGAAGAAGATGCTATGAAAGAGTGGGGTAGTTGACTTAGAAGGGAGAAGAAGATGCTATGAAAGATTGGGGTGGTTGATTGAGAAGGGAGCTGGAGTCAGTTGGGTGCTTTGTGAAGAGGAAAGAGTCAGAGCTCTGAGGAGGTGCCCATGAGAAACCCCAAGAAGGTGTGGAACCTTTGTGATAGGGAGGCCACAGCCTGGAACCCCTGTGATGAGATGCCAACAGGTTCCCAAGCCTCACCCTGAGCCCCAGAAGCTGTTTAGAGCTCAGCTGGGAGGGATGTGCTCACCTTTCCCCTCCCTGGTCCTGCCCTTTGCTGGGCAGGGTCTGTGGGGCTGGGCAGGCTCGCGCTGGGCACTGCAGGGCTCTGGGGCTCCTCTCCTGTTTTCCCCTGCCAGGCTCCTCCTGCCCTTCCTCAGTGTGCTCTGTGTGCATGGCCTGCAGCTCCAGGGAGAGGGGAGCAGCTGGATCAGGGTAGGACAGAGATTTGAGCTGAATTATTTACAAATCTGGCAAAAGCTTTGCTGATGTGGAGAAAAGCAGTCTTTACTGTCTGGGCTGAGAATTGCTGCAACTGAGCCGTGGGATTCAGATGGATTTCAGATTAATGGTTCAGTTCCAGAGCCTGGGGATGGAGTTTGTGAAGCTCTGGGCAAGAAGGCTGAGGGACAGCTCAGATCCAGCACAGGGATGAGCCTCTATATTTAAAAATTAAAACCTGCAAGCACTGCAAACCAACAAAACTGTCCCAGGAATTCTCAGTTGTTTTTCTTCCAAAGAGATGTGAATCCCATTTTGTTTTCATTTCCACCAAGAGCTGCTTTGCTGTTTTTTTATTTGGGCAGTATGAACTTAGAAAAAACCATGAAAGAGTGGTGACTTAAGCAAAACTGAGGATGAAATTCTCTCCTTGCTTATGGCTCTGAAGTGTTTTACTCTCACAGCCCCTGAGTGCCAAAGGAAGGAGCTCAGGGTTCATTTTTCCCTGGAATATTCCCTGGGAATGATGTGCTGCCCTCAGCCCTTCCTGCCTCTCCTCAGGGGAGCAGGAGGCCAGAGTTTATTGCATAATAATACTTGTAAAAACTTCCCTTTGGATTCCTTCTGTTTGTTTACAGCCTGCTGCAGGCTCTTCTCCAGCTCTCCGTTCTTCTCCAGCTTTTCCTGTGTCCCTGGGGCGTGAGCCATGTGCTTGGGGAGGAGCTGGGCTGGAAGGATGTGGCTGCAGGGGTTGTTCTGTGGAGGATGCTGTAATGGCTTGTGAATAATGATGAGGCCTAATTAGGGCCCGTGGTGTGGGGCCACAGTGCCCATGGCACCTGCATGGCACAGGAACAGCCCCGGCTCCTCTGTGGCTGGGCAGGGGTGACCCTGGGCTGGTGCCACAGAGCCACTCCCTGGGCTCCCAGTGCTGATTCCCTCTGCAGTGCCACTCCCTGAGCTCCCAGTGCTGATTCCCTCTCCAGAGCCACTCCCTGGGCTCCCAGTGCTGATTCCCTCTCCAGTGCCACTCCTTGGGCTCCCAGTGCTGATTCCCTCTCCAGTGCCACCTCCCTGGGCTCCCAGTGCTGATTCCCTCTCCAGAGCCACTCCCTGGGCTCCCAGTGCTGGTTCCCTCTCCAGTGCCACTCCCTGGGCTCCCAGTGCTGGTTCCCTCTCCAGTGATTCCCTCCCTGGGCTCTCAGTGCTGATTCCCTCTCCAGAGCCACTCCCTGGGCTCCCTGAGCTCTCAGTGCTGGTTCCCTCTCCAGTGATTCCCTCCCTGGCTCTCAGTGCTGATTCCCTCTCCAGTGCCACCTCCCTGGGCTCCCTGGGCTCTCAGTGCTGGTTCCCTCTCCAGAGCCACTCCCTGGGCTCCCAGTGCTGATTCCCTCTCCAGAGCCACTCCCTGGGCTCCCAGTGCTGATTCCCTCTCCAGTGCCACTCCCTGAGCTCCCAGTGCTGGTTCCCTCTCCAGTGCCACTCCCTGGGCTCCCAGTGCTGATTCCCTCTCCAGTGCCACTCCCTGGGCTCCCAGTGCTGGTTCCCTCTCCAGTGCCACTCCCTGGGCTCCCAGTGCTGATTCCCTCTCCAGTGCCACTCCCTGGGCTCTCAGTGCTGATTCCCTCTCCAGAGCCACCTCCCTGGGCTCCCTGGGCTCTCAGTGCTGATTCCCTCTCCAGTTTCCTCCCTGTGGGTGCCCCCATTGCCCACCTGTGCCAGGAGCCCTCAGCCCCCTCGCTGAGTCACAGAGGATGGAGCCCAGATGTGAAGCAGAAATCCTTCTCATCCTCATTTTCACCTTTGGTTTCCTGCTTCTCTCTTTAATTGCTGCTTCCCAGAGCATGAATTGCCAATGAAGAACATTCCAGATCTCATGGGGTGAGTTGGTTTCTGGGGGCTTTGGGCAGGTTTATTGTCCCAAAGCCAGCAGGAGGTGAAGCCACAGAGCTGGGGCTGCTCTGCTGCCAAGGGGGGCTGACCCAGAGCTTTGGGCTCTCTCACAGCAGCTGTCAGGGACACAGCCCTGCTGCAGGGGTTTGTCTTTCCCATCCTTGCAGAGCTTTGAGCACCTCACTTACCCAGGCCCAAGTACGAGTGATTCAGTCCAACACTGCAGCGATTTAATTTCGTGGAATCCAATTGGTTTGCTTTACCCAAAAAACCTGAAATCCAAACCACACCTGAACTGTCTTTGACCTCCTTGGAATTTAAATGATATTTTTAGTTGTGGCAGTTATTTGAAATGCTGATGTGGCAGTCCCAAAGAGGGAATACTTGTCTCGAGTATTGCCACTTGAAATTTTGGGAAGCCACACAGATGTTCATCTCCTCATTATGGAAATAATGTATTTGGTTAATGTGTTGGTGTGAAGAGAGGGGAATACAAATTATCTTGCAACTTGAGGGGTTTGGTTCTGTTTTCAGTGAGTTGAGGTTGCTCAGAGGGAAGAGAAAGCTCTGGGGAGATCTTAGAGATCTTTACCTGAAGGGGTTGCAGGAGGGCTGGGGAGGGATTTTTCACAGGAGCAGGGGGGACTGGACAAGGGAATGAGATGGGGAGGTTCAGATGGGATTTTGGGCAGGAATTGGTCCCTGTGAGGGTGGGCAGCCCTGGCCCAGGTGCCCAGAGCAGCTGGGGCTGCCCCTGGATCCCTGGCAGTGCCCAAGGCCAGGCTGGACACTGGGGCTGGAGCACCTGGGGCAGTGGGAGGTGTCCCTGCCATGGCAGGGCTGGCACTGGAGGGGATTTGGGGTCCCTTCCCACTTCCTTGGGCGTGTCTGTGTGCAGGGCATGTGCAGTGAGCTGGCAGTGCCTGAGGGCTCTGGGTGAGCCCTGTGCCAGCTGTGCCCTCCTGCCTGGACAGAGCTGTCCTGTCCCTGGCAGTGGGGCTGGGCTGGGCTGTGCTGGGGGCTCTGCCCGTGCCTGGGGCAGCTGGCAGTGCCAGGCCAGGCTGCACAGAGCTGGGCACTCTGCAGGGGCTGCTGCTGGCACGGGAATGCAGCCAGGGACAGGGACAGGCAGGAAATCAGCTCGGGCTGGGAAGGTCCAGCGCAGCCAGGCTGGGCAGAGCAGCCCCTTGCATTTGCATTTTATTGTAATTCTGTATTACAGCTTGAACCTGTTGAGTGTCTCCAGGAGCTGCTGCAGCCTCTGCATCCCAGCAGAGAGGGATCTCTGTATTTTCCCCCTGGTTTCAATTATGCAGCGAGTGACTGGAGTTTAGCTGCTTTTAAGGAGAGGCTCGGGCGTTTTGTCAGTGGCTGCTGAGCAGGGGGAAAAGCACTCTCATGTTCTGCATTTTGACCTCCTGCATCTCAGCTTTGCTGCTCTGCATTATTAAAATGGAACAGGCCATCTGTGGAGCAGCTGCTGCTGACAGACTGGGGAGCTGGAACTTGGGAAACTGATGGGAAGAAACATCCAGTGGGTTGGGAGGGACCCTAAATCCCCTCCAGTGCCAGCCCTGCCATGGCAGGGACACCTCCCACTGCCCCAGGTGCTCCCAGCACTGTCCAGCCTGGCCTTGGGCACTGCCAGGGATCCAGGGGCAGCCCCAGCTGCTCTGTTATTTGCTCAACAGCTTTCAGCTCATCTTCAGGTGTGAGGAAAAGGATGTTTTCATGAATGAAGGTCCTGGCAAAACAAATTGCCTATTTCCAGCAAGAGAGCAGCAGGAAACAGTGAATTCCTGGCAGGATTCTGCTCCAGGAGGTGTTGCTGAGCTGCCTGGCGTGCCTGTGGTGCCCTGGCTCAGCTCTGGGCTGGGCAGTGACTGTCCCTTGGCTGGCACTCTGCTCCCTGCCATTCCCAGGAGCTGTTCATTCCTGCCATTCCCAGGAGCTGTTCATTCCTGCCATTCCCAGGAGCTGTTCATTCTGCATTTCCCAGGAGCTGTTCATTCCTGCCATTCCCAGGAGCTGTTCATTCTGCATTTCCCAGTTGTTCATTCTGCATTTCCCAGTTGTTCATTCTGCATCTCCCAGGAGTTGTTCATTCTTATCTATCTAATCTAGCTATCCATCTAGCTATCCATCTATCTACCTATCTAATCTATCATCTATTTATCTATCATCTATCTACCTACCTATGTAAATATCTATCCATGTCTATCCGTGTCTATCCATCTGTCTGTCTGTCTGTCTATCTCTCTATCTTTTTCCCCATCAGAACAGCCCAAAATTCCAGGTCTGCCCTGAGTGGAATTTCCTCTGTACCTGATTTATGTCGTGGATATAAAAAGTCAGATGTGACACCACCTGAAATACCCCTTGGCACAGTTACAATCTGCAGTTATTGAAAAAGAAAACAGCTGCAAAGCACTTTCATGGAGTGATGGAAGTTAATGAAATCATTTATTTTATGGCCTTTTTACTGAGCAAGAAGGTCAAAAAAAAAAATATCTGTAGCCTGTCTTAACACCACCCCACAGTGTGTGGCTGGGCAGCAGCAGAAAATCTGCAGAGAGACTTGCTGTCCTAAAATTGATGCTGTCATTCCCCACCTAATGCTTTTATCCCAGATGTAATGCCAGCAAGTGAAACTGCTTTGGGTTAAATGCCAGCAAAATTGGAAAAGCGTTTGAGTAGCTGCTTTCAGCTCATTTGGCATCAATAATTATAGCAGGTGATGATTTACTGTGTGGGTAAATAACTGGCTGTCAGTAATGTGGACATCCTTGGGACTAAATAGAGGAGTAAAAAATATCATGAACTGATACCATCCCTGCTCCAGTGAAACTGGGTCAATATGTTGGATTTGCTCTCACCTGGGCTGACAATGAGAGCACTCGAGGCACATGGCAAATGCACTGGGTCAATAATTTTGTGGTTTAATTAGGCTTAATGATTTTCCTTATTTAATAAGCCCTGAGGCCCTGGAGTCCCCTGTGACACGTGCAGGGGATGGTTTGTGGTGTGTGCTGCTGCAGTGGCCACACAGAGGGGACAGAAATCCCTCTGACCATGGAAATCCATGCTTTGGGGCTTGCAGTGGGGCCAGCAGAGTTTATATCCTGGCTCTGCTGAGCATCCCTGCTGGTGCTGTCCCTGTCTCCTCCCCAGGGTTTGGGGTCCTGTCCCTGTCCCCACTCCCCCTTTTTCTCTTCTGTCTCATCACAATGTGGTTCATGTACATATTTATCCCGTGGGGGAAAATAAATGAACCCTTAGGTAGTATCATCTTTCTATGTGTAAAAATAATGATTTAATCAAATCACAGCGATTTGAAGTAATAAGAGATTCATTGTAATTTGGAAAATCTCATAAAGGAACTATTTATATCTCTTAGAGGTATTTGCTGAAAAAGTAATTTGCTAAAGTATGAAATATGGAGAGCGTTGGGGAATCACTGAATCTTGTCACAGCAGTGCGGTGCTTGGTCACGAGCAGGGGGAGAAGTGATTATTCCTGCTTTTGCATTTCAGCATCCAGTGGTTTTTGGTGGGTCATGGAGGCCCCAGAGCCCAGCAGTCTCAGCTCAGCTCTGTGTGGGGGAGCTCTCTGTGTGTTTTCAGTCAGGAAGGTGAAGCACAGCCCCAGGTGTGTGCTTAGAACATTTGCCTTG